>NC_046676.1:13779393-14082424 GCF_003369915.1 Drosophila miranda
TTTTGTGCCCAGTGTTTTACAGTACTAAATGCATGAAAAGTGTTGGTAAATATTTAAAAAAAAAACCATAAGGGATTTGAGGATGAAAACCAAGAAGATCGCATTTACAGTGTTGTAGAATCTAATTATAATAATTATAATAATTAATAAATAAACAAATGGGAGAGGAATTTCACAAAATAAATTCAGAACAGCTGAAGGCATGATTCTGAGTTTTCAGTGTTGTAAAGAAGCAGAAGCAGAACAGATCAAAATAACGAATGCGACTGTACTTGAATGTTGTGAGTGAAGTGTTGTACAGTACTTATTGCATGAGCAGTGTTGGGAAATATGGAAAAAAGCAAGAAAGAAATAAACATAGAGGGGGGAAACGAAGAAGAGCACATTTACAGTGTTGGATAATGTAATTATAATAAATGGCAGAGAAATTGCCAAAAGGAAAATCAGAGCAGCTGAGGGTATGATTGTGTTGTAAAGAAAATAAAGTACATGTATTTACAGTGTTGAACAGCCTCAGAACAGTTAGGCAGTGGCAGTGTTGGTAATTGAATTTGTATGCCCTCATTTCGGCGCCTAAGGGCCGCATGTCTAATGACGTTATGGCAATCTGCGCTAAACGGCAAGTGATTGTCCCGAGATTTGCAGACAAGACGCCTTTCTATTATGCAAAGACCCATAACCAGGTGCCCACAAATCTGCGTAAGTATTGGAGCCTTGCGGCGCACGACACTTCACTCGGGAATGGAGTATGCGTCCCGTGGCACAACGCCCAGCACTTGCAGCAATCTCAGGCACGACGCAGCCTTAGTACCGTCACACTTGCCTATAATTTGTGCCCAGAGTGGCAACAAAAATCAAATGGCACGCATGAAATTAAAGTTTAAGCGCGCAAACAATTTATATGTACGACGCCGTGTGCCAATTAATGTAAATTACGCGACGGCGACGACGGCGGCAACACGACACCAGCGACAACAGCAAGAGACCAGCAAGCGGCAAGCGGCAAGCGGCAACCGGCAACAGCGTGTGGCAGCGATATGGCAACGCTGTCGGGCATCAAATGAGGCCCCCAAGGGGCTGCCGCACCACCACGCAACGTTTTTTGAAAGTGCGCACAATAACGCCTGCAAGAAATTAGCAAACTGCAAACACACATTGTAAAATATTATTAAATGCGTCAATTTGTTGCCGTCGCACGAATCCAGCTTCAGATTCAGCTTCAACTGCAGCTCGAGCCCCCGAGCCCCCAGCCCCCAGCCACCAGCCTCCATCGCCGACTCAATCTCAGGCTCATTAAGTGCGTGACGGCCCCAACTTATGCATAAATGCATGAGACATGAGACAAACTAAGCCTGTCAGAGGCAACTGTACCTCGCAACGCGCCTGCGCAGCAGTATAGCGGGGACTTTCTATCTGGCATATCTGACGATACATCTGCTACGAACGAAGAGTGTTTCTTGGCAGGAAAAGGAGCAGATGGGACTGTACTTCAATGTGGGACTGTACTGCGGCAACTGTACCTCCCAGTCGATAATTTTCTATGGAGCACCGAGACGATTATCTAACATTCAGCTTATTAAAAGGTTAAATAACTTTGCATTGAACTCGTTATCGCAATTGCCGATGATAGACAGACAGAGAGACAGGGAGACAGGCCGATGGATAGAGGGATAGAGGGATAGAGTAATAATGCAAAAGGCCAATCAACAAAAGAACGAGTATACATATTTATTTAAATGAGTCTAAATTACGGCTCATTGAAAACGAATTGTGAGGAGGCACGGCATCCATCTATGATTGGAAATCAATACGAAAACACAAGCGGAACCAATACGTAAATTAATAAAATCACTGAAATCAGTGGAAAACAGCCAGTAAATGTTCAATTTATGTGTCAATAATTGAGAGAGAGAGAAAGAGAGAGAGAGAGAGTCGGGCATCGTGTGACGACAATGAGGCAAAGGCAAAGGCAAAGAAAAAGCAAAGAAAATAACCAATCAGGGCCATATTAATCAATTTTTAATGAAAGTCATTTAAATGTGTTAATTTTTTATGCAACGCTCAGCTATTCTATGGGGATACTCGTATTCTTTCTTCAACTGTTTGGCTGTGGTGTTGATTTTCTTGGAAATGGGGGCCGCCCCTCTTAATGCAAATGATCTCCAGTGACGCAATGAGGCCTTACTTTTGGTCTTCATTTATTCCAATTAATCGACCATAACAGCACACAATACATATTTATTAATAATCAGTGAAAATACGAGTAATTCAGCCAATTAACAGCCAACAGCCAACAGCATTCCAGCAGAGCACAGAAATCACAGAAAACCCCAACTCGACTCGAATTGAAATCATAATTCTCTACACTTCAGTGTTTTTTTTCGTTCGAGTGGCGGCACTTCAATGGAGACATTTCTGATGTCTGATTTAATTATTGTAAATAAAAAATAATAATAACAAAAAAGAAGGGGTAATTATGTGAAGTGGAAAAAGGGATGGGGAACGCCCATAAAATGCATTGGTTGCTTTGATGGGACCACTGCCAATGGGTCTTGGCTTTGAGTTTCTGCCAAGAGGAAAGAAAGCCAGAAGAATCTGTGCCATATTCAAGGAAACGGTGAAAGGGTGAAACGGTAAAACGGTAAAACGGTGAAGCGGTGAAGCGGTGTGCTTTTTCCTATTTTCCACCTTTTAAATGCAGTTTTCTTCATCTGTTTATTTCGTTTATCCGTTTATCTAAAACTCTATAATTCATGGCCTTTATCTGACTGGGGAAATCCACAGTGAATTCCTATCTGACACATGTCCCCACTCCATGGGCCCCACTGTACCACTATTCTGTCGCGTCGCTCCGTTTGTTGCTGTTGTTGTTCTGTTTTTGTCAGTCAATGGAAAATTGATCAGAAATTATTGCCAATTGAGCGCCAAAATCGCTCACATACGACTCACAGCTGTCCATGTGTTGGTCGTGTATCGGTGTATCTGTGTGTGAACACTGAAATTTGCGCTCATTTAGGCTCATAAATTGCAGTCAAGACATGGATATATGTATCTACCATATGTACGGGCAGACAACGCGCGATAGGGGAACAGAGAGAGAGAGAGAGACAAAAGAGAATTGAGCCAACAAAAAGCGCTGGCTGCCTTTGGCATTCCTTTGCCAATAGAAATCTCGGCTTTGTTTGGCGCTTGGTTTTACCTACAGAATGTATCTGTATCTGTGGCTGTTACCATTTATTAATTGTACCAGTTACCAGTGGGGGGGGCCGGTGGGGACTGGCGGGGACCTGCTGCTGGCCTGGGTCGTGCCTCTCTGTGGCAGCTATTCTGTGGCGCTGCCTTGCATTTCAAATTATGCTAAATTACATATGCAAGTGTTGATGCAGGTAATGAAAAGTCGGTCGGAAAAGGCTTCGGATTGGCTACAATCGCATTGCAATTACACACACACACACGCACATAGACCGATCTATAATTGCCGGCAATAAAGTCGGGGCTCATTTAGATAACTTCTTATTCCTAGGCCATAATCTGCAAGAGTCCCTGCCCGAATGGCCTGAATGGGGGCATGATGGGGCAAGGCGGAATGGCAGCACACACACACTCGCGGCGAAAGAGAGAGAGAGAGTGGAGTCGACGCGTAACAGAAGCTCAGCAAGTGGCAGCCAGCCGCAGACCCAAAACACCCTGCCACACGCCACACCGAGCGCACCCCAAGCACCGCCTGGCTCTGCCTCTGACGTCACGGACACATGTATCTCCGAAATGATGCGCGAAGCAAAAACGTGGCAACAACAACCACAACAATCATGACGCTGCCAACTTATAAAGTTGTAAAAGTCGCAGCCTCCGCGGAGCGTCGTCTTGGCCATGGCCAAGGCATTGGCAGCACACAAACACCAGGAGTGGCGGCAGAGCAGGCCATACTTGAGCCAAAACAGAAAACACAAAAGCCCAAACAAAAAACGACTGAATCAACAGGCGGCGACAGCCACAACGACAACGACACCGACAGGCGGCGCCTCCGTTCTGGCTAACAGCAGCAGGCGCTCAGCACTCGAAGAGCAGCTGCCACGCGCCGCAAAGCGTGCGCGTCGTCTCTGGGCTAGAAAAAAGCTCACACAAAGAAAAGCCCAACAGAGAAGCCGCCGCCGCCTCCCCCTACCACGGAGACAATGCGAAATGAGTAGTAGATGGGGGGAGGAGGAGGAGGGCCCACAGATTTGAGGCAAACTCAAATGATTATTGGAAATCCAAGCAAATAGAGTTCATGTATCATTGAAATACACTCCCTAGAGTCGATTATCGACTGAAATCAATCGCTGACCTTCTCTCGACACCTCCTGCCACAGCCCACTTCCCACCTCCATTCTTGACCTTCAGTCCAAAGCGTTGGCCACCTGGAACAGTCACCTCAAACGGCAGCTTCAGGTCGCCATTCCACTTGGCTCTCCCGCCACCTAAGCGGCCATTAGAAGCACTTAAAACGCCCATGCCACAAGAGCCAGCCACAGGCACAGGCACAGCCACCCACCCACACACTCAATGTATTTCCCCCTTGCTCACATTCAAAAAGGAAAAACTCTATTAGAAACACCCACTAAAAGAAAAATTACAGACACTTGGCAGACACCCGGCAAAGAGGCAGCAGGAAAACACACACCAGAAATAAAGAGAGAAAGAAACAAACAAATGGGGGAGTGCGAGGAGGAGAACAGATTTTTACCTTTTCAACTTTGGGGAAATCTTTTTAGGGAAATACTCGTACAACAAGTGAAGGAAGAGGGCTGAGATGGCAAGCAGAGGTAATGTGAGTGTTGATGTTTCAACATATCATTTTGGGCACGACCCGAGCTCAGAGGGCTACGAGTACGAAGAGTAAGATACCCTTGAAGATCACTCTGTTTGGCACCAAAAGGCTCTACTTATAGAGAACTGTTTCCCAGCGGACAGCAGAGACGGCGGAAAGTGCAGCGACGATGGAGAAAGGAACATACGGCTATGAGTATTCGCATGTCCGTTCGGTTATGTGAAACTGGTAGAACCAAGAATATCGTATATTTTATGGGGTCGCAAACATCTGCTCCAATGGAAGTATACCCTCTCTAAAAGAGCATTCGAAAAATGAAAGAAATATAAGGAAACGGAGCAAAGTGTGGCACAATTACAAAAGAGTGGAGTGGAAGGGTGGCCTGGATGGATGGATGGATGGACGGGAGGGTTCAACAGGTTGCTTCTGTCGACATCCTCAGAAAACTTCCTTTTTTCTATGGGTCTGTGTGTGCGTGTGTGTGTGTATGAGTGTGCTTTGGCCCTTTTTGTGAATGAGAGCTCATAAAACGTTTTTCTTTTCACATGGTACGGGTGTTGATGTCGTCGTCGTCGTTGTCGTTGTCGTTGTGTCGCTCGTCGGCTATCTGCCCGTCCATCCGCCCGTCTGGCGGCGTCCCTTTTTCCAGAATGAGACTGGAGACTGGCGTGCGCCCCAAGTTGCTCTTTAGTTTTCAATTTTTTGCCTTCAACAAACAGCAGCAGCAACTCCAGCACTGTATCTGCTTTGGCTTTTGTGCCACGTTTGGGACTTGAAGTGGGACATGGACTGTGGACTGGGGGAAGGGGAAAGGGGAGTGTGAAGTGGGGACTGTGGACCTTTGATAGCCTCCTGTGCCCAAGGTCCCAGCTCGCTGCTTATTTTGATTAAGTGCGAAACAATTAAGGCTGCTAGTTGCTGCTCCTGTAGTTAATCGTGATCCTAGAACGGGACGGAAGCCAAAAGAGGAGTGTAGGCGGCTCTCGGGTGACCCCACACAGCTGCTCGGGGTCACCGTCCACCGTCCAATCGGTGGCTATGGATATGGGTATGATTTTGCGGTGGCGAGTGTTGGGAGACCAGAAAAACGAAGTACACGGCACACAATTTGAACGATGAGTAGATCTATGAGCAGCTGTTTGTATATATGTAATATATGTGTTGTATACAGACGATTCCCATTTCGAATCTGAATCAAACAACTCCTAGTCCCAGGGGAAATTCTAGTCAAAAGTATGTACAAACATCAGGCGCAAAGAAGCTCCAAAGCCCAGCAGATTTCCTTGGTCTTAACACACTTTTGGGCAGGGGCTGCCCTCCCCACGAACCACCAGAACATGATTCCTTACAAGCCACAATCCAGCCCCTCCCCCTTCCCGGATAGCCCGCAAAACTGCTTAGCCACTTTAGCCATAAAAATATAACACCTGCTTATCTCTCCATTGGCAGCAACCCCCTCAGAGAGCAAGAGCAAGGCCGCATGCCCCAAAGCAACCGAAAAACATTTCTCAAAACAGCAGAACGAACAGAGGGGGACGTATGCGGGGTGGGGGTTGCTGCTTGAATGGTAGCACTGACCTAACTCCATCCGGAAAAAAATACTTGTGCCAACAGAAATACCGTAAAAACACTTTTTCGGAATTCCTCGACGCCTGGTAGACCAGGGACGGGGCGTTAAATCAACCCCAGAGCCCAACAGAAAAAAAGGAACAGAAACCCAAAGCAAAGTTTGGGGAAAAGTCGGAAAAGAGGAAATGTAGACGTTGCCTGCCCTGCCACACGGCCACTCTGCCAACCAGCCACCGTGCCACCGTGCCACCGTGCCACATCCTCCTCCTTGGAATCTTTATAAACATTTAACGGATTTTCTCGGGGAGGCGTTAGTCGTTTTACATGCATTATCCTGGTCCAAAAAAAAAAAGTGTTGACATTAAAATAATAATTTTAATTGCCTCAAAAAACACAAAAGTCCATTGTGGCCCCCTGGAACAAGGATGCAGCAGCCCAGAGGGTTGTGGGGGTGTGGTCTCTTTAAACACAAAGGGTAATTAACATTTTTCTTTTCGGCCAACCCGGGGTCTGCCCTGGAAGGATAAGCAGCTTGTTTAGTCCAGCCCCAGAGTCAAATGAGCAAAAAAAAAAAGGCAACAGGAAAAAAGGACCTGCCGCCCACATAACGTGGGCTAGGATTCGGGATTCGAGTACGAGTTCGGGTGCGTGGTTCAGGGCTCGTGTGGGAGTTCCTTTTTTGCGGTTTTTGCATTTGGTTTGACTTAACTGTTAAGTACCCTCTGCAACCCCTTGGGGCAGCTTCTTGGGCGGCTGTGTGTGGCAGGATCCAGGATTCAGTCGTCCGACCGCCTTTCAACACCTTCAACAAAGCGTGAATTAAGTGCTCGAGATTTTCTACACTTAATACAACTGCCCCATGAACCTGCCACAGCACTGCGGCTGCTATCCCATTCAACATGTGGCATGTGGCAGGGCCCAGTTCTGCCACGCTCCCCAGTTAATTGCACAATTAGCTGGTTGTGGTGGAACATCTGGACAACTGTGTCGCGTCTCATTAGCTCCGATCTGACAACCGACGACGACTGCCCCTCGCGCGTCGGCGGGGTGGTGTGGCGGTGTGGCGGAGACATTTTTAATTGCACTTAATCAACAAAAATTAAACGAAAAACTCTTAAACACGATATAAAATTAGTTGAAATTAAAGCGAAAAAATTCCTGAGATAAGTGAAAGAAATGCCATCATTTTGGGCTCTTTTAAGTGGAAGAGTAGCCGAAAATGTGATCTAATATTCTCTTAAAATTTTGGAAGATTTAATACCGAGGAGAATAATCAGTTAAAAGCGCAAATAGGCTTTGGTTTCCATTGATTTCCCAATGAAATGGTAGGAACAACTCTACCATTCGACTCTCGAACATAATTGCCCCAAAACGAAGTACATTTACTTGTATCTTTTGCATCTTGTACATATCTTTGACAATCCATCCATCCATCAAGCATGATTGGGGGGACCTGTGTAACCTACCCCCGAAACAGTGGGCTTTACATCTTTTGCGTTGCACGCAACGTACTAGTACGGGGCACTGTTTTTAATTGCTAATTGAGCAAAATACTTGATGGAATAGAATTAATTATGGTTTCATGTTTTTGGGCAGCACAAAAATTCAACCTATTTCATTTTGTTTCTCGTTTTTCTTCTCTCTCAATGTCTCACGCGAAAGCATAAATTGTTTAATTACTAATTAAGAATAGGAAACGGCACAATGGCTATATGGCACGGGGCACGGGGCAGGGGGCAGGGGCAGGGGCAGTGGCAACAAACGATAAATGTACAATAATGAATTAGAAGGCGAATCGAAGCCATTTGAGACATTATTTCGCCAGAGAGGCTCCCGTTCTCTTGGTTCTCTTTTTAGCGTGTGACAATTCGCATTAATTACGAGAAATGCTCCAAAAAAGAACCCATTACAGTGGAGGGGAGTGGCAGGGGACTGATCCCCGGAGGGGCAGTGTGGCGCACTTTCATTTCGCCACAGCCGGGGGATCCCCATTCCCTTTTCCGAGCTGCCACTGCCCCACTTGGCGTGTTTTAGGCTGCTGCTGCTGCTTGGACACTTGTGACATTTTCTTAATTGAAATGATGCGCGTTCGTTGATAAAATTTCGTTGCCTCCTATAAAGCATTCCCCTCTGCATTGCCTCTGTATCTTCTCTTTTTGCATAGTATCTGTGTGGACCACTCTCTTTGCACGTTTTTGCTGATGATTATTATTACTCTTCATTATTGTTCATTATTAAATGAGCCAGTATCTCTCCCGCTCTATCTCTCTCTCTCTTTCTGTTGCGTGTCGATCTGTTTTTGTGTAGGCTTTGTGGCATGTGCGACATGCAAGTATTTGGTGGCCTGAAAAAAGAGTAAAAGTATATGGCACGATCATCTCCAAATGGAAATGGACCCTCGGAAATGTACGAATAATTCCACAGATGAAATTTAAAGAAAATATAGATTTAAGGGAGGATAATGAAGTAGTTTCTTAATTAGAAAACTGGGAGGCAAAGAGACATTTCATAAGATACATATTTATTAATCATCGTATTCAGTTATGAATCTCGCAGTTAAATGTTATCTCAATAAATGCAAACTGAATAAAAATAGCAATTACGAGAATGAGCAATAGTTAAGATATTTTTTTAAGTATCAATTTATTATTTAATGTGCACAAAAATACCAGTTCCAACTTGTAAAAAACCACAGTAGATGGATGGTTCGTTTAGAGTAATATGTATGTATATAGGGAAACATTTGGGCCATTTTCCTTTGCCGCTAACTAGTTTCCACTTTCGGCAAATGATTTTCTTTTGATTTTCCTGCTGGTCCTTCTGATAGCATTAAAATTTCGATGGCTTTTTGCCTTTCACAGAGACGTTCGTACGTGCCTCACTCCCTCCATTTTGGCCATAAAAGTGCAGTTAAATGTGTTGCACAAGTTGCAAATTGGCCACACATCAAAAACACAGAGCAGACAGAGAGAGAGGGAGAGAGAGAGACAGAGAGAAATCCTTTCAAGACGAATGTCCCCGCCTTCTCCGGACCTCCTCCGATTTGCAGAATGCAGAATGCACTTATGGGGCATAAGTATTACTTTAATTATTCCTAATTAAAAGGCCGCCTACCTGGGGGCGTGGCCGTGCAGCTGCAGCTATTCCGAGTGTATGCCCCGACGGCACATAATTAAACATTTCGCCTTTGCCGATTTTCCTTTTTCTTTAACGATTTTTACGATTTCTTTTGCCTACGTAAAGAGTGACAACGTGACGCGCAACGACCCAAGAGAGGTGGGGGGGCATGCAACTGCAATTTGCCGCCGGCTTTTGGTTTATTTTTAAGGCTTGTTTGCCGCTGCATTTTATGCATTTTTATGCGTTCGTCATCCGTTTGTCATAAAAAAGCACACAACAGAGACAGAGAGAAACAGAGAGAGAGAGGCAGACACTCGCAGACATTCTTAATTTATAAATTAATATCTAATCATTTTCGTGGTTGTTTTCCATTTTCACAACTACTTATTTTTCGCATTAAAAGTTGTCGCAATGCGAATTTAATGGACTTCTCTGATGTGCGGAAGATGTGCCACTCAAAATGAAGCACTCAAATGGACATCAGACATCTCGGACATCAAATAGTCACTGCAGAGGGTTGTGAATGGAAAATATAGCCAAAACTCATGGGTTCGTATGGCTAATTGTATTTAAAGTCGGAGAAATATAGATAAAAACTAAATATTTATCTAGAAAAAACCACACTCTATTCTGAAAGGGCTGTAAGTGCACCACAAAAGCCGACGGATTTTCGTAAGTCATTGAAAGATGCCTCCAAAGAGACCTCCAAAATGGTGTTTAGATCAGTTGAAAAGATTAGTTAGCTAGGACTTTGTTACTTGTAGTTGCAGTGCGATCCATCCCGGTCTTTTCGTCCTTTAGTCCCTATGAAAAATAAGTTACTATGTTACAGTGCTTAATCTTAAGTATTCTATTATTTGCCATGGATTACGTTAACACTTCCACTGAAAGTCTCTGGAACAGCAACAACTGCCAATTGGCTTCCTTTAAACAGAGTTACCCGAACTAATAAACTCCTAGAAAATATCTATAAAATCTGCATTTATGGGCAATAATTACACGGCTGTAATAAGCCGTGGAGAGCAAGTGGCAGGCAGCCAACCGGCCGTACCGTCGAGCCGTCGAACCGTCGAACCGTCGAAAAGTCTCTGCCTGGCAACGACAATGAAAAGCGACTCAACAAAGAGACTAAACTCTGTATTAATTTGCAATTAATGCAGCTAATTATATTTAATTAAATGAGCGAGTCGAGCGGCAGGGCTAACAATGCACCGCACCGAGGTGCAGGTACAGATACAGATACGGCTACTGGGCCCGTGGCAGGGGCAGAGGGGGCTCAACTGCTGCTCGTAGAACCTGTGCAAAGTGTGCAGTGGTGGCACTGGGAAAAATGTATCGCGCAGGTTGGTCTGGCTTTGAAATGAAACTGATTATTACAATTGTTGCTGTTGCTATTTGTTGCTGTGAATTGCTGTGCTGATGATGATGCTTATTGTATCTCATAGATACGTAGATACGCTTACTCGCTTAGTTTTTTTTTTTTTTTTTTTGCACAAAAATGACACTGAGCCGCCGCAAGGCAATTGTAATAGATTTTTCGTAATTTTTTCGTGGGGTGGTTGGTGGCATTAAACTGTTTATGTGTAGAGTTTCATTCTGATTTAATTTCATTCGTGTATCTGGGAGATACGCCTGCCGCCTGCTGCCTGCCGCCTGCTGCCTGCCGCGGCTTATTGTTGCAAATTGCCATCCAGCACTGTCCAGTGCCACATTATTAGTATTTATTGTATTACGAGTACATTTCGTTTTATTATTAGAACGAGGCGACTATTTTCGAGTGGCTCTCACACGTACAGCATTTGTGAGTCTGCGTCTGTTTGCCCCCCGGATCCGACGATAATGATGATGCCCATTTTTCATGCTACTTCTGATCGTAATTAACGTTAATTAAAGTTACTAACCGCCAGCGTCGAAGGCGCATCTGCTTACGGGTTGCACTGTTGCAGCATTAGGAATACTACCATGTCAAGGTTCGAGATTTACATGAAAATTGCATTTCGAATCGGAATCGCGAGTGAAGTGCGTGAGAGGCTTAAAAGGTTTTTGTCTGTCTTTTGGCCAGCTGGGAATCCTAATGAACTATGAAGATGATTATGGGGCCATAAAAAGTTCGAAATTATCGGAGCTAATCTATGATTTTAAATGTTTCTATTAAGTTTGATGTAAGCACTTCACTTTGAAGGTCTGTCATCTGTTTTATGGACAGAAACTCCAATTTTAACCAATAACCAAAAGTATGCTAGGAGTTCGCCAGAATATTCATTGATAATATGATAATACTATTTACCTTTTTCTTTAGGTGTTCTTCAGGCAGTAGCAAATGTTGATTATATTTTCTGTTTTTCCCAAAATTTGTTCACAATTTTTCTGGTGATTCTTTAGATTTTTAGTCACTATCCAAATCCCAAGCATCCGTTAGATAACAATTCATTAAGAGTATCTTCTGGGAGATGGCTATCACACACATGCACAGACAAGCAAAAGCACAGACAAAAGAGTCAAGATCAACCAAGGATCATCTGCCACACACGCGACGTTGCAAGCCGGGGCGCGATGCCTTTGTGGCGCCAATATCTCGAATCTCAAACGCGGATCTCGGAATTTCGGAATCTCTCAAGTGTGGGACACTGTTTCGCTGCAGTGGCAGTTGCAGTTGCATCTATTGAATGTTGCAGATAGTATTTCATGGCACGCGCTGCTCTTCAGAGTTCAGTTGTGTGTGGGAGAGAGAGTGTATGTTGATTTGTTTGGTTTGGTTTGGTTTGGTTCTTGCTTCCACGCGCCGTCCGCTTTCGTCGTCGTGCAACGTCGTCGACTGAATGAACGTGCGGCGCACCAGACGGGCGCTTGGACCCCCAGCAATCATCAGCATAAGTAGTCGTCGAGTCGAGTCGACTCGAATCGTGTCGTCGCGTGGAGCAGTCGGGTCTCGGCCAGGCCAGTCGACGAGTGCAACTTACGAGAAACAACAAAACACGAGCAAACCAGACCGTTCTTGCCGAAGCGCAAGCCGAATCATGCCCCCCAAGCGCCTGCAGGAGCAAGCGAGAGCGAGAGCGCGCCAGACTCGCGGCCAGAGCGAGAGAGCACGTCATAGAGAGGGGGTGTGCGCAGGAGCAGCAACAGTATATGCACTTTTCCCTTCCACCCCCAACTCGCTCTGTCGATGGCAGTTAAAATAAAAATAATGACGTCATTAAGCGCACAAATGAGCGCTGCTGCTGCTGCTGCTGCTGATGCCGCTGCCGCTGCCGCTGCTGCCAGCCTCAATCGGCAGGAGAAGTTTAGTTTGAACGAACACTTGACGAAGCCCCAGCGAGCGAGAGAGTGCGATATAGAGGGTGGGAGAGAGAGAGAGCGACTGCGAGTGAGTGGTAGTTTGCGTTTTCACATGAGTGCTTATTGTGAGCGCAAAATTTGAGCATTTATTAGAGCAAATTCTGAGTAAAGGGGCAGGGGAGCCGTTTTTGAAGGGAGTGAAAGACGGCTTGGGCTTTTTTTGGGCTTGTTTTAATTCATGCTAAAATTTCCAAAAATTCTGCATAGATAAGGGATTCAGATTTGGTTAACAAAAATGCTTATATAATGCGGATATGGAAGCGGATTTCATTTGGAGGGATTGTTGGAGGTGCTTCTGTTGTTCTGCCAGATCCAATTCCAACGATACTGGATTAGAAATCGAACACTCATCAAAAGGACACAGAAAGGCTTCAAGTATTTCCGCAAGTAAATTTGACCCCTTGAAAGAAGGAAGTTTGGAGTTGTTCAAGGGTCCTTGCTCCATTTGCCACTTGCCCTCCCCCTGCCCCTGCCCCTGCCCCTATCCCTGTTCTGGTGGACAACTATTGCTGGAAATTAATAATTAAAATGCCAATCCACAGCAACAGCAACAGTCAATCGTATCATCTGCAAAAACCTCACTCGAGTTCCTCTCCCACGGAACCGCACTCATCCACCATCTCTCTCTCTCTGTTTCGCTCGCTCTCCATCTCTCACTTTGGACTCCCACAACAGACGAGTGTCCACTCCACCACCGGCACCACCCACCCGTCCCCCTGAATAGCACCGCATTCAGAAAACCGAAAAGTGCCAATAAATATGGAAGCGTTTTGCGTTGTTCTGCCCACTTCCATCGACTCCCACTCGCCCCACTTCTATTCCAGATCCCCACTCGCCATCAACACCCCCTCAACCCCACTGCTTCGTCTTGTGCTCCTTCTTCTTGGACTCTCATCCTCCTCATCCACCGATACCCGCTCCTCGACTACCTTTTGCACTAATTCACATTTGATGTTTTGTTGTCTGCGCCTGGTATACCCTTTGCAGAGGGCCCAATGACTTGGAGGACATCTTCACAACGAAGGAAAGTAATAGGTTCTAGCCATATCTTGTGTGTTACCCATTGGCGGACCGAATCGCTAATCTCTGCCATAGGAAACATCGCTGATCAGATATCCCTTTGGGGATCAACTCTGTTTGTTTCTGAAGACACAACGCCACTTTCTGTTTTGTAATCTGTTGCTTAACAGCTCTTCCGAATCGTCTGTAAAGTGTAGCAACGGTGTACCCTTTAAGAGTATCTACAGCTTCGACTCAAAAAGCTGGCCCTCCTTTGCTGTTGTGGCTGCTTGCATTTTTCTGGTCAATGAGGTTACAGTCAAGTCACTAGACAAGCTGCCACCGCCCCCGCCCCCGCCCCCGCCCCTGCCCATGCCACAACCCTGGAGGCCAGGACAGGGCAGAAGATGCAGCCAGCAACTCGTGCGGTCCTCAACCGGTCGCTGTCGGTCAGTCCTAGACGGACGGATCCAAACTGGCTGCCGATACGTCCTCTGCAGCCACTGCTGCTGTCTCTGTTGTGGCTTCCTCTGCTGCTGCTGCTGCTGCTGCCGGCCACTGTCTAGCCACCCACCCGCCTCAGCTATCGGAGGTGTCGATGACGTCGTCGTCGTCGCAGTCCTCTGGCCCCCTGTTCGTGCCCTCCGATGACTTCAGGCCACTCTCCTCCATCGAACCAGCAACCAAAACTGACTGCAACGGCCTACGCCATTCGAGGATTTTGTTGTTGTTTCGCTTAATGTGATTTGTTAGGGTATCTGGGAACGGGAATAGGGTATTCGATTTGTAATGCTCGGAAATATAACACATATTTAAGGTTATAGACTACACCGATGGTGACCCCGATGGGCTATATGGTGGCTCCAATTTTCCCTTTAAAGGTCCTCCGAAAGGTATTTTAACATACGAATCCAAAAACAATAGTCTATAGTCTATTCGTTTATGGTAATTTTGATATCTCCTCAAGATTCCACTAATGTGTCCTGCTGGACAAGATGATTCCTTGATGATTCCGATTTCGCTCAAAATGATTGGTATTGTATATCCCAGAGAGTATCCAAGTGTCGCACATCTTGAGGATGCTTTAGTTTGCACATCGTTCATCTGGCCATCGATGGTTGTTGCCATTGCTGTTGTTTTTAGCCAATTTTGGTCAATATTTAAGTGCTGGCGAATGCCTTCCACTTCTACTTCGGCAGGCACTTCAGTGCTCTGTCTATGTCCCATGTCCCATGTCTACGTCTAGTTCCTGTCTCCTGTCCGCTCGTCCTCGCATCACCTCATCAGCTTAATTTTCGAAAATATTCACGTTGTCCATCTCTCTCTCCCGCTCTCTTTGGCACTCTCTGTCTTTGTCTTTTATGTCTAATTTCGGGCTGCATTTTACCGGCAGCTATAAAAGCGTATTACCGTTAAATGTTGCACTGTCGAGTCGTCGTCTAATTTACGTTACCCGGGAGCAGTGGGAAGGCTTCAGCAGGGGGGGGGTGGTAGTGGGATCGGGGGGACAGAATGGGGAGCTTCAGTGGAGAGGTCTCTCTTTCTCCTTCTCTTTCTGGCTCTCTTTCACTCAGCCACTGCCCACTTTCCATCTTGGCTTGATTGTCATTGCAGGCAGTGCTCCAGTGCTCCGGCCTGGCCAGCAAACTGATTAAATTCAGCACGCGCCCTGCAGGCATCTTTGGGAAACTTCTTCCGCAGCGCATGACGGGGCAGGGGCAGGGGCAAGCAGGCAGGGGCTTGCAACATCATCAGCTTAGTCGGGGAGGAAACTCGACGCTCTACATAAATTTGAAATTAACGTTTTCTAGCACATTGTCTGCCCCCCATCCTGTCTGCCTCTTGACATGGCTGTCTGTTGCTCCCCACCGCCCCCCCCTGCCCCTCCCCGTGCCAGGAGTGCTCTTCCAAGAGCTTACATGCTTTCTGTAATTATCATTTGCCATTCCATTTGGCCTGGAACACACACGCAGACCAGGAGTCTCGACTTGATCTACACTTTGGCTTTTTGGTGGAGTTCACCCCCTCAGCCACTCTCCGCTCTTCGCTCTCCTCTCTCCACTCTCCGCTCTCCACTCTCCTCTCAACGCTTGTAATTAAATGCAAATCTTTCGTCCCCGCGTCTGCATCTAATATATTGCCACGATGCTAGGGGGCAAACTTTGGCCACATTTTCAGCTACGTTCCGAATCTTGTCAGCACTAGTGTGTGGCGGCCTACGAAAAAAAAGAGCTGCTGAAATACATGTATAAAGCAAACAACATGGAAATTATCGCCTAGACATGCCATAAAGAACTTCGGCGGTTGATTCACAACCAGAAGAAGTAGAACCGCTACTGAGATACTCTTTTCAACGCATATAGCAATGATCTGAACAGTATCTAACTTTGAAAGAAGATATATTTATTTGAATGGAGTCTTTCTGAAAATTTATTTCCTTTGGGGATAGTCTTTTAAAAGTATCTTAAGCGATCTCAAGGCATCTTCTTTCTTTCTCCATCTTTTTAACTCCTTAGATCTATCTTTAAACGTCATATCATAAGTGGTTATGGCATTGCACTATTTCATTAGAATAAATAGGATTATGATGCAGATTCAATCAGAGATCTAATGGAATTGTATCTAAAAAGACATCTGCAAAATTAGGGAGAGATAAAACACTAACTCTATACAATACAACAGTACCTACAACATCTATACTTCTTCTTAGTATATTCCAAATAATCAGAGCATTATCTAAATGGCAGCCTAGGATCGTTTAATGAATGATATAATGCCTGTTGAAATCTGTCCAAAGTGTGGATAGAAGAGGAGAGGAGTAGGCGGAGGAGGAGACGGAAAAGAGTGAGGGGTAGATAGGGAGGTGGAGGTGGAGATGGAGATGGGCTGAGTAATTAAGAGCGTCCAAACTTTGTAGCTTTTGGTGCACGGCTCTCGTCGCGATGGCTGCTAATTACAAAAGGCATCCTGGCCAACATCATTTGAGATATTTTCCATTAACCGACGACGGCATCGTCAGGGACATGGACAGCGACACGGGTCGGGTGGCAGGGGCAGGGGCAGGGGCAGGGGGGCCCCACATACAAAACATATTAAAATTAACCTGATTACTCCGCAGGCGCTGCCAGGCCTCAGATTGTGGGACTGGCATCGGGACTGGTGCTGAAGCTGAAGCTGGAGCTGGAGCTGTGTGCAGCTTGGAGGAGTTTTGAAAGCCAGGCACAAACTAATTTCAAATAACATAATTCATTCGCTTAGCCAAAGGGGGAACGGGACAGCAGGGGACGGGGCAGGGTAGCACTTGGACTTGGCCAAGACTCAGACTCCGCTGACCGGTTTCTTGCGGAGCACCAAATTAGTTAAAGTTTAATCACAAACCAGAAAGAGATCACGAGAGAGAGAGAGAACTTGCAGGAGACTAAACAAAGACTGGGGCTGTCATAACAGAAAGAGAAGGAAATAGTCCAGTAGAGAGACAGAGAGAGAGAGAGAGAGAGACGGCGAGAGTAGGGCTCGATCTGCAGAAGGTGCTAAATGACAAATGAACAGACTCTTGGGCTCTGAGCAAATGAATGCTAATTGTTATTGTACTTGAACCTCAAGTCCCAAGCCACCTCTCCACTCCACCAGCCCCGTATTCCCATTCCCATTCCCATTCCCATTCCCATTCCCATTCCCATGTCCATTCCCATCTCCGGCAGGGCATTCCAGACCCAAACATGTCCACGGCTATGCGCAGCCTGCAATAATTTCGCGCGCATAAAAATTTAATATTATTGAATTTTTATTATTGCTTTCTGATTTTCCCCCAGAAACAATAATCAGAAGACGTACAACAAGAGCAACAGCAACTGCATTAACCCGCGCCCCAGAGGCAACACAGAAGCCTCGCGCGGCACCATAGTGGGGCAACAGCAGAAAGCATAAGACAATATAAAGGCCTAGAACATAAAAGATATATAGTATTGCATTCTAAGATCTCAAGCAGTGAGATTTCTTTTAGGAATAACTGAAAATAAAAAGTACTTGCCACCCACTGGTGGTGCATACCATTGTGCACCACTGTGCAGAGGCAGGCCAGCCCCAGTCCCTGCCTCAAGTGGCGTACTTAATGCCATTCGAATTATGCGCATGCGTCCCGTTTGCTGGCCTCGGCCTGGACTGCTGTCTTTCGAGAGGAGCATAGACCTGTCTGCCCTTGCCACCGCCCGGACTCGGCCCGCCCCCTCCGCAGAGAGCGGGCCACCGCCCTGTTACGTGGTAATTTTGTAATATCGTAAAGTATTTTTTAATTGAACGCACCACCTTCGTCGGCACACACTCGCCCAGAGAGAGAGAGAGAGAGAGAGAGAGAGAGACCACTTAACGATGTAGTGGTGGTCGTCGTGCGGGATTATCGTTTCCCCCAGTGCTATGTCAACTCTAGGCTCGACTGCAACCCTAGAGCCAACACACTTTTATGACTCACTTCCTTTTGTGGGCCGTGGCTCCTGGCTCCTGGCTCCTGGCTCCCGGCTCTGACTCTGGCTTTTGGTGATTTATGCGAGAACGAATGCTCGGCGGCATTAAAATTAGCTCTAATTATGAGAGTGGATCGCGGAACGCAGCCAATTAAAGTTGCATTTCTCGAAAGCATAAATCAATAAAAGATTTATGTGACTCTGTTCTATATATATATAATTTTTTATGATTAGTTGAGCGTATTTTGAGTTTTGCATAACCTTTGGCAACCTTTTTTTTCGTGCACAGCTCTTCCTTCTGGTTCTTCTGTTCTGTTCTGTTCTGTTCGGGCCTGAACGTGGTCTGAGCCATTCATTCCGCATTCATTCATGGGCGAGTCAGATCAGCTCAGCCTCGGCTCAGCCCGGGCTGAGAGGGAGGGGGAGAGGGACCCCAACCAGTTCCTGGCCCAGACTCACGACTTTATAATTAGGCAGAGCTGCTGTTGCTGTTGCTGTTGCTCTTGCTCTGGGTTGTGCTTGTTCTTAGCCATGTTCTTCAGACTCTCCTCTGCTGCTGCTGCTGCTGCTGCTGCTGCTGCTGCTGCTGCTGCTGCTGGGTTAATGCATTCATAATAATATTTCTTTTTGCTGTTAAATTTATGTTTTCTGCCTCGTAGTCTTTCGTTGTGGCCCTCTTCTGGTGCTGCTGGTTCCTTTTTCCTTTTTTCTTTTCTTTTTATTTATTTTTGCCAGTTTTAATTTTCTCGCTTCCCCGCTCCATCGCCGCCTCCTTTGGCGAAATCGTTTTGCATTCTTAAACATAATTGCATGTGGGCGTGGTCACATATGAAATTTCTTTGATTAAAGTCGATTAAAATCGGGGCCTGTTTTGCCTGCTGTTTGTGGCCCGCTGTCGTTCAGCGGCCAAGTGGTATGCCACATAGCAGAGGAGGCTGCAACCCAACTGAGCCCAGATGATCCGGAGTTTTATGGGTTCAAGGATTAAGACCATTACAGCAGCATTTTGTCTGCAACACTATCGAAATCTATCAATATAGTCTTAGTATTTCTATCAGTTTTCTATCTCCCTTCCACCTTTGTCCCACATATTTCCAGATCATTTAAAATACCCATAAATCCGTATTTAAGAAGTCTTCCAATTCCATAATTGATCTAACCAATGTGCAAAGTACCCGTACATGTTGATCATTGAAGTCCAGTTGGACTCCTCTCCCTCCCAGCTCCGACCATCCCCATCATCATCATCATCATTGGCGGCTGCGTGGCCAGTTGGCCACTCCTTGCCCCAACTCGATTCCCCTTGCCGCATGCCCCTCCCCTGGGGATGGAGGACATGCCGCTTCTAATCTGCACTCGAGTGAATTGCAAATTACGTGTCTTAAATTGAAGTTTTACGAGTTGCTACTCTAAATGTTTGCACCAAAGTGCTCGCCTAGATGTGTTTGCTCAGGGTTCGGCATCTCCACCGTCAGGTCTTTCTCCGGCGTGGGGCTGGACGGTTCTAACCCGGCTACGTCTGCGCAGTTCTAGGCGATGTAGAGATGCTAGGGACTTGAACTGGGACTGGGACTGGGACTGGGACTGGACTCTGGGGGCATGCTGATGATGCTGCCGGTGCTGCGTGTTTAGACCCGAGTGTTGTATTTCATGTATCTTCTTCTGATTCTTCTGCTGTTGCTGCTGCTGTTGCAAGTATCCTCCCCTTCCCATCCTGGTGTTGTCTTCTACTTTGGCTTGTTGTTTATGCGATGCAGGATATGATAATAATTACACCTTCCACGTTTGCTGCTCTCTGCCATCTCCATCTGGCCAGGAAGTTGCCAGGTCTGCTCTGCCACAATCCCTACTCCTCGGGGACTGTGCCTCTCTTCTACCACTCGACGATTAAAAATTGATCTCATTATAATTATTTTGTATAATTTATGAAGCCTTAAAACTGTGTGCTGTGTTTGGCATTGGCTCGCTTGCAACATGGCCACAAAGTAGTCATTATAAATGCCATAAATTTCGATCCCCTCCAGCACTCTCTGCCGCCGTTAATGATTGAAGAGTTTTGGAGGATCAGAGCTCCATTCGAGAGTTCCATTCCTCATGTTGGCAAATTATGACTGGAGGACTAGAGGACTGGAGGACTGAAGGACTGGGGCGAGATTTTAATGGTCTGGGCATAAGGCTTTATCTGAATATGCTTAGACAGCCAACTCCTACACTCTCGCGCACTCCAACTTCCCAGAACCCAGAACCCAGAACCCACATATCTCAGATAGAATTCAGGCACACATTATGCATATTACACGGGCCGCTGGCTCTGGGTTCCTCGAGGTCTGGAACACGCACAGCGACATCTCCAGATAAACCAGGGGGAAGAGGCACAACTAGCTACAGAGACACCCACAAAGGTTGGGGATGGCGAGCGGGATGGATGGATGGGGGTGGGGGTGGGGGTGGGGGAGTCTCCTGCTCATTTTGCATTTTAGTTTGTAATTTAGTTTCATTTATTGCGATTTTACATTGACGCCTGACACGCAAATTCGTGTAATCCTTTCTGCCTCGCCAAGGAGGCAAGGAGTCTGAAGTTGCCACAGCCACAGCCACAGCTATAGCGAGGCATCGCCAATGCGCCACACAAAGTCCAATTAAATTATGAGGGTCCACACGCCAAGACAACGACGACAGCGACGACGACCACAGCCGACTCTGCTGCTGCTGCTGCTGCTGCCCCATTCCCGTGCCCCATCTATAGACCAGTTACCTCTCCTCTACCTCCGCTCTCCGCCAGCGATTTCCAGAACTGAACTGCTTATGCCTCACTTGAGGATGTTGGACGTTTGCCTCATTTTGAGAGCCTCCTTTTTGGCCAGTTCCACTGGCAGTGCCATTGCCTTTGCCATTGCCATTGCCATTGCCATTGGCATTGGCTTTGACTTGGGCTTTGGCATTGGCGATGCGGTGTAAGAGTAATTAAAATCCCTTGATTAATATGTAAATTTAATGAGATTACGAATTCAGCGAACAAGATTAGGAATGCATGGTCTCCTCTCTCCGACTTTGACTTTGACTCTGACTTCGAGCAGAGCTGCAACTGAACAGACTACTCTCTCTCTCTCTCTCTCTGTCGCTCTTTCTGTCTCTCCCTCTCGTTCGCCCTCTTCCTCCTCTACGTATGTCTTGTAATTTTCACTTTGTTAACCCTTTATGGGCTTGGAAAAACAGAGTTTCCTCTTCGAAATAAAAAGAATATTAGGTGGAAACATATTTTCTATCTTATTTCCTTACATTTTCCCCCATAAGAATACATTCAACGCTGTACATATTTTGAAGAACCAGCAAAGGAAAAGAGTAAGCAATTTCCAATGGCTTTTGTGGGGTTAAACAGCAGCAGCAGCAGCATGCTCCACCAGGCCATGGCCGGGGCCAATCTAGACATCGACCAGGTCCTCATCCTCACACATGTCTGCCCCGAAGTAAGTGTATCTATCTGTATGTGTGTGTGTGTGTGTGTGTGTGGTGGTCTACTCAATGCTTGTTAACATTTCTGTGGAAAGCCGCAGCTCGAGTCCAAGTCCAAGTCCCAACCGAAATGCTTGGAGCCACCCAAAAGGCAAATCGACATCGATGGAAAATTGGAAGCGCGAAATAAACTTGTACATAAATTGTGTGAAATGGATTTGCTTGTAGTTCAAAAGGTTTTCGATTTGCTGTTGCTGTTGTTTGGTTGGTCGCGCTTTTTTCTACAATACTCGTATATTGGGGTCTGTGGTCTCATTTGGTTAATCTGTCAGAATCTGGCATGTTGCAGTTTTTGATCTACCAGTGATAAATTTTCATTAAATCTGAATGTTTGTCGGTTGTTGGTGGATGTCGGATGTAACTGATGGAAAGATTAAAGAAAACTCTATTTACAAAACGTATTTCAATTCGTTAAAGTCATATCCATCTTTATGAATATCAATTTGTTTCCTCTCAACTCCTCTGTGCAGAAACTCAATGAAACTCCCCGTACAACAGCTACAATGAATTTCTGTTTTATTTTCCTATTTGCTTGCCATTTTCATCCCCCGCTTGGCTTTCCTTCCACTGATTAGCCAGCTCTGGTCGGTTTTTCCTCAACTTTTTGCTCATTACCCGAAAAACGCGAGCGCGCTTTCTGCCACGCCAATTGGAGGCACTTGGCCAACTGTGTCTGCCATTGGCCTGGCCTGCTGATTGGATGCCAGAGCTGTTGAGGGGCCAAATCGGGTCCGTCATGCGAGGGCAGGGGCATCAGGAAAAGGAAGAACTACAATGTACTCCAGTGAAAGACCGAAGAGTGTATCTAGCTGTTCTTTTTAGCACTAACCCAAGCTGTTTCTTTGTGTTATTGCTGTTTTATTGACAGAAAGATACAGAATCCCATTCGGAAGGAATATGCCTTCCACACTGCCTTGTTTAAAGGTCATCCGAAGGCGTTGCTGAGAAATCAGAGCCAGAATAAAGAAAAAGATGAAAAATAGAGTGCTGAAGTGAAAAGTGTTGAGTGCCCGATCATAGCAGGGGCAGGGACAGGGACAGGGACAGGGGCAGAAAAGTGGTGGCAGTTATGAGCTCAATGGCCAAATACCAAGCAAAAGGCTTCAATGAATGAAAGTGAGTCAGAGTCCGGGTCCGGGTCCAGGGCCAGGCAGACAGACGGCCAAACAGAGAGATACCCTAAAAGACAGACGGGTACCGACAGAGGACAGAGGACACACGCAGACAGGCGACAATAGTGTCCATGTCCGTGTCCATGTCCTTGTCCTGGGCCATGTTCATGCCCATGACTGGGTCTCGCAGCCGGAACGTTGCACGAGGAGAGCCAAAAACTGCAGCAACTGCAACGCATGGGTCGGCCATGGCAGGGAGTGCGAAAAATGCAGTTTCCCATGCCCTGAAAAATTGGGCATACAAGCTGTAGTGGTGTGCTAAACATGCCTGGGCCTGTGGTCGAAAATGATTCGCTGAAATGTGCAGGACAAGTTCTCAGTTTCCCCCAGTGCCCCAATCCCCAGGCCCACTCTCAGTCAAGGTCGTGTGGGTTCAACTTAAAGCGAGAAAATCTGAAAAAAAAAACGTGCAAAGCCCGGAAACACCAGTCAAGGACATGCAACAGGAAATAAAAGAACAAAAAAATAACCGAGACAAACAGAGACACACCAGGGAAGAGAAAGAAAAGGAAAGAGGGTACGGATAAGGAGGAGGAGCTGGAGAAGGAGAAGGAGAGAGAATATTCAGATATAGAAGAAGTATCAACACGACAGACGTTCGTTCGGCTTAGACACTGTGCCCTCTCCCAGAGTGCTGGTTAGAGGGATGGGGAATGCTTTTTCAAGGACTGCCACCCACACCACACAGTCGCAGGCACACACATAGAGGGAGAAAAAACGTAGCATACTTTTTCGAGCGAGTCGCATGAGTTTTTCCACGTTGCTGGCTGTCTTCCTGGTCGGCAACTGGCTGTGGTCCTGCTCCTGCTGGCCTTACCACTTGTTCTTTGCCGCCTTTTGGCTTTTCAAAGTCTGGATACCCCACCCAGATTCTCCTTTATGTGTGTGTGTGTGTGTGTGCTTGTGGGGCAGCAACTTCAGTTAGGAAGTACGAGTATGCTACATATTTTCGGGTCTAGCTGGAGATATCTGCAACTCGTTTTCAGAATCCAACTCAGTTTGGCAAAGAAGAGGGTCCTACTGCCCGCTGGCTCGACCCCCCCGCCCCTATTATGCCGTGCTCCACCCCCCATTAAAATGTGTCAAGGTCGTCTGACCGGATCCCCACTTTAAACAAAAAATTTCTGACTTTAAAAACTGTTGTCTGGCCAACTGTTGCTGGTTCCAAAAACGGAAATGCATAAAGCGTTGCGTGAATGCCGGCCGTGCCACACCCCCACCACTGGCTTGGTGCCACAAGCCCCCTGCCTGACTCTCTCTTTCTGTCTGTCTTGTTAACACATAACAAATAACAGAATTTCGTTGTGCGTCGTGTGTGTGTGTGGTGTGAGTTTTGTGTGTGTTTTGCGAGTGCGTGTGTTGGTGTGTGTGCCGGTTTGTGTGGCACACTTTTTGGCCCCTGCAACAGCCTAACTATAAAATCGAGTGCCTTCCCTGGCCCCGCGGCCTGACCACTTGTCGTTATGATGATTCATGTGGCCTGCCACCGCACCTCCGCCTCCCCATTCCCATTCCCATTCCCGATCCCATTTCCCCCATTCCAGGCACAAAACACATCGCGTTGCGAAACCTTTGTTAAAAGCTGCTCAATTGGAATGCCATTCCCATTTGGCAGGCTGTATCTGCCTGGCATTGTGTCCTTCGGAAGGATGATTGCATTACTACTAGGAAGAAAGTTTTATAATAACCTCGAATACTTGGCGATCCCATTTAGATCGCTAGCCAATTTCCAGAGCTAACTGGGCAGAGCACCCACATGGTGCAATGGTCAATGCATTTCGTCTCTGATATTGAGAAAATCGAGAAAGTTTCCCAGTCATTTCCCAACTAATCTCCAGCATTACCTTCCTCGTCATCTGTCAACTTTGTTGCCGCGGCTGCCATCAATGTTTATCAATGCAAAAATGCATTCGGAAGGCGGACAAATAAAAAGGAAATACTGGGAAATTCTTGCCAAAACAAAAAGCAAAATCATAAAGCACACAGCATACACCCACAACCACACCCACACAGACACAGAGGAACACACACACACACACACACATGTGCATCTCTTGAACGCGTATGAAAATAAAGCTCAAAAAGTCAATGCAAAAAAATTGTCAAAAATCGAGTACTGCGAGCGTTTTTGTTGGCTTTTGCTGCTGCTGCTGCTGCCGCCGCGGCGGTTCTGCCGCGTCCAACGTCGGCGTAGCGCGGCGTCGCGTGGCGTCGGTGGGCGGAGTCTTGTGTGAGTTGCTGCTTCTGTTGCCGCCGCCGATGCCGCGTTTTTTCCTACCGATTCGCCATTGCGTAGTTTTTTGCTGGCATTTGGTGGCAGCTCTTCTTGTTTTTTAGCAATGGGCGTGTGTGTAGGCAGGCGGCTGGATTGGGTGCCCAGCGGCCCCGTCAGATGGTACAGCGGGGAGGGGTGAAAGCTGCCCAAAAAAAAGAGCCACTGCAGAGGTGGAGCCAGGGGGGAGGGGGCACAAGTAAATATGGGAAACTGTTTAAGCAAAAGCGAACACCGAAAATATTATTCGTGTTATTCGTCTGTACATGAAATTATGCAGAGTACTCAACGGTAAATACATAAATACGATATGTACAGTTTCGATAGCCGTTATCTGTGCGCCGCCTGCGGATGGCCGCTGGTGTTTGGGCCTCCAAATCGGTTGAATACCCGTGCATCCAACTGCTTAACAATACCTCACTTTGCCATTAAAAACACTTAATTTTTGATCATGTCATGGATATATAGGAAGTGTCCATTTCCACAGGCCATAGGCCCTCTGCTCTCCTACTTATGGCCCTTTACGCACATCGCTGGGCCCTTGATGCCTCGCATATTGCGGTCACCGCTTCACGGCTCTTTGCTTTACGGTTAATGATTCACCAAATTATGCAGCCGCAAATGTAAAATACACGACAGAAGAGCCTCCAGAGCCAGGCCAGTGCGGACATCGGCATCTCGTATCCTCGTCCAGTCCCGCTCCCGCTCCCGCTCCCGCCCCCTCCCGTCCCGCCGCAGCCATAACCGGAGTCAGTCGCCAAATGTTTATTAATTGAAAATGTAAAATTGCATTTTTGGATTGAGGGTCGTGTCGCATAGCACCGCGTTGCCGGGCTGCCGGGCTGCCGGGCTGCCGGGCGGGCTGCTGAATTGTTGGGATGCCACTGCCGTGATTTCGATAATGCGGTTGCAGCTGGCCGCAAAAACAGTTTGTCGCTGTCAGCGCTAGGGAAGCAGAGCCAGTGGCAGTGGCAACCAGTGGCTGCTGGAACGGGGCTGATAATTGGCATCGGGTCAATTGCAGTCGGCGGTCGGGATTGTGGGCAATACCCCGGAGGAAGGAGAGGAATAAGGCCAATAAAATTAAATATTACTTTTGCATCACATTGAACGTAGGCCCAGCTTTTCCAACGGTATCTGTTATTTAAACTATAAGAAGGGGGAATATCAGATCAAGATTTTTCGATATACCTATGTACCCAGCAAGTATTTTCAGAAATTTTAGTCCGAGACTAGTTGGAAATGAAAAGGCAAAACTTTAATCAACATTTTCATTTGGTTTATTGCATAAAACATTTCTCTTAATTTTAAGTCACTCCTACCCAAGACTTGGATACGCTTTCGATGCAGCAAATTTTCACATTTTCAATTCATTGGCCACAAACACAGACACAGAGGGGGGCCAGAGGGGGCCAGAGGGGGAGACGGGTGCTCGAGAAGTAGGCTCATAAATTTGGCATTATGTGCTTGAGATGACTATCGGATATTTATATACAAATCAACCATGTATCACGTGTGGGCTTGTCTGTCTGGCTGGGGGCATGTTTGCACTTTGGCACTAACACTGACGCACACACACACACGCACACGCACACACCCAAAGACTAACAAAATTAAGAAAAATTAGATGCATGTACGCATTCTATGTGCAAAAATCTCTGTGGCTGTGGGTGTGTGTGTGTGTGTGTGTGTACACACCTGACCCTGCGGCCTGCAGTAAACTTCAACATGACTTTCAACATTCTATGCAAGATTTTTGGGGCAGGCGTTGGGATTATGTCACATGCCTGTCCCGCAATTCAGTTAAAACGAGATGACCATACTGTCAGCCAGAGAGAGAGACAACGATATCGTTTCTTGGGAGCTGATTTCTTGGGGAAAATGCAACGCATGAAAATTTCTTATTACACACATTTTCCTGCTCCTTCCGAAGGCAGCAGCATGTTCTGCTGGTTTTCATATGCAAATTAGTCGAAATGAGTAGGTACCAGAATTTCAAATTGTACTCAGAGAAGGCCCCTCCTGTGCTCGTGCTAAGTGCTGCAAAACTATTGTTGCAGTCACAAACTGCATGTGGAAATAGACGGGCAGAGACGACAACTTACTTAGAACGCTTAATTAGTAGGAAACAGTAGATGCAACAGCGGCAACAAAGCCAACTGGCAACAACAGCAGCCCCATCAGTGGGTAGAAGACGAGTGTGTGTGCTCACTTCCGCTGACAATTGGGTCCTCGTCGAGTCGTTGTCGTCCTCGTCCTCGTCCTCGACACGGCCGTCCCTCAGAGGCTTCCCTGCTTCCTTTGGCCGGGGCTAATGATGTCAAATTACTTGCGGGCATTTTTATGTCATAATTAAACTGACAACGAGAGAGGACCCTGTGCTCGGCTGGGTCTCTGTGGCCCTTGAGGAGGCTGCAGCTGGAACTGGGGCTCGGGAATGTATGCTACGCTGTTTTTTTTTTTTATTCAGATGCACAATTGTTGCAATTGCAGTTCCCCATCCCCTTCCGCATTCGACGATGCTTGTTAACATACTTAACTGCATAGAGAGGGGCATATAGCAGAGGCCTATGCACAAAAATAAACACACTGGAGGGGGGGAGGCAGCGACTGGGCCTGGGTCGAGTGCCTGCAAGTATGCAATGAAATTGTTTTGCTATTGCCACTAATTACAAGCAGCCGCGCTCTATCTCTCCGAGTGGCATGTTGTTCTAGGGTCGTCCTGAACAAGTCCACTTTGTTTGTCGACGCTAATTTGTTTAGGAGGCATGATAGGGGTGGAAAGGGAGCCCAAAGAGCCCCAATATTATGAAACTTATCTGATAAGCTCTTGTAGTTCCCAAAAGCATGGTTCTGAGCCTTCATTTCTCATATATTATTAAGGATAGAATCTTATGTACATTATATTTCCCTGTACCGAACCTATTTTGATACAAATTGAGACTTAAAATGTTTATTACGCGACCGCAATGGATTTTTGCGGTAACGAAGTGTAGCGAAGGAATATTCCTCCACCTATTCAGCGATGACGATGACCCCCACGAAAAAAGAAAAGCTACACTCACCTTTGGTGGTTACATCCTTTATCCGTTTGAGGCTTGTGCCTGCTTGCACCGGATATGCGTGGCCATTAAAACCCGATCCCCCCAACGGTTCAAAAATTGTGACTGGCGTCGATGTCAATTTTTAAAAAAAATTTCATTGCTACCTGGCGAGCTTCTCCAACAGCGCAAGGATATATTCTTTTTTTTCTGTGCGACCATATATGTACATATATATATTTTATTGCTCTGGTAGTTGAAAGGAAATGAAAATTGTTTTATGCGGTTACGCCAAAAAGTATGCAACGTATTTTATTTCCATTTTTATTCACCCTTTTTCGCACTGGCCATCAGCCATCAGGACATCAGGTCCTGGCAAACGGGGCCGCAAAAGTTTAAATAAATGTTTGATGAAATGCACAATTTTACGGGCGACCCCCCCTTGTTCAGTTAAATGTTAATCGCCCTCCCCACCCCCCACCGCACCGATCAGCCATCGTCGAAATTTTTATTTATTTCTGTTTTCAGTTGTGGCGTGGGACGGAAGGGGTAGGGGGCAAGCTGCAGCTGCCACCACATCCGCCGGGGGCTGCCTTCATACAATTAAACTAATTTCCGAGGATGGCAAGACAACTTATTTTGCATCGGCAATAAGTCGAGACGACTGTCCTCTGCCTGCACATGTCAATCGTTGGGGGCCATCGATTTCATTTCGCGACGAGTCCTCCGCTTCTCCGCTCCCCCATTCGACAGCTGCCACCGCCCCTGATGGTGGCACAGCCACTGATCAGCCCTGGTCTCCCCTGCTTCTGCTTCTGCTTCTGCTCATCAGTTTCTTATTTACAAAAGAAATCATGCAATTTGCATTTGTCTCTTTGCAAGCTGCTGATGCTGATGTTTTGTGCTGTTTTGCCTTTGGTTTATTTCGCTTTTGTTGCCCTTATTTCGTGGAGACGTCAAGTACAGGGATTGGGTGTCGGCCAAAGTGACATAGTGGGGCAAAATCTGGCAGCTTGGTGAATCCACAGGAGAACTCCTAAGGTATCTATGGGCTCATTGTTGCACTCAGGAAGTCCAAACCGACTGAAGTAGATACATATTTTGGGCAATATAAAGACACTTAAACCCTGGCACCATGTTGGGAGCTCATTAAACCCGTTTGTACCTATTCCCAACCGCCTTTCGGCCACTGTGCCGACTTGGTCAACTGTCGGGCAGCAGCTGATTTGCATCGAAACGAAGCCAAAGCCACCAACAGTCAAATTGCCAGCGCTGCGAGGATTAATTCATTACACAAACCCGTTCAGCGCAAGAAATAATAACAACAATCAGCGGATGTGCCACAGGACAGAGTCGGTTGCAGGTCGCTGGATGGCCATCCAGGAGCTGTCCTACCCATCGCTTCTTCTCCTCCACCACTCTCCCCCCGCGACTCTCCTGCCTGTCTGGGGGTCTGTCCTCTTAATGCCACCGAAAACTCATTTGAATTTAGTTTTCATTTAATTTAATTTAATTCGCCTTTGCCTGCGCTTCACTTTTGCAGCTCTTTCGCTTCGATTTGCCTTCGTTGCTTTCCGTTTTCCTTCATTACACTTCTGCTATTTCTTATTCTGCTTCTGCTGATTCGGTGCTGCTGCTGGCTGCTGGCTGCTCGCTGCTCGCTGCTGGTTGTGGCATGATGATGTTGCCTGATTTTCATTAGTTTTTTCCATATAAGTTTCAAATCGATAACGAGCATTCGTCGAAATCATATACATATATGAGTGGATGCCACAGCAGAAGCAGAAGCTAAAGCTGAACCTCCTGCTGGAGTGCAAGTCGGATTGGGCTGCCTGAGCTGGTGGGTCCGGCATGCGCACTGGCCACTGGCCACTGGGCACCAGAACGCTTAGCCCATGGGCTAAACAGCCAAGCCAAGCCGAGCCGGGCCAGGCCAAAACCCAGCTGGGCTGAGCGGCCTGTGAGTTATGTAAAGCGGCGATGCTATGACATAAATTGTTTGCTTTTGTCATGAGGACCAGCAGACCACCAGAGCAGGAGTCGATTGTGATACGGAATAGCGAAGGGCAGCATGAAATTCTTGGCACATAGCACTATTCGTACATGGAAGAAGATGGATAATCGAAAGTTCTGTTTGGTTATTTTAAAAAAAGGTACTAGAAACCAGAAAAGACCCATCTTTTCATGAGGTACAGTCATAAGATATAGTCATCAGATATTTATTAGCAGTAGATCTATAAGGCTATGGATCCTTACATAAAACTGTAACAAGAGAAGTTTCTGTGGTGTTGATCTATTACCTTCTTGGGTAATCTTTCTTTCGCTGTGTTTACTACTCTCCCTCTACTACTATTTTGTATCACTCTATTGTCTGCCTTTCTCTCAGATACTTATAGCACCCACAATTAAACGTTTTAAAGCATCCATCTTATGCCGTTATATAGAGAGATTCCGAGTCTATCTGTTCCCAATCATAATTCACTTTCCGGAGGTTAAATATAACTTCGTAATCATTAGGTGTGCAATATCTCAGCATAAGCAAAGGACAACCAATCTATCCCTTGGCAACGTGTCCAAAGCCTTCCTACCAATGGTTTTTCATCCACTTATTGCTCAGACATCATCTTCCATCGACAAATTTACCAATTTTAAGCAGGAGACACAAATGATAAATTAGCATACGTTTAGACGAAGGCCCGCAGTCCGCCCCCGCCCTCGGCCATATGCAAACACGCCAAAGTTTAACCCTTTGTTGGAGGAGCCAGTCTGCTGGACTGGCAGCCCTGGCAGCCGTCTTCATCGAGATAATTAAAATGCATAATTATGACGAAAATGCGACAACATTTTCCGGGCAGCAGCAAATTACGACAAATGCCGACAACGCATTTAGAAATGCAAATCAATCGGTGATGGGGACGGGATCCGTCTCAAGTAGGAAAGACCCAAAAGTCCGAGACCGAGGCATTATCATTTGGATACGCTTTTGTGTGTGGCGTGGCGGGGTGTGGTGTGGTGTGGTGTGGTGTGGCGGGTACCAAAAAATCAACTTCTAATTAGCATAAAATTTCATTCGACAAAAGTTTATTGAGTTCTGCATTAATTGCGTAGCGTGGCCCGTTCTGACGAATAACCCTTTAAGATCTGCCCAGGAATGGGACTGTAGATGGGAGTGGGAAGGGGGTCCACGGTCCAGGGTTTGAGGGCCTGGGCTCCGGCTTGGGCGTTCGTAAGGTGCGTAGACAATTAATCTCGAAATTGGGCAATATTTGACTTTTGTAGTCGCTGTCGCCAGTCTGTCCTGCCGCCTCCTCCTTTCTGCTGGCTTTTTAATGGGCAAATTTGAATTGCTAATATCTGGGGGAGGCACAGTTTTTTGGGGTTTTTGATGTTGACATATCGAGCCATATAGCATAATGAACGCTTTGGCCACAGTTTTGCATATTTTCCCCTTCCCTTTTCGAGGGGATTTTTTATATTTTTATTAATTTTTGCATTGGCCAGGAGATTCTAATTAGTACTAGATCGTCTATCGGATAAACTGAACTTTTTATGGATTTCTGTAATTGAAAAAAGCAATCGGATTGGTTTTTAGTAAAACGGAAAATATTCAAGCGATTTGGAGATAAGAATTATTTGTTTTTCACCGGGAAATTAAATATCTCAAAGGAGTAGTAAAATGCAGCAGGCCGGAGAGAAACTTTTGTGAAATTTATTCACTTAGGATGCACTCAGCGACGACAAAATTTAGCTAATAAGATAATTACATTTTGCTGGCTTCCGCTCGGGCTGTAGTCTTTATAATTTCAGGCAAACTCACACAGAGGAAGAGGCAGTGCTTGTGGCAGTGGCACTGGCGGATGCTGCAGCATCAGGGTCTGCAGCAGAGTCAGCTAATGGCCCCCGGCTACCTAGGTGCCAGCTCCTGGCCGGGACACAATCTAATTGCATACTTTCAGGCGCATAACTTTGCACTTAAATTAACCTGTAACCTATTTTACGTCGCCTCCTGCCAGCGGCCCATAATGAAGGACCCGGCCCCGGCCCCGGCCATCCATCCTCGCACCGGATGCAAATGAAAAAGAGCTGCATGAAGATGCCACAAGGGCCACGACCACGACCGCCAAAGCGCGCGATAGAGTGGCTGTGACCGCCAAGAAGGAAGGTGGCAACATCATCATCGCTATCATCGCCAGAAACTAGTGCCTTGCCTTAATTGCACGAATTTCATTCGGTTTAAATTAACGCCAATTTACTGTGGAGGTCACCAGTGAAGGAGCGCCGCGGTGTGTGTACAGCTAACAAGGCTCCCAGTTGAGAGGGAGAGGGAGAGGGAGAGCCGAAAGTTGTGTGAAACCCGCCGTGCCAGAGGTCAAAGCCAACCTTAATCAATGGTCTGTCTATGAATCCAGATTTATATAGTATTTTTGAGATATTTTTAATTCAAGATAAATTTCGAATAGAGTTCTCTTTGTTGTGCTTTTCCTGTAGTAAAATTGCACTTTAATCAATTCCTCTGCTCAACTTGGCCCCAATCCAGCCCCGACCCCAGCCCCTGCTAAGCTAACACTTTCCCTTCCACTTGGCAGCGTAATTGACATCATTTTCGGTATAATTATGACAATATTCAAGGCTCTATTCGAGTCCCTGGCAGATTTTAATGTGCACACAAAACATGCATTATCATGCGCGTCCTCAGTGCCTCCGTGTGTGTGCGTGTGTATCTATGTGCTATGTGTTTCCCTGTGTTTGTGACGACGTGATTTGAATTCTAATATTTGCTCATTGAAAGAGTCAAAAGGGCTCTGCGCTGTGTATGTATGTCAGGGCAGGTCAACAGCAGAATGCTCCATATACTAGATCCGTAATGAGAATAAATTGAAAAGTTGATTACGCTGTTGGGTCTCTGCAATTTGTGATTACTTTCCGAAGAAATAAACTAGTTTTCCCATATATCTCCACTGGTTTCTCGTCCATCAGCACGAGCCTTTTCTCTATACCCGTTTCCTATATATCCTTTCGTATGGCTACCCTTTCAGGGACCACCGCCCACCCCTCATTTGTGTATCGGCGTTGTCTTCTTGCCTGCTGCTTAACAATCCAAACCTGTCTGCCCATTCCGTTGCAAATTTTTAATTTATTACGTCTGTCGATGATTTTTCTACTACTTTTTTGGCGATTTAAGCAACATTTTTTATTTGGCCCAGTCATCCCCCAAGCATGCCACACCACACCACACCACCCATAACATATCCACATGGACGATGGACGATGGACGATGGACGATGGACGATGGACGATGGACGATACAGACGGGCTCTCGGACAATACGAAACTCGCGAAATTCGTAATTTTGCATTTTTATACAAATTCCGCGAGCTTGTTCTTATTTTTATTTTTGGCTGAAAGAGTGCGAGAAAACGAGAGGGTGGAGAGGGTGGAGAGGGTGGAGAGAGATTCCCCCTTCTCAGCAGCAGGAGCATTGTTTTCCTTAATTAATGTTTAATCAGCAGGACTCGAACCAACGGCAAGAGCCGAGCATCAGCAGCACCGCGTCCCTGGCTGCTGACCAAAGCAACGAACCACATGCGATAATGGTCAAAATAATAAAAATGAACAGCTGAGCAGCACCAGCAGAGGAAGCACCAGATCCAGCCCCAGCCCCAGCCCCAACCCACCCGGCGGTTGAGTGGTTTGTACACGGGTGGCTCGTGTGAGGCATGGAGACGGTGGCTGGCCTCGACTGGGGTTTGGTTTTTAACGCTCGGGTGTGCGGCTTAAGGTGGCGCTGGCGATTGCGAATGCGAATGAGAGTCCTGCATCCTCTGGTCCCGTCTTCGTGGGTATCGTTTTTTACCAATTTCCAGTGAACCGAAACCCGCGCGTTGTTTTCGCCCACAAACACACACACACACACAACCCTAGGGGGGCAGGGGCAAGGGCCGGGGTAGCTAGGGCGATGCAAAAACGTAAATGAAAACAAATTCGCGGCCAAGAAAAAATTAACAAAACACAAAACAAACTTTTGGGCGCATGTGAAGAGAGAGAAAGAGGGAGAGAGAGAGAGAGCACAAGGAGGCGTGGATGAGGAGGGGACTGTCAGGGACTGGGGGCAACATGGGACTGTCGCTGCACATTTTTCCAGCGTGCACGTACCCATAATCAGTCCAAAGGGTAGGTACATTGTTGGTGTCCGTCTCGGGGGCAGTTGGGTGGCGACCATTTGGTCAAGCGACAGTTGCCCCACCAGCCCCACCGCTCTCCGCAGCGCAGAACAGAAAAAAATGTATGAGAAAGTTCTGAATTTACGCGAAATAAAAGTATTTTGGAGAACGGGGCTTGAAGCTGGAGTTGGAGATGGAGATGGAGATGGAGATGGGACCTGGAGAAGGGGAAGCGCTAAAAATGGCAATGCAAAAAATTGTTGGTAGCCTCAGCCCCAAAAGAGTTGCAGGTGGTGTGAGCGAGGGCTGGCCAGACGACAACCGAATGGGTGTTCCTCTCCAGCCGCCCAAACAAGCCATACATACAGATCGGATCGCCATTCCCATACAGAGGTGGCCACCATGGGGGGGCTGGCTGGAGAGATGGTCCATTGCTAGCCAAGTTACCTTTTTAATGGTATGAGATACAGTCTCCCCGTAGGCCTTCGGATGGTTGGACGCTGCCTTGGGGATTAATGTTAGTTTGCAAAGCCAACATCATCTCTATAGGCACTCAAATATGCTATTCCTTCCGTTAGTTTACTTAACTGCAATAAGTTCAGCGACCAGCTACCTGCCAAAAACTGTTGGCATCCCCAAAATCAATAATCGATACCCGGAACTCCTCTAATCAAGGCTTGTACGGTTACCTCTTGTACATTTAGGATGTATGTACTTGGGTGCATACCTGGATCAGCATTCCATGTGGCTGAAATTCTAATTTACTTAAATTACATTTTATTCCATTCAATAACTTAGAATGACTTTTGAATACACACACGCACACACACACACCGAGGAGAGAGCTTGCACGTAACCGAAAACTTACATGAACAAACTGCCACAGAGAGAGAGAGAGAGGGGGAGAGAGAGAGAGAGAAAGGGACGGAGACGGAGACGGCGATACGACGGAGAGAATTGAGAACTTTTGCGACGTAATGAAAACCTCCTAAATGTATGCAATGAAATGCATTTCGAGGCGTACCCACCCAACCAGAAAGCCAGTCCCTCCCACACCACACCACACCACACCACCCAACCGCCCTGCCTGCCCGCCTGCCTGCCCGCCTGCCACCCAGATACACGACTGCAACTTGTACTAATAATAATGCAAATGTCTGCCTGTCATTTCTGTTCATTTACTTAAAGTTCCTTCGGCCCCACACCGCAGCCATGCACCACCGAGGGCCGAGAGTTTGGCTCTGGCGTCAGAACTTAACTACGCATACTAATACATGCAGAGGGAAACCCGGCCAGCACCAGACCCACCAGACCCACCAATACCACCCCGTCCATTTGTATAGCCGAAAATGCACACCAGACTTTTTGGGTCCTTTAACTGAATTAACTTGTACGGCATGGCCATGGCCACCCCCCCAGGATACCCAGCCAAGTCCTGCCATGCCCTGCCCTGCCCCAAACCCAGCAGAGCTCTCTGCCTGCTACACTAACCAACTATTGTGCGTCACACGACGAAGGAGCAGAAGGGAGACGCAGACAGAAAGAGAGACGATGAGGGAAAATCCTTGCCCAAGCTACGTTCTCATAACATTTTCGTTTGTAAATTTTGAATTTTCGTAATTCCAAATGAGAATGCAAGACCCAACACGAAGAGAGGCATGCCGCCGCCCCTCCTCATGCCCCAGATACCCTCTGCCTCCGTACATTTCCCATGCCCCGCACTGCGGCAGACTTAGACTTGGTCATTTTATGCGTTTGATGCTAATTTTCCAAGGCGGTTTTGGCAGCGTTGGCAAGGACATTGCATCGGTGTTGGTGTGGTGTTGTCAGGCACTCTGGCAATGTGCTGGTATGCGTCGTGTAAGAGAGTGTGTGCTTCTGTGTGTGTGGGTTTCCGGTCTGTTTCGATGCGGCCCGTGAAGAGAGGGGCTCTGGGCTGTGGGTAGTCGGGTGTGGCTGGTAGCTTTGTTAATGCCAAAAACTTAAGCAGCCGTAGCCCCGCTCCCATTCTCCTTCCCAACATCATCATCATCATCATCGTCATCGGCGTCCATGTCCCACAAAGGGGGCTAGCTCTTTCTGTGTGTGTGTGTGTGTGTGTGTGTGTGTTTATGTGGACAGATTTATAATTGTGCGTTGTTGTTGCTGTCTCTGTTTGCTATATACAAAACGTAGACGGAAACGTCGGAGAGGCAGCAGCGGCGGCAGCGGCGGCAGCAGCAAGTCATCTACATGAGTGCAAGTAGCTGGCTGCATGTCCTGCCACTTCCTAACGCTTCCTGTCCAACACAACCAACTGGCCGTACTGTTTTTGTTGCTGCTGCTGCTGCTGCTGCTGTTGCAGCTGTGTTTGTTGTGTTTGCAGTTATCGGTGCGGAATAGGCTTTTGTATTTGGCCAAAATAAGGAAAATGAAGGAGCAGCAGAGAAGCAGCCAGAAGAGGACAGCCACAGTGGCAGCTTTTAATGTATGCAGACAAGTGCTTAATTAAGGCAGTGACGGGGTCAAAAGGGACTGCCAGGAGGAGTTCAAAGGGGTGGATGATACGAAATTCTCCTATATTCTCTGAAGACTAGCTTGGGCTAACAAAGGATCACAAAAGTCTGCACAAAATGCTCTAAAATATGTATAAATTCCACTCTTTCCGATCTATATTCTACAACCAGAAGGGGAGATCGGAATTGATCCCTTCTTGCTTACTTTTGGGATGTACTATTAATTCCCACTCTAGGGACCCCCTAGGCCCCTCCAGGCCCGCTCTAGGCCCCCCTTAGATATATATTTTCGCACACAACGTCCCTGGCCATCGGACTAATTCATTTACACTGCAATAGTTCATTTATATATGAGAGCCGGGCGGCACACACGCACTCACTCGCCACGAAGGAGAGACAAACTCGGAGTCAACTTATGTATTATATGAGGGGCGGAGAGGGGGGTGCTTAGGTATGTACCGAAGTACAACATGCAACTAAATACATGCACAGACCAATGTCTAATTGTACATACACACACACACACACACACTCTCTCAGACATTATCAAATTCCACACACACACACACACATACACAGTGGAATAGCTGTGCGAGCGCAAGACATGGACATGGACAAAGTATGTTGGTGTCGTCGTCAAATGAATCTCATTTGCATTTAAATTAGGAACCTCGAAGAAGGAGAACAGCACAAGCCGAAGCCGAAGCCCAAGCAGCAGGACCAGGAGAAGGGGAGTGGTATCATTGGGGCTGGGGGATCCCCACGTTGCCCACAGTTCTCCACAGTCCATGTCCCTCTGCCCCGCCTCGCCTCGCCTCGTCCCTCCAGCCTGTCAGCCAGCTCCACCTCAGTTCGAGTTGCTGCCTCGCCTCGCCTACCCGACGACGACGACGACGACGACGACGACGACGACTTTGCTGCATAAAATCTGTTTCAACATTTCGATAAATTTTCTTAAGGGGCGATTTCTGGGGGCATGCAGCGCTGCAATGTCTTCCCAATTCGGCTTAGTGCGTCCGAGTGTTTGCGTCTGCTTAGAGTGCTGGTATGGGTGACTTCTGAATGCATAAATGTTGATAATAATGTTGAGTAAAACTTGATTTGTTTAGTGCTCTCAATACATAGATGCTCGTAGATATACATGCGCACAGACCTCTCGCATATCTGGCCCTCTCTTTCTCTCACTGCCCCACCCACTCGGGCAATACATAATGCATATAATGAGTATGCAGATGGAGTTGCGTTGCAGATGCCTCCGATGCAGTTGTGGTCGGGTCAGCACAGTAGCCTGGGGGCCGGCCGGCCAGCAGCTGGAGGGAAGACGTTCAACCATGCTGATGGCAATACATTTGATTTTGGGCAATACATTCAAAGCAGTACCAGGTATTGGGAATGCGAGAGCACAATTCTTGGAAATCTTTCGGGGTAATCGAATGTGAGGAGAATCCGAAGATACCTCTGAAGGTACCCATGGATTTCATGGATTTCTAAAAGAGACCAACTTCTGAAGGGTTTTCCATCACGTCAGGGCCCACTGTGCAAATAAACACCAAACTACACTCAACACTCATCTGCATATTGACCATTAGTTCTAATCATTTTATATGCCTAAAGAGACAACAGCAGCAGCAGGAGCGGCAGCAGAGAGACAGAGCAGACATTTCGGTCTTTGTCGTCTCAGCATACACACAGATATACATAGACACACACACAGTCGGAATGTTTTGGAAAAGGGTAATGTTTCAGGGGGAGCTTTTGGGGGAGGGGATTGTGCAATGGACAGGCTCTTCAGTTGCACATACCTGCATATAAAATAATCTGTTTACTATAAATATCATTTCATATGCAACGTAAATACATAAAAGCCGTCTCACACACACACACACACACGGCATACGCCTCATGACACCGACTGGACGCACACACACACACACACACACACACACACAGGCATCAAGTAAATTTGCAGCACATCAAAGTTATACGAAATATGCATTAAACAGGGAAAATCTGGAGGTGGAGGAGGTGTCGCCCCAGGTCTGATGTCGTTGTCCTGCTCATGGCTGTTGTTGTCTGCTGCATATCCTTAGCAGGCTCCTTCCGTGTGCGTGTGTGTGTGTGTGAGCCCTGTGTGCCTTGTGCATTTTTGAGTTTCTAATTATAAGTGATACTCAATGTCCACGTATAAACACCCTGAGACGACAAGCAATATACATATGTATGTGTATATGTTTGTATAGCCATCCACTCGTATGTATGTATGTACGTATGTATGTATGTATGTACAACCACACAAACGGATAATTTGGCAGCATTCTCCAAGGCGGCTGGAAGGATGCGATGCAATGCAATGCAATTTATCCCCTTACGAGCACGAGGAAGGAAGCACTGCAGCTGCTGTAAATTCGATTATTACACAACATTCTTATATGTACATAAAAGACAACTACTATATACTCGTACTGGTACTCGAATTCTCGCACAGAAGAGTACTCATCGCCCCGATGGATAAGCTCTTTAGATGTTCTTGCAGTGGCCCTAGATCCACAATTTCGATTATAATAATTTTAATTAAAAATGTTCCTTAACTCTGGCACACACAAAAATAATTTACCACAAGGCAAAACTACAACTTGAATGGTTTTAAGCATAAGCGAATTATGCAAAAGTTTTGGTGTTTTCCAAAAGTCTCGCCTCCCCCCCGCCCCCGCCCTGTCACGCACTTTGGGGGCAAAAAAAGAATACACATTTCTGATTTTTAGTTTCCATTATGGCCAACAAGAGGACGAGCATTTACCACGAGCATGGTAATCCTCCCAATCCCCATACCACACCATACCATACCATACCACACCCTCTACCTATACAAATCCCAGTTGCTTAGCACTGTCATCCATTTGCTTACTTTGCATATTCATAATTTCATTTTACGTATTTCAATTAGAATATCATCATCATGGAACACTTGGAACAATGGAACTAGTTGAGTGGCTCGCCGGACGAGGGGCTACAGATGGGGCTGCTAGAGACGAGAGGACGGAGGACGGAGGACGGCGGATGGAGGGAAAAGTTCTGTTATTCTTCGGCAAGGATAATGGTACAAAATTGTTGAGTAGTTTTGTCTACGGCATTAACTGATTTACATTGCGAATAAAAATGAGTGCAATTTCCATTATGAATTATTCTCTTTATTATTTCAAAGGCCGCTTGAAATTCTTGAAAGTGCAGTAGGATGCACCTGGAATATTAGCTCGAAAATAATTAAGAAGCAGTTTAGCATAAACTTTAATCTAGAGGCCTTCCCTAAAATTCAGTTTAAAAATTCGAATATTTCCCCTGCTTATTTTGGCCTCAATGAAATCTCTCAATGACATTGACGGCACAAAGTCAAATGGCAAAGTAAGAGCCATAATATATTGATTATAAATATGAATGGGTGAGGCAGCAGGCAGCAGGCAGCAGGCAGCACAGGCCTGGCCCTTGCCGCAAGCCCAACAAAGTGCGTCTGGCCCTGTCAAAGACGACGACGACGAGGACGACGACGACGACGACGACGACGACGACGTTGAGGATATGTCGTCATATATGTGGTTGCCTTTTGTCAGAGCCACAATAACTTACTCATTTTGCTCAATAATAAATGCAATTATGTGCCTGGAAGCCCCAGCCCCAGCCCCATGCCATACCGTGCTGTTCGGTGCCCTCTTCAGCCGCAGTGCAGCCAGGACCAGGACCAGGACCACGACGACGATGAAGAAGTCGAGGACGAACAACAACCAAATTAATTTAGACACAAAGCCTGGCCAAAAGGGCATTGCGGGTAACGGGTAACGGGTAACGCCGCTGTCAGTCTTTGGCCCCAAAAATTTGCATTTTGGCGCAGCTTCACGAAAATGCCTTTGTTTAGATTTCCTTGTGAATTTAATTTATTGGAAAATTAGCGCATGACACACAAGCTGCAAAACTAATTGAAAAGGCTGGTGCAGATAACAGGAAGGGGCACAGGAGGCACCCACGGGGGGGGGCAAGTGATGGAAAGCCGCATGCAGCATGATATTCGCATAATTTTTACATATTTAATGGACTGCTTTAATGAATCGTCGGCCAGCCAATTACCAAACAATTAGCCCCGGTCTCTCAGCGGCTAGTGGTCTCGCACTAAGTAGTGGCAGCTCTTTACTTTCTATAATTAGCACATTCTTATGTTGCCGGTGTTAACAGGCGCTTGGCACGAAGACTGCCGATGATCCATGGGAACTCTGCCACAATTATAGTTATGTTTATGTGGAAAATCCTCGCGACCAATGGCAATTGTAGTTGGAATTGTAGAAATGAAGAGGGGAGGTCGTGGGAAGAAATAAATTGGTACTAACCGAAGAGAGGGGAAAGAAGAGAACACCAGTACATCCCATGCTCTACTCGAATAACTAGGGCGTTGTGGAAATCAGGAAACACAAATAATTACGTACACCCCCCGCATCGGGGGGGTGTAGGGTGTACCCTTCTGGTTATTCATTATGAAAAGAAAATTGTAAATTCGTCGCATATCCTGCTGTCGCGCCCATTCCTTGTCACCTTGTAATTAACTTAAATGATAATAAATAACTTTTAATATTTTATTAATTAACTTCCGTTGGGAGTGCGTGTGCTCTCCAGACAGGGACCTGGACCAGGACCAGGACACCGAGAGTGCTCTGGCCCGTGGATGGAACGCATTAAAAACGCATGGAAAATTAAACCCCGACACAAAACACAACTTCGTTCGGGTGTGCCATTGCTTCGATTATTTTTTGTTGTGTTTTTTGGCCAAGTCCTTCATTAAAATGTCATTCGGCACAGGAAATTAAAACATTTCGCATTGCAAATGGCAAATGGCAATCGCCCCATAATGTACGTACAATGTGGATGCAAAAAAGTGCGTTCCATATATTGAATGTGTTGCAAATTGTTTTCATTATTTTGCAGAGCTTTACACAATTTTTCGCTAGTTGTTTTGGGACCCGAACTCGTCTGTGGATTAGTTGGACCATTTCCTGCGTCACAATCGCATTTGGTTTGCAAATCCCCAGTCCAATCCCCAATCATTCAAAATGTAGTCTAATTTTGCATTACGCAAAAGTCGGAAATGGGGACTGCCAGCGTATGGCCTGGCCACTGCCTCGGGGGTCTGGTCTGTCTTGGTTTGGATACGAGTATCTTTGATATCCGTGGTCTGGTATAATTTGTGCGCGTTTAATTTGTAATTCTATTACCCAGGCAAAACGAGTGGGCCAACGACCAACTGGTTCTCGCTGCCCCTCTCTCTCTCTCTCTCTCTCTCTCTCGCTGTCCCCAACTTCTTCTGTGCCTCTTTCAATTATGTTAATTTGCTGCTTCTGTCGAAACAGTTAGAGCCACAGCGAACCGACCGATGGACCGACCGACCGAACGATCGACCGATCGATCGCAATCGATCAATTCGTTTGTCCGTATAATAATATGAAAATTTAGCATTTCCGTTGTGTGCCGCGAAGCGGGGGGATTATGAAATTTTCTTCTCTAGGGAGGGGGGCTATGATCTCTTCTTAAGTGTGGTGGAGCATTGCAAGAGTTAACCGAAATTGTATGGAAATTTGTGTATGTTAATATCAATTATATGGGCATGACCTTTTCGGGAAACTGGATCTTTAAGGGGTTCTTTTGACACCTAAAAAATAGGCACTTTTAATTTGATTTGAGTCCGAATTGGAGGGGTATTTGATTTTCAATAGATTACGCTGAAGCTGAGATCTCATTGACCTATGGCTAATATATGATAAAATAACCTATATGATACTCCCCTTACTCTTGTTTCCACTCCATTTCTTATCTTATCGGAATAACAAATCGACCCAAGTGGACCAAAGGTAAACGCATATGCCCATTGAGTAGCCCAAACAGATATCGGACTACTCGTTTATTAAGGTAACCCTTTCCCACGTTTCCCAGAGTCAGGCTTCCCTGCCCCCGCCCCATGCTGGTGCTGGACCACATGCCTCGGCGCAGACCAGAGGCAAACTGATGGAGACGTGTCACCATCTGCATCTGCGGGCCCCCCAAACGGCTTCGAGAGCTAAGGAATGCCGCAAGAACTGGAGCAGCGACCGTGACGTCACCGACGAGTGAGCAGGAGAAGCAGGAAAAAAAAAAGGGGAAAACAAAACTCAACGAACGAGAGTGCTGACCGTTCCGACTCCGAGTGAGACGAGAGCAACAAAATTACCCCAAGCGGCAAAAGAGCAGAAGAGAGCTTTCCGAATCGAGCAAGCCAAGGCGTGAGAGCAAAGAAAGCAGGTCGGTCTGCTCAAGCAGTGCGTGGGCGAAGCGCACAGAAGGGTGGAAAGGTGAGGTGAGGTGAGGAGAGCGGCAGAAAGAGAGCTTTTCCAGTTGAGTTAAGCAAAACGTGAGCACAAAGAAAGCAAAATCAACTCAAGAGGAAGGAGGCGGAGAAGAAATGGAGACACAGTTCGATGGCCAGTGGCGGGGGGGAGTGGAGCGGAGTGGGTGAATACTTTTGAGAGAGAGAGAGCGGAATCCGGTTTCCTAAGTAGGAGTGGGGGGGACGGGGGAATGCAACCTGCCCAGTGGGATAGGTCGTGTGTGGGCGGGAGACTCCACTAATTGCTTGGGTGGCGTGGCAGTGGGTACTTTTTTCACTCAATTGCCAACTGGGGCATGAGTGATGCGACATGTGGAGTGTGGCGTGGTGCGGCGTGGTGTGGCATGCCCTGAAACGCTCCTAAAATGTGTCAAAAGTTCTAGTTTAGTCGATGGCTTCAGGAACGTATTTAAAACCGATGCTGAGGATGATTGATGCCTCAAGTGCAGAGAAGTGTGTGTCCTCCCAAATGGTGTTGCAAAATCAATTAAAACTGAAAAGATTAGTCAAGATTTGTATCCTTAAAGTCCAAAATATATTTAAAATATATGTGAGGCCAAGAAAATGCCAAAAAGAGCTTTAAATATAATTTGGGGCAAGATTTTCATAATTATAAATTAAACTCACATTATTTATATCAAATTCTAGTCTTAGTAGGTAAAAATACTAACAAAATTATTTTTGGATTCCAAGAATAATTATAAAGTAAAACCGTAAACTAAAATAGAGATAAGCATTAATTAAAGCTGTCAGAAATCATTAAAAAATGGCTCTACTTAAATCAGAGAAACTTGGCATGATACCCAAACGTCATCCCCGCTGAACTGGTCGCTGGTCGCAGTGTAATTACAGCTAAGAAAAGGTAAGCAGCAAGGGGGAAAGGTATTTGGCAACATCATCGATTAGCATGCCATGGCAGAGTTGCAGCTTGCAGCAGGCCGAAAACTGGTAAAAGAGCTAGACCTGAACCTCAAGCCAGCGCCTAGGCTGTGCCTTGCCAGGCGCGACTCTGCGGCTGCCAGCCCCATCAGCGTCATCAATAGATGCTGAACTCCTGCTGCTGCTGCTGCTGCTCCGCCTTCATTGCCATCTCCTGTTGCTGCTGCTCCATCGTCATGTAACTTAACCTCATTGACCAAACGCATTCGACGAACATCAAATGTGAATTAGTGCACTACGATTGCGGCCGCCACACACAGATACTCGCGTACACACAAGCACAGGGGCAGAGGCAGAGGCAGAGGCAGCTTTTGTTGTCAGCGGTTGGTCCCGGACTCCGGAGTCTTGCATTTGGCTGCACCGCATAGCCGTTGCCCGTTGCCCGCTGCCTCAGATGCCCCAGCTGCCCCAACTGCCTCGCTGCCTCGCTGCCCGCTGCCCGCTGCCCGTTGACGCTGCTATGCATGCATAATTCGCAAGCATAATTTAATTTATAGACGAGGCAATTGCATTTGCATAGGACAGCGCAAGTGACTTAGGCGCGGTCCAGTCGCACACCTCCCACTGTCCACTCCCCCCACCAAGTAGAAATTATTACAAGACCCCGGCAGGGACCCACGAAAAGCGAGGTGATCCAAGAAAAGCTGAACGAAAATTTTAATTGCACCAAATATGCAACAGAGGCGCAGGAGGCGCAGTGGAGATACAGCGAAAACCTTTGAAGATGTGTGGCCTCTTGTGGCATATCACTAAAAGCCAACGCAGGTTAATGGCGTAAATGTTAACAATGGACGAGGAAGTGTAAATCTTGGCCAGGCCAGGCGCGAGACAACTGGGCGGCCGGGCCGGCCAACGGCTTGCCTTCGCACTGAGCCGGCGACCACCAGGAATACGAGACGATGATGTTGGCCAATTCTGTTATGGGTATTGCTGCTAAGCCTCATTTAGTAGCTTTTTCAGGAATTCGGTAAAGGATTTGAATTCGAAAAGGGACTCCTTCACTTCGAGCTACTAATACCCTTTCATATACTGTTGTAGAACCACTTTAATGGCTAATCTTAGTTCGGAAACCATGCACTAAGAGAAATACAACCATATTTAAATATAAAACACTTTAAAACAAAATATATTTAATATAAATATAAAAATATTTAATATATTCAAAGAAATATTTGTTACTGCCACTGTCGGCGCGCCTTACCCCGACACTTGGCCACAAGGAGGCCAATGACTTCCCCAGTCAGACAGATATAGAGCTATACTATATATGGAAAAAGTATCCATAGTTATTTGGCGCCCAATTTACTAATAACCTGGCGGCTTCAGGCCCAGCCTGAAAGTCGCCGCCATTGGCGCAGTGTTTTTTTGCCATGGCTCGGTTATTTATTAATAAAGATTTTAATATCAATTTATATTTGAATTTTTATTGACTCTGCGACAAGGACTGGACTCTGGACCGGCAACACGGAAATAGTTTAATTGCATTGCAGCGAGACAAAGGGCCGGAGTGACGAGAGAGAGAAGGGGATCTGTGCCACAATCTCAAAGTTGAATGGCGTCGCATTTGTCGCCATGTCAATATCTGACAGCGGCACTTCCGTTTCCGGTGTCATGGCGTGGCCGGCCGGCTACTTTGTCCATTGTGTCTAGCTCTGTCACTCATCTGCCCGGCCGATGCAGGGGCAAGCGACGGCCAGGACACCGAAGGATAGGCCCGGCTGACGGCGGCTAATCAAATTGCTCTATCATATTTGGCTTAACAGCAGCAAATTAAAAGCAAAATATTTGTCTGCCACATCACAATACAAAACAAAGAGGGAAAACAAAATTTAAGAAAATCCGTGCTTTTCCGAGCAAATGGTTGGCGTTTTTTTTTGTTTCTTTTCCATTTACTGTTCGAAATTGTATTACAATTTAATGGATTTGGCCGCAGATAATAAATTTCATTACTTTGCACGAGACATGTCGGCAATGTCCATTAAAAACAAAAAAAGAAGGAAAATGGAATACATGTAATACTAGTGACCCGAATAGAACCCGAATAAAAAATTACATTTCAATGGATGGTTCGACATGGGAAAACTGACAGACAATTGTTAAATAATAATTCATTTAAAACCAAAGCTTAAGGTTGTTTAGGTACTGGAACTCTCCTCATATTCGGTTCCTAAGAATTGCAAAGTTACCTCCCAGTGCAAAAAATAAGGTCACACGGCTTAAGGGGTCCATGAACTCCCCATTGGGCAGTCTCCTCTTGGCCAAACAATGCCTGAAAAACAGCCAGCAAGCTCTTCACTTGAAGAGCTCCCACCCTCACCTGCTCGGTGGAAAAGGGAGACGAGGCTAAAACAAAAGAACAGCTGGAGATGAAACAGAAACTGTGGTGCAACTTTGAGCGCAAAGAAAGCGCTTCCGGTTCGAAGGCTTCTGCCAGACACAGACCGAGGCAGAGACTGGCAGAGCTGGAACTGGAGCAAAAGGATTGCCAGACGACACTCTTGGAGGACATGTGTCGATGGCAGGCGAGACCACTGGGGTGGGGTGGTGCTAAGCTCCGTCCCGAGCCCTGCCCCAAGCCAATTGCCAAAGTGTCATGCAACGAAGAAAAACAAAAAAAAAAAAGGGAAAACAAGATATACATATAAACGATGGTTTCCCACTGTCGACTCTTGTGGCGTCTATGCCGGTCCCTCAGCTGGGCGAATGCTGATTTTCAAGGACACAAGACGACGCGCAGACGAAATATTTGTTAGACAGGAAACGGGAAGTGGAGTCGAAGGGCGGACACCGCCATCGAACCGGCTGGAAAGATGTCAAAAATGTCTCTATTGGTCAGGTTGGCTTTTGGGTCAAGTTTAGAACAGCTTTAATCTCCCAGCCCCCAGAGTGTGGGGCAGCGCCTTCCATTAACCAGCGGCTCGTGGAGAAGGAGCCGGAAAACTAATTTTCCGGGCAAACACCAGCAAGCGACAAAAAATCCAATTAATCTGGAGATGCTCATTAGAAAAAAGAGAAGCGGCCAACGGAGGACATAAATTGCGGAGTCAAGCGGCCAACCAAAGGAGGCGGATCCCGCCCCAGCCTCTGCCTCTGCTTCTAACTCTTCCTCTGCTTCTGCTTCTGCTCCCACCCCCTGCTCCTGCCGCTTATCTTTTTAATCATAATAAGAAATGCGCCAGCGCCATCCCCCAAAAGCGCTGAACAGAGACGGCAAGTCCCGGCTCGCGACTCGCGGAAAAAATGAGCCACACACACGCACACTCACACACACACACACATGGGGCATTTTCCGCGCCGTCGTTGTCGTTGTCGTTGTCGTCATCGTCATCCTCATCGTTTTCCTCAGCATCCTCGTCGTCGTCGTGACCAATCACAAAATTTCGTGGAAAAGCGCGCAAAAATAAATGGCGCAAAAAAAAAAGGCGAAACGAGGAAAATATAAGTAGCAACAACGATGCCTGACAATGACGGGCTCTGTGCTGCGGCTCCAGCTCTGGCACTGGCTCTGCTTGAGGTTAGCGGCGTCGCAGCAAACTAATGCGTCGCTGCCAGCAGGAGAAGGCTGCCACAGCCGCAGTCGCCGTTGCAGTCGTCGTTCAGTTGCAGTCGACGGCGGCAGCGTAGGGGAAATGGCTTTTCCAGCGCAGAGGGTAGTTTTCTTTCACTCAAAGGGAGTCCGCAGGGGTTTGCTTTTAGTTCTTTGAGCGGGAAATCGAGTAAGACAACTTTGAGTGGAAAATTGGGGGCTGGATAGACATTTTTCAAGGTTGACTGGACAAGTGATGGAGATTAATAAGGTTTAAGGAGATTGAAAGAGAGCGAGGAACTTCATTAATTATTTATTAATTATGTCAGAGGATTATTCTATGGACTCATTAGCCCATAAAAGCCCATCCAAACACAGAAAACACTTGCATTCTTGCACATATTTTCTAATTATCCTCATCACCAACAATTCCTGCTTGAAGAATCCTCAGAAATATGTACTATTTACTTTATGAAAAGTGCATTTAAAACGCCTAGTAAAAATCAAGCATACGCCATGCTATCCAAACACAACTGTTGTTCTCTTCGGTGGCTCTCTTAAACGCTCTCTCAAATCTCTTTACGCCTTTGCACTCCCTCTCTCTTTCTCTTTCACTCTCTTGCTGTTTCTCTCTCTTTCCCAGAGCTTAGAATGCTTGAACCGAAGGTAATCCCCAAAATCAGACAGTAAGCAACGCCAGTAGTGAGTTTTCTCTACCTTTTGCACAGTTAAATATGCGTTGCTACTTTTTTACTGATTATTTTTGTGATTTCGCAGCGGAAAAGCGTCTGGGCAGAGCGAGTCCCGGCCAAGCCTATTCGCAATTTTCTAAGCCAATCGGAGGACGACGACGACGACGACGACGACGACGTCGGCGCACGACAACAAAACAACAACGAACAACGAACGCAGGCGACACGACACACACGAGGCCTGATTATGTGTGTTGCCCCGTCCTGTGGCATGAGGCATAGCCGAGTATGAGCAACAATTAATTATCAGGCAGAATTTTCCTTTTTCGCACTACAAATTTTTTTGGTTTTCTTTCTTTTCCGCTCAGACACAGCAGCCAGATAATAAAAAACACGGCTCAGCTAAATGCCACGCCCTGCAGCGCCCATTAAAAGGCCACACACACACACACACACACTTGGCCGTAAGAAGCAGGGGGCAGACACACTCCACTACACACATAGATCATTTAAAATGCGCGTCGATGACCATTTCAAATGTTAAACCCACCACCAGAGTGAGGGGGGAGGGGGGGGCATGATCCCCAGCCCGAAACACCCAGGCCCCGTCGGTTGGAGACTGACAAAAAATAGTAAAATGGAACCAAAAGCAAAGAAAGAGGAAGCTGGAGAATGAGGGCAAGCGACAGGGACAGCGACAGCGACAGCGAAAGAAGGGAAAACCGATTGCCGCTTGATATCAGAGACAGAAAATAAAACCATGGCAAATATAACACAAATATGTGTAAAAAAAGAAACGAATGAGAGAAAAATTGTACAATTGCTGCGCCTCTCCCATCTCATATACATACATGCCACATAACGTACCGGCCCCCACATCCACTCCGACCCCACCACAATCGCTTCTTCTCCACCGAAAAAACCGCGTGTCTGCGCCAAAAAACAAAGTCAAATGGAAAGCGTTCAGGGGGCAAACAACAGCACAAACAACGAGGCAAAGTTAGCAAAACAATTGAACAATCGCCCGGCATTCTGGAGCTGGCGGCGAAAATGTTTTCCCTCCCAAAAATACATAGAGAAAATGGGGAAAATGGGTACGCGGATTTGGCTTGGGAAGGCGGAGATGGGGCATTGGCTTGGGATTGGTATTGGGTCCGGTCAGTGAGCAGCCACTGACCACCATGCACAGGTTGTGGTTTCGCCGGGGTCCACGTTCTGGTCCTAAGCCACCATCGACCGGCAGACGAGTAACAAACGATTGTAAATTAAAGCGCGCCCACATGAATTATGAATTATTTTCTCAGTAATTTAAGGGAAAAAATGTACCAAAAGGAGGGAAGGAGGGAAGAGCCAGAGCAAAGGATAGAACAAAGTCTGCTATCGATCGAAGAGGTACTCAATAAGTCACCGACAGTGTGTCCGTCCCCAAAGGTGCCGGAAGTTTCGCATCTGATGATGATTCATGCTATACCAGACATATCTTCGAGGATGCCAATATCAACTGCAATGACCTCCAAGTCCAGCTTTGGATTGGATTTTCACAAATTGCTTAGAACAAAGAAGACCCTGCTCTAACCGTGCATTGCGCATACGCAGCGGGGGCCTATATTTTCAAAATCGAAATGAAAATGAAATCTAGGGTAAAAATGTAACATAAATAAGGCAAACGAATTGGCAGTGGAATGGGCTTGACCACGTTCAGGGTCAGCAGGTAGAGTGCATGAACTGCAGGGAACGCCCGGAATGCACTCGCTGCATTTTCATGCATTTTTTCGCACCTGCACTGCCTGCCGTTGTTTTGGCATCTATACGCTCTATATCCTTGTGTGTGGGTGTATGTGTGTGTTTGGAATTTGGGACACAATCAAGTGCAATGGCACGAGCTGCAATAAATCAGACATTGATCCACACATACAAACAGGAGTACAGTACACACACATACATATGTATATCGCCCATACATATAAAGAACACTCGACTCGGCGGACTTTTTTGGTGATGCGACCTTGAACCCCATTGCGAAGAGCGTTCAAACAAAGATGAACAAAAACAAACGCAAAAAAAAGGAGTTCCAATGAAGAGAACAAAAAGAAATCAAATAAAGTTAAACTGCATTGCGAATGTATGTGTATGTATGTGTATGCCACATGTGTGGGCATGTGTGTAAAATGTGTTAAATAAATATCTATATATATGTACATAAAAAAGGCCATGAATGGTGGCGACTCTGAAAACAGGCCTCTGACCATATGGTCTATAGTGCGTATGCCACATGTTGCAGGCACACACCGAAAAGCAAACTGCATGCAAAGCCAAGCCAAGTGCAGCAGCATAGAGTGGGGTCACGGCTGCATACCCGCACTGACAGCATATTTGATGCGGATGCGGATGCAGTTGCCAGTCAGCTGTCACTGCCCCAGCCTGTGTGATAAGCCCCGGCTGACAATGCAGGCCTTCAAAGGGAATCATTGATTAAGAAACTAAAGATGAATTAACAATTAACAGGCACATGAAAAGATTGCATGCAATTGCGAAGGCTCAACACAATCGAAAGGAAAAAGCCGCAAGGCCTGGCAAGTTTTTGCCACACTTCTGATTGGCGTACAAGCCAGGTCTATAAATGCCACTCCGTCTACTTCGAAGCCCCATTTTTGCCCCTCTTGGTATAGCAAATGAAACAGCCCTCGTAATTCGATCATTTCATTGAGTTCTTTTCAACTCATCTCCCAAATATGTGGATACCTTCTTCTGTACCTTCTTTTTCATGTAACAAAGTCTACTAAAAAGAGATCCTCTATAAACGATTACTATTATTGATAATTTCTCTTTAATCCCTTTCCATTGTAATTGATAATTGTTCGGAAATGGACCATCCATCGGTATAAAGTAGCTATCTCCACCGTAAATCAGATATTTATTGTATTCGACGATAGGCATCGATTGCCCTTAGGTATAATTGTAGATCTATTGTGGCCTCTATAACCTGTTCATGAGTCGAGGTCCGATATGGTCCATTCGGATAGATTCCATTTCGTTAAGGATCTTTCCTAGTGGACTCCTGGTCTCTTCTTGCCACATTATCCTGAAAAGACAAAAATAATCAGCTTAGATCTCTTCTCAACAAACAAAAATCGTTGCAAAAGTTCTCTACATCTCTATTCTCTATATCGATTCGATCTTTTCCGGCGAATGTAATCAGACGATGGTGAAACTAATGCCCCAGCCCCGAAATGAAATGAATTCCATGCGAAACCACAATGCACAACTGTCATTTGCCTGGCGGTTCGTTTTGGTCTCTGGTGGCAACCACAGACACACACACACACACACACACACACACACACACACACACATTGAGGCAAGGCGACGGTTTTTCATTAAAAGACAAATTCAGCTTAGGATTTTTTTCCAGCGCTGGCGTTGACTGCGCAAAGCGAGTACATAAATAAGCAACAAGAAAAAGAGAAAAAAAGGAACAGTCAGCACATAGAACGAGTTAACTGCAGCATGGGGCAAAGAGGGGGGAGGGGAAAGGAGTGGAGGTAGATGGGGCAAGTAGCAACAACAAATGGGGAGCATCTTTCGTTTTAATTGCAAACTAAGCGTGCGGTTGGCAGGCCCCGAGTCCATGGCATGGGCCCGAAAAAAAAGCAGTGGCTCCACGCACATAGGAGACGCCAAAAAGTAGGCTTCAACGAGCGATAAACAACGACAGGACGACGCTGTGGCAGTGCCAGTGGCAGAGGCAGAGGCAGAGCGGCGGCGACTGTGGCAGTGGCTGCATCATCAGCAGCAGCAGCTGCAGCAGCGCACTGACAGAGCGCCGCTAGTTGCAACCCCCAAACCGAAACCCAAATACCAATCCCAAAAGCCAAGCCTGGGCCCGGCTATAGTTTTTTTCCATTGCTAGCGCCCCCATCCGCAGCTCTGCCTCTCCGCCCATCCGCCCATCCACCCCGCTACCCCTCCAGCTCCTGCCGCACGCAGCCAAACGCAGGGCGGAGCCTAGTCTGGGATACATAAAGGAGGCACAACGTTTTCTTTTCTTTTTTCCGCTTTCATCCGGCAGCGCCGAATGTGCATGAGTATGTGTCTGTGTCTGTGATTGTGTCTGTGTGGGTGCAGCCAGCGCTGCATATGTATTTGTGTAGTTTTCACGCATTTCATCATTTACGGCCCACATTGGGCGGTGGAGTGGGGTGGTGGGTGGTGGCTGCGCGTAGAAATTGTTTTTAGAAATACGCGAAAATGTTTGCTGCACAGCAAAAAAGGAAAATCTTTTTTTGTCTTTGTTTTTTTCGACTGCCTGGAAATGAAAAATTTTTAGTGTCTACATAGAAGGCTGCAGATAACGACAAATGGCGTGGGCTGATGTGGGTGGGGGTTGGAGGGGGGGAGGTGGTTAGGGTGTCCTAGTAGGGTAGGTAGGGTGAAATTTTTCTGTGATGGCTGCGTGCTGTTGACTGCTGTAGTGGGTGTGTGTGGCAGAAGGGGCACTAACATTTTTTTAGGCACCAACCGGAGCAAACATGGAGAGGGACAGAGACACAGTCGAAGCAGATACAGATAAAAAAAGGGAGAAGAGGAGGAGGAGGTGGGTGGATGGAAGGAGAGCAGACAGCAATTGGTTTTTTGGGGCAGAATGGGAAAGTAAACTACAGATAGGCATAGAAAGACACAGAGGCAGTCGAGACAAAGGGGATAGGAAAGGCCAAATGTCCACCCGAAGATATCCCACTATAGGCCCTCTCTTTTCCCTTCCAAGATCTCATTTTTAGGTATACCAATCCTTCCAGCAGGCGCCTGTGTATCGCCACCCCCGCCCCCGCTCTCCAGCGAACGATCCAGTAAATACAGCTTTCAACCGTCTACCCACCGCCTTCACGCAATCCCCAAGCAAACACTTTTCCAGTAATTGATTGCTAAAACTGTGTGCAAGATGGAGCTCGACTTTGCTCTTTCAGGTAGATCTTGATGATGCTGTTGGTGTGCCTGTGGCTGAAGGCTAATGAAGTTCCTCGGGTCAGGGCATTAAATGTCGAAATTAAGACACCCCGAGAGGAAAAATGTGCAAAAATTAATGCAAATAACCGGCAGGTATTTTAATCAAGCGGCACTCCCTTTACTCGGGCGGGCTGGTACCAACCCCCAATGCGGGGATGCAAGACCTCCTAATACATTCTTCTTTTTTCCTCTCAATTATTTGATATGTAAAATAAAAAGTGAGCGACGGGGTGTTGGCATTGATGATGGCCACGGTCCAGGGTCCACGATCCAGGGTCTCCACTCGACACTCTGCCCATAGCCCCCCCACACTATCCACATCGTACTGGAGTAGTCTCTGGCCGTACAAGTGCGCATAATAACCATCAATCAAGCAGGGCATAGACAGGTGGACAGGCGACCAGAGGCACCAGACTCAAACAAACAACGGGGACCATTCGCCGACTTGCAGACACACACAGCATGCCCCCATCCCACACCCCCACCCGCCTCATGGAGGCAAAAAATAAAACGCGAAATTTTCGCATTTCACGAAAAATTTTCGCATTAATTTACCAAAAGGCGTTGGGCCAAAACAAAAAACCAAAAGCACAAAAAAAGAAGAGAAGTGCTTGACTTCCAAAAAAAGAAAAAAAAAAGTTGCGCCGCATAAAATGGCAAACAAAAGCAACAAGCCAACAACGCACACATTTTTAGAACATTTTTTTCGCTTTCAAGTGGCAAGGGGTTGGAGACGCTAGATTGGTAGGGGTGGGGGAGTTGTCGCCCCCCTTTTTTGTGGGCAGTTTTGGCTTAAGGAGAGAGGCTGTACTGCATAAAAGCTCGGGATTTTTATGTGTTTTGCGTTTAACGGGAGATTTGAGAAGAGATATTTTCACGGAGATTGTAGGCAGAAAGGGGAAAGGACTTGTAGCAGAAAGGGGAAAGGAAAGGAAATCAATCATAACCTAAATATTTGCAATTCTCCTTGATTAAAATTCGAAATAAAAACTTTATTCACATAGCATAACATTATACTTTTTGCAATAATTCATGAAAATATGAATGAGTGGAGGATTCACTTAAATCGAGTGCAAAAATGATTTGCTATGCGAGGGGAGCTCGGTGTGGAGGCCGGTTAAGAGAGCAATTAGATTGCCTTTTTGTAAAATAATTGCGGAAATGCATTTTGCCTGAAAGACTTGAGCAAGTTTTTCCAGAGTTGGACAGAAAAAAAAAAACTACTCGCCACAAAGTATGCAAAAGAAAATTGATCGAATAACACACACACACACACACACACACGCACGCACACACATACGCACTCAAAGATGATACAAAGATACAAAGTTGGGAGGCAAAATAAAGTGAATGCTCTGGGATATGGAAATTATAAAGTTTTTCTCGAAGCAAAACCAGAATCATAACAAGAAGCAGAAGCCCCGCCCGGACCCGGACCCGAACCCAAACCCGATAGCAGCATCTACACATAGATTGCACACTAGGAGTACTATGTAATAGACAAACTACAAATTATTATTGCTATTAAATGCACAGCAGAAGTTCTTTTAGAGAAACTTTAGCACCCATTTCCAGTCCATCATGATGGGGAGTCCAAGCGAAAACATCTTGGGGTAGTTGGGGGAAGAGGCGGGAGTGGGGGGCGGTGGTGTAACAAAACCAATCAAGCGGCTGTCCATCCACAGCCACATCTCCAGCCTCCATCTTGATGGAGAGATGGAGAGATGCTCTGTCCAGGCCAAAACTTTTCGCACTGGGAAACTTAATTAGTGTTCAATCAACAATAAACTATAAACACTCTTTTGCTCGGGCAACTTGGACTTTTTGCCTGAAAGGTTGTGGTTGCCATGGCTTTGCTGCCACTGCTGCATCTGCCCCTGATGTAACCCTACTCGTAAGACGCCCCCATTCAAAGACAGCCAACATCGAAAAGAACAAAAAGCGAGCAGAAGATGAAGACGAAGGGCAACCAGCTTTCAAATTATTAGTTATTAGTTTTGAGTGCAAAGACTTTCGCCAGATATGTCCCTCTCCCCGCTCCTTCTATCTGTATCTTTTTTGTGGAATCAAATTATATAGAGATGTTGCTAAAATTTAATTAATGACTTTGTGTGCAACGTGAGTGCACTGCACGGACTGTAAATGCATTTACGAACAAAGCCAGGGAACAATCTAATAACAAATGGTCGAAACTTCTGATATTTGAGTATTTCTAATTGCAGTATGTTTTTTGGACATGCATATTTATTCAATTATTTGGAATTTCTTTGCTGGAGGACTGCCTCTCGGTTGGCTTTTAGTTTATGCAATGTACAGGCTTTAACCTGGGCTAACCTGGGCTAACCTGGGCTAAGGTGCTATTTGTTCATAATTTTAATCCTCGAATTCACCTCACTTTCAGGTTGGTTTTACATATGATATGTATAACTCTCACCCTCTGTCATTCACAACTTTTTCCCATTTGTAAGCCAAACACATGCTTGATTGGAATTCAGAGCTTAGAGCAAGCTCACACACACGCACAGGGATTCTATACGGGGAAGGAAGAAGCTTTTGCAAGAACAAGAAAATTTTCAATAAAATATACAAAATTATGTAAAAGTTATTAAGTGCATACAAAGTAGTGGAGCAGAGGAGCAGAAGAGCGGAGCAACATGCAACATACAACACAATCTCCTCCACACACCCACACCTACTTCTGCGACTGTTCTGTTGGCAAGAAAAACTTTCTAATCACGTGGACAAGGCAGCAGTCAAAGTTCTTTTACTTGGCCCGGCCAAGAGACGTTGCCAAGAAACACTCTGACCTACCCCCACACCCACACCCACACTCACACCCACACCCTCATCCACTCCTGCTGCACATCAGTATCAGTGCGTACATAAACGTGCATATATATGAGTATATTTTAAAAGTTTTCTATTTAGAATATAAACACATGCTTGATTGAAATTTGCAGGCAGCAAGCATCAATATATTTTAATTGCTATTATTATAAGGTGCATGCCTTGGAAAAAGTCAATTTAGGTGAATGCCTAAGGAATGGCAAAAGAAGAGCTGCCAAGAGGGCAGAAAAGACTGTACAACAGGTCGAATACGTAATCTTCGCTGTCAGGAGCTAGTTTTTCTTGTATTCTGGTTCGAAAAGGCTGAAAAATGGCTTCAAATTTCTATATATGGGCGTCATTCCCAGCCTCGGGTTCAGTAAACTCCACGCCCGTCGCATATACTGGCTTGCCACTGCCAAATCTCATGAGAATTTTCCTATTTTCAGAACTTTTTTATGCATTTCCCTTTATTTTTCATCCCAATTTTTTTCTAATTTGCAAAGTCAGAGCTCAGCATGCGCCGCGGTGCTCTACGCTCAGCACTCTGCACTCGGCGCCCAGTGCTCATAACTCACAACACCTGGCGGCAAGGTGAAACGCCAAAAGTGCCGCAAATGAAAAATGCAAGCAGAATTAAATTATAGTCTGTAACGAAACAGTGAAAAAATGCACAAAAAATGAGCGAAAGAGAGGAGATGAAACACTGAAATAGGAATGGGAAAAAAAGAGTGTAAACTAAAAGTTCAAACAGGCGGCGCAAACGAGTAGTTGGATGCCTGCGTTCCGCACCACTGCACGGTCCCGCCTTCGCTTCAACGAAATTAAATCTGAGCGGAAGTAAAGCAAACACTAGCACAAACAAACACACACACACACCCCGAACACACATGAAGAGAGTGTCGTAATGATGCTGCAGCAGCTGCGCTTAGATTGCATTAAGTGGGCGGCAGCGGCCGTGGCAGGCGCTGGCTCTGGCTATGGCAGAAAGCGAGCAAGCAAAAATTCTAATTTCCGCGCAAAAATCACAAAAAGACGGGAAAATAGTGCAGGAGCGGGGAAAAAAGGGGGAATATGTAGCCCAAAAAAAAAGGGGTGCAGATAGAATGGAGGTAAAGACTGTAGAGCACAGTGCGGAGGGTTTCCTTAGCCTTTTGGTTAGTATTTGGATTGTCTGAATAGTTATACGATATCTTAGGTCTCTCAAATCCTTTAAACAACCAGTTTAATGCCTTTTCGTTTTATTTAAGTCAATTAGGTGTCCTTTGAGCGGTTAAAAGACCCTGGAACTTCCATAAATCTAAAACATATGTATTTTGTTACACAGAGTCGAAAAACAGAAAAACCCTAAGTCAATTATTTCCATATGCATTTTCCCCTCAGCTTTTCCGTTCGTTTCCCACTAATTAAAACCTCATATGTAATTTCAGCTTTTCTTTTTGTGCTTTCCCTTTGGCGCCCTTCTGTTGTATTAAAATTAATATTCGTATATATTTTTATACATTTTTTTGTGCACTGCCAGAGCCAAGAGCTTAGAGCAGAGCAAGAACAACTTTTTTCTAGTTGCAATTCGAGATGGTCCTTCCTTATTTTTTTTTTTTTTTTTTTCTCGTTTTTTTGTATGTTTGCAATAAAAATAATATTTTTACAGCGCTCGTTACCTTAACAATGTCCCTAGTCCGCTGTCGAGCCCTTGCCAAAGTTGAGGAATATGTGAGCGGAAAAAAATGTGCAAGAGTAACAGCTCAAATAACCCCGCGAATGGCCACCCAAAAGTTAAAAGTTAATGAGACAACATAACTTTTGCGGTGCTCCAAATGAGTGCCGAAAGTGTCGCGGAGAGGGGGGTGTGCAACGGGCGCCCAAGGGTCCTGGACCGCCTGGACCACTGGCTGGCCGTGTAATCAATGTTCCTTCTCGTGTGTCTGGGTACAAAATTAAACAATTAAAATAATCCAAATTCTAACGAAAAGACCCTTTGATGCCTTTGAAGCATTCAGCACTTTCGCCTGTAATATGTTCCATAAACATCTTTCGATCAAGTCTTATATACCCTTGGATAATCCCCTTTAATCAGGGTACATGGTAAAATTAGTGGAAAAACATTTGCCCGAAGGGAGACACTAGAGAGACACTTTCAACTGGTGTCTTACGTCGTGTTAACATTACAAAATTTATGCTGTTCTCCAGCGAGCGGACACTCCTACATCCTGGACACAAGCCTTATCCCCTGGCCGGCATCAGCCATTAATCAGGGAGCGACTCGACTCCTGCAGATCCCCAAACCATCGCATGTCGCGCTCTCACAGCTGTCCGTCAAGTGGGGCTCTGGTACTGGTTCTGGCTCTGGTCTGGTGACGCTTATCACTTGCTCCATTGAACGCTGGCCGCGGCGTCTGGCATAAATATCACTTAAATCAGTTGACTTAGCCGGAGAGCCAGGACGTGGCCGGAGGATGGACAGGGACAGGGAGAGGGACAAGGACAGCTGGCCAGGACATATCAACTTGTAATTGTGACAATTGCTGTCAACAAAGCGCAGGGACTCGCGTACCAGCAGCGATGGGGCATGGTGGCAGCAGGAAGCCAGACAGCGACTGCTTAGCCAGACCATGTCTTTTTTTTTCTATCTCCATCTCCGTATCCACCTCTTACTCTATTTTTAACTCCCACTTTGGGTCTTTCTCTTTCCCCTTTCCTTGGCGTTGACAATTTTTTGACAAAATAAGATAAATGACTTTGTTTTTTGGTTGCGGCGCAAATGCTGGCTGATTTCTGAGCAGATCAGGAGGCAACATGAATGTGTGCCTTACAGAACTTGGAAAATGTACAAGGAAATTTAAAATTTCAAATGATTTTCGCACAAAAGTAACCTACAGCATGGTTCTATCGCCATTTTGGGGGCTGGCTTTTCACAATAAATTCGCGATTTTGCTTCAGTTTGTTGACTCCATCCTTCTGCTGCTGCTGCTGCGGCTCCTGGGTGGCTTCTTTGCCCCCAACCAGTGGCTCTGCCACTGCTCTTCACTTTTTTCTGCCATTTGGACCATTGACTAAGCCAAACAAAGTCTGATGCCCGAATTTATTATGCTCACTCCAATTTCTGGCTGGACTTGTCCATTTTTTTTGCTTTCAGGTTTTGTTGTATCCTTTTTTGTTTTTTTGGTTCTCTAGCCTTTTTTAATTCAATTTATTTTTGGATTTATACGTATTTATGCACATGGGATTCATTTCCGCTTACGGTTTTCTAACTTTTCGCGAGAACCGTAGGAAAAAAAACCGGACTTTATCTGCGAGCGCGTTTTAATGAAAATTGATGCAGCAAAAGTGCGCAGAGGTTATTGGCGTGCCTAAATTAATGTCGAGGATATTCCCGGCCCGGCCTGACCCTGAAGCAGAGCCCGGAATCTGCATTGTGTTCAATAAAATTTTGACATTTCTTAATTGAATTCCGTTGCACAAAGTTGCTGTGAAGAGCGGAGGGGCGGCGAGGAGAGAACTCAAACAAAAGCCAACAAACCAAAAATCAAATTACAACAAAATTTATCCCAGCAATGAAATTTTCACCGCAACACATCGCACAGCACACACTCCTCCTTCACGTGTCCCTGATCAGCACATGGGCCAAAAATTGTATAACTTCATTAAATAATTGCGCGACCCGAAATGCAGCGACGACAGCCGCAAGGGGCTGTGGCAACGGTGTCCTGGAAAACTTTTCCGAAGGCATCACTAACTGGCAAAAGACGGACGGGACCCGGGACCAGGGACCCGGGACCAGGGGCCTGGGATGGCCAGGTAAGAAGGCGACTTACAACTTGCAACTTCAACCAGACTCACCGAAACCCCCGGGTCCGGTCGCTCTCCTGCCACACTTTGTGCCCTGCTATGTTCTGGTCTGTTCCGGCATGTGTTGCAGGTGCTCAAATATTGAATTTGCGATTTTCCATTGAACATTTTCGGGATCGTGTCCGTGTTGTGGCGTGGCCTTCGGGGTGTAAATTGGGCAAGGTTTGCCATACTTGTAGTCAATTAGGCAAAATATCCAACGATATTTGAGTAGTTGCTGCGACCAGAGTTTGGCTGTGATGTAGGTTGAAGGAAGCACAAAAAGTACAGATTTAATAATGAAAATTACTTGCTTTTAAACAACACAAATTAGTTCAAAAGCGTACGCACTACTTCACATATTTTAGCTGTATCCTTGGCAATAGGTTGTACGCCCAAAGATTGGACGGTGGAAAAAGCTAAGGGGAAGCTCTTTCTTTTCAAACACACCGAGCAAAGGAGTAGTTTTCCATGGACACATTGGAGGAGATCCTTTCAGGAGATCTGTTTGACTAGAAGCAAATCGGAACGCCCCCTGCTAAATGAAAACAATATATGCCAGGAACTAAGGAAAAAAGTGTTAAGAAACACACGCAGGAACTGAATTCAGTGCAAAGTTATTTATTTTAATCGATCTCTTGGTACCTAAGAGAGTCTCCTGTCTTTCAATGTCCTTATGAAAAACATTCGTGGCCATGGATCGACTTCGTTTTCTTAAATTTCCAAACATTTGAGGCAATTAAAATCTGATTATCGGACTTAATTAAGGGCATATTGAAAATGTATTTAAATATGCAGCCCAGTCGTTTTATCAGCAGTGCAATAATTTACAAATTATCAACAGTTGCAGCCGCACTGTTGGTGGTGGCATAGCCCCCGCTGCTCATTTTCAGTAATTTTCAATAAATGCAGCGACTATCAACTGTCTGCCATCGTCGGAAGGGAGCAGAGGAGGTGGGGAGTTGGGGCCTGCCACAGACCACAAGGCGTGGGAATTATTTTAATTTTAATTGGCTTATTTTATATTTCAATTAAATGCGTACTCTGCGAGTATATCGGAGCCTTGTATTTGCACTAAAGTTTAAGATTAAAACTACTATAATTCATAGCCAATGAATACTCATAAAAGAGAGAGCCTGTAATACACTGCTAGATCCTAGACGCTTTGCTTAGGTTCTGTTTCGCTCGGAGACTCCACAGGAGGCTCGGCTTGAGCTTCGACTGGCTGCGCAGTGGGCTTTCGGGGGCGCAGGATGAAGGCCTCAAAGCCAGTCATCGGCACCTCGATCATAATGTAGAACGCATAGGAGATCAGCAGGGTGAAGCCAAAGGTCGACCAGAAGGAGAGCATCTGAGGAGCATCGGATTAGTCGCAGAGGAGGGGAGTGGGGTGGGGGGAGGGGCTCACTTACCGTATCAAAGTTGGTGAAATGCAAGGGCGTACGGATTCGTCGATGGCTTACCTCGCCGATGAACACGTGCCAGATGTAGGCCGAGTAGGAAAGCCTCGACAACGGCTGCCAGAGGGGGGAGGAGAGGAAGCTGTTGGCCAGTCCACCATGGCCCTGCATGCAGGCAAAGAACACCCAGCAGAGGGCCAGGGGCCAGCCCATGCGGGTCAGGGTGTAGAACACGGCCTGCGTCAGAACCGATGGCGAGGGTTCCAGCAGCTTGGCGTAGGGGTACATGGCAAAGATCGAGGCAAAGATCGTGGCCAGACAGAGCAGCCAGCCGGCCCACACGACGAGGCGGCTGAGCTGGAACTGTCTTCCGCGGTTCAGGTGCACAAAGTAGCCGAACAGGAAGCCGATCAGCCACGGAGCCGCATGGGTGTGTGATGGAAAGTAGAGCTTCCGCTGCTTCTCCCCGGTCGGGTCACCTTTTCTGATCGCGGAGGGGCATGAGCACGGGAGGAAAGAGTATATCTCTCGGGGGGAAACTTACTTGAAGATCACTTGGTACTTGTTGGTCAGAATGGTGGCGAAGAGGCACGACGAGAGCAGCAGCATCAGCAGCAGAATGCCCGCAGCCCCCTTCTTGCCCCACCTGTAGAGAGCGATCAGCAGAAACGGGGCAACGAGATACAGCTGCATGTCCACGGCCAGGTACCAACTATGGGGAATGCACTGAAATAGTTCAAGGGTCAGAGGGTGTGTCGACGGGCGCCCCAATGTCACCCACAATCTCCTTGGTGGCGTAGTTCTGCAAATAGAGGAGGGTCCAGAACCAGGTGCGCTCGCACACGGCATAGTCCCCAAAGTTGACTTCCTCGGACAGGGGTCCGTCGTCCAGGAGGGGCAGCAGCTTCATCGACACGAGAATGACGGCCGCCACCATCGGTGTGAGGCGCAAGTACCGGTGCAGGTACATCAGCGGCACGTTTATGCGGCCCTTGGTTCTGCCAAATCAGAGGAAAACTTAGACCAGCCTCGCCGAGACGGATTAGACGGCGGCACTCACTTCTCCAGAAAGCGCAGGGAGACCACGACTACCAGCAGCCCGCTGAGGAAGAAGAACGTGTCCACGGAGAACGGAGCGTATATGATGAAGCTGGAGAAGGCCTGCTGCACCCACTGCAAGAAGTTCGAATGGGTTGGAAAGGGTGTGACCGCCCAGATGGCATTGCTATGGCAGCGGTACCTACGCTAAGCAGATCGCTTTGGTTGATACTGGGCGATTTCAGGGCGTAGATATATTCGTGGCCAAATATCACCCACATGAGCGACAGGCAGCGTATGCCATTGAGGCAATGGATGACGTTGGGACTCGACTTGGGGTCCACGATGGCAAAGAGACTCCGGGAACTGGCTCGAGCGGAGAACGTACCGACCAGACGGGGCGGTGGCGTTTCTGCCGGAGAAGGGAAAAGCATTAGCCGGGCTGGGACAGAGTCCGGCCCTTCTCACTCACTCTTATCTCCGCACAGGAGGTAGTCGTAGACAGTGCAGATAATCGTCGCAGAAGCCAGAACCGATAGCAGAACACTGGCGTGAACAGGGTGAACAGCCTGGTTAGTCGCGGCCAACTGATTTCAGCTAACATTTCAGTACATACATGGTCACAATGGTGAGGCTGTCCAGGGATGGGGTCTCGCCTGTCCTGCAGGTCGCCTCGTCTATGGCAAACTTATCCTTGGCATCGCTGACACTGAGCAGCCGCTGAAGAAGCTGCCCCAAAAAGGTCTCCATAAGCGCGGCGGAGCAGGAGGACGGGAAGCACACAGCGGTCCTTATGTTGGTGGCCTTCAAGAGGTCCATGTCGAAGCCAAGCCACTTGGCAATAGGCAGCTCCAAGAGGCAGTACTTCCCCTGAATGCTGTGCCCCTCGCTCACGGCCTTGTGCACCCTGGTGCACTCGTCGTAGTTGCCCATATCGATGATATTCCCCTTCAGATAGCCAGCCGGTATGGTTCCCCACGAATCAATCACTGCGAACAGTCACACATTGCCGAGCGTTTTGCAGAATTAGTTGAAGAATGCCACTTACTGTTGAGGGCCCACAGCCGTCCCGTCGTCAGGCTCTGCATAAACTGGGCCATGTCTGCCAGGCACACCAGGTCCTGCTGACTGGGCAGCCGGCCCTCGAGCAGCTCTGAGTCCGCCTCCGAAATGTTCCGGAAATGCCGAAAGAACTCCGTGCCCAAGGAACGCAGATCCATGAGCCGCTCGTAGTCCACCATGCTGAATCCATCCTGCTCCCCCACGCCCACCTCCCAATCGATAAAGTGCGGCTCGGCTCTGGCTAGCGACAGCCAACTGAGCAGCAACGTGGCTAGAACACCTTTCATCTTGGCCCACTACCGGTGTTAATCGAAAACTGTTTCCTGATCCCTTGGGGAAACCTATTTATACCCGTAAAGCCCAATCATCGAATTCGATTTCGGTGAATGGACGTTATCTGTGCGGTACTTGTAGATTACCAGTTACTATGAAATGATTAACTTACAGGAGAACACCATCTGTATTCCAGCCAGTGTCAATGTTTCTGATAACCAAACAAAAAACAAACAAAAAAGACCCTTCAAGCGGCGAAGTGGAAATACCCTTGCAGATCGATCGTTCCCGGGGACTGGGATAAATCTTGCAACAGCCCCAAAGTCGGTCACATCGGACAGGTGATCGCCTCGACCGACCTGACTTGATCGGTCAAGGGTGTAGATAGCAAACATTTCGACAGAACTGCCTGTCCATCGCAATCACCGCCACACTTCCCAGAAGGCCGCCGCTTCGATTGAAAGTCAAAAAATACATATTCGAGTACTTAGCAGGCAATTACGCATCAGATAAGGTATTTGTGACTAATAAACGATTAATATGATTAGTGGAAGTTTTTTCTTTTCTTATCATTGCAGTCTAGGATCTATATGTACCTAATTTTAAATACATTTATTTATGCCACGATTCGGGTCTTAATTTCCATTTCAAACAATCAAAATGGGACTTCATTAGGTGCATATGCTCCACAGAGTATCGGTGCTATTGGCCCTGCAATAATTTACAAATAATCAACAGTGGCACAGCTCTATCCACACGGGGCACGGAGGTGGGGCCTACCATAATGCGTGGCAATAATTTTCATTTTAATTGGCTGCTATTCTATATTTCAATTAACGGCGGGAGGGACAAAACCAAAAACCAAAAACCGAAAACCAAAAACATGCGGAAAAGGTGCGAAAATCTGGATAATAAGTTGTGTGTGTGTGTGTGTGTGTGTGCGACTGCAGCTCTCATTAGTGCCACATGGACACACACACACGCAGGGAGTCGATTGTTGGTTTGCATGCGGTCGCATGAGGCGTATGAGTAATATGTAAAAACATTTCCTGATTCTGCGGTGAGTGGATACTGGTGGTTTAAAGCGAAGAATTTTACTAAATTAATTTTGGAAAACTGCCCAAAGTTTTTTCCTATCCCTTTTAAAGGGATTCCACTGCTTCCCTTGTGCTTAACCGAAGCCCAGGCTTGTACCTGCTCGTCCTTCGTTGTCCTTTGTCAACATGTTCACCAAACAAACTCGAGGTAACTCCCCCCTCCCCGCGACCAGAGCAACCTTTGAACTGCCCATAAATGTCGGGAACACAGCAACAATCGCTTAATTCATAATTAAATTAATTGTTGTAATTACTTCATTAGCGTGTGCTTTCAGCCCCGCTCCTCTGAGCCTTCATTAGTGGCAATTCCCGCACCATTACGAGGGACTGTTCCATTGTTATGTCCTATGTAAATGGCGGCCAAAAAGCGACACCACAATTACACAATTAGGCGACATTAACATTTGATGCGTTATGTTTACAGTTTCATTTAACTGTTTGCTTCTTCCATCCCTTTATTCGCTTTGCACCCTTCCTGGAGCTGGCCCTCTCCTGCGGGGGACACTATCTGCTTATAGCCCGGCACGCAGGTCGTAAGCCTTTGTAATCGATTGTTGGCTAATAGAAAAGTTCTTTGGGGCGACATTATGGGTATTTTTATATCATTTTTCCTTTCTAGGTTAATGAATGTCGTAAAGTGGTTGAGTAATGGCTGCGATGGTCTCATTTAATTATGTGGAATTATAAGGAGTCTATTCCGGCGGGCAGTTTAAATTAATAACTAATAGTTTTTCCCAAAAGTCCGTTGAGAATCCAGTGGAATCTTCAAGAATATTGGCCATTATCGCTTCACTAATACTTCTTTAAATATAAAAACCTATAAACTCATTCCTCTTTTTCGGGAATTCATAAAACATTTGCATTTCAGAGTAGGTTTAGTGATTCTAGTCCCATACTAAACTGATATCAAATCCAATTAAAGTCGCTTTAGATTTGGTCAATCTTTGCCCGCTCCCCCAGCATTCCACTCCACTCCGTTTCGCTCTGCCCAGCATTCATCAAACATTCACAAACATGGAGCATTCAATTAAAATTTTGGTGAACATATTAACTAAAACATCAATCGAGAGAAACTCGTTCCCCGATCCCCATCCCCATTCCAAACCTCAAACCAGTCTCCCAGCCATCCGCTCGCTCTGCGCCCCAGCCAGCCACTCAATCCACTGGCAAAACTCAGGCGAAAGAGCACCAAAGAGAACGGGCGCCGCTTAAGAGAGAGCTCGCTGTGGAAAAATAAAAACTGTGCCGCGAGAGAGACAGACGCAGAGAGGGAGATGGAGAGCGATAGCGAGAGCGATGCTGTGGGTGGATTTTTCTTTTTTCCCCAAGTATTTTCTTTCTGTTGCTTTTGCCGCACGATTCGTAAACAAATTCTGTGATTGGCTGGCGCCAGTCATTCCCTCTCTCTGGCCGAGTGTCTGTGTGTCTCTGTGTGTCTCTGTGTGTGTCGCGTGTGTCTGTGTTTCTGTGTGTAGTTTTTGCCCCACGTTTTCCTCTTATTAACGCGTTTTTGTGATTGGGTTTGGGTGCTGCCAGGCAGCGCAGTCAGCGCAGTTTTTTCTTCTTTATGCGTGTGTGTGTGTGTGTGTATGTGTGTGTGTGCGTTTGTGTGTGAGGAAAATTGCCTATGCGCCACCCCAAACTACTATGCGAAATGAGTGTAATGAGCGACCGAGAGAGCCGGCTCTGGGGCTGGCTGGCTGGCTCTCTCCGTCTCCCTCGCACATTACACATACGCCGCGTTATCTATGTATGAAATAGCTCCCCTCTCCCGCCGCGTGCCATAGTTTTCCTCTTGTTGCTTTTTCTAACTGCATTGCCGTTGGCCGCTGCTGCTGCTGTTGCTGCCTCTGTCGCTGCCTCTGTCGCTGCCGCTGCCGCTGTCGCTGCTGTGGCTCTGTTAATGTTTTTTACGTGTTTATGTTAATCGGCGACGCTGGCAGCGTTGCAGCGGCAGAGCCTGTGCTTAGATGACGCCTCCCACAGCCCGACCACCCGACCACCCATCGCTGTACATACGCCGTATGTACAGAGTGCGTTGTGTTTTTTATGCATTTACTGGGCGCACGTTTTTTGTTTGTTTTGTGGATTGCCTTCCGTTACGTTTTTTCTCCTCCTTTTTTTTACGGCCGCAAATGAAAAACTGTTCACGGCGCATGCTAGAGTGTTGGATAGTTGGAAGAAAACCCCATTTTTAATTGCAATTTTTCATTAATTAAAATTTGCTTAGTTTGCATTTGAAAAGGTTTTCTACAAAAAAAAACGGAAATTTGTATGGATTTATTGTGATTGAAGGTGCAGCAAATTGAATGTGTTTCCACTTACGTCCGTACCGTACGAAAGAGGCCGATAGAAACGTCAAGAGTGGGGGAAAATGGAGAGGGGGAGAGAGATAGAGAGAAAGACAGTCTCTGATGGCTGCAATTACTGTTCATCGTTGGGATGAAAGGGAAAATATTTTCCACATTTCATTGGCAATAAAATTTGAGAGGAAATTCAAAAGAGTTTGTTATTTGTAAACGTAAGAATTGCACACTTTTTCGTACCTCATATGTATATTAATACCTCAGAAATGTGACCAAAAACCATACTTTTTCTATAGATACGTAGACATACATACATATACAGATGTACGTAGAGTCCATCTGTAATCAAACACGATTAAAGCTTATACAACATGCATGCCCTGGCCTCCAACCATTGCAGGGCCTTCGCTATATCTCCTTTATTTCCATCCGCTTTTCTCTCGGAGTTTCAGTTTCCACACGTTTTTTCCATAGCCGTAGTTTCTATACAAAGCGTGTTGCCCACTAATTTGTGTGTGTTGCACGCTGGCCGTGCCTAGTTCCTCTTGCCAGCTAACGGCAATTAATGATATGGCCACAGAGTCACAGCCGCATCAAATGACACGGCCTGGGAAAATTCATTCACACACACAAACACACACACACAGACATATTTATATATGTAAGTGCAGACGAAAAGAACGACACAGAGCCACATAGAGAGATAGAAGCATAAAACCCAACCCCCAACCCCCACCCTCAAGCCCAGCTGTAACCCAAAACCAAACCCAATCACACGCCCAGTCCGGCTCTCGACAGCCAACCAATGCATGAAAACGCATTTTCCTCAACGAAAAGTCAAAAAGTGCGTAGCGCAGCCCACCCACCAATACATGCGCGCAGGCACACACATACTATCAGAGATGTGGCAGAGGAAATGCGATTGGTGGAAAGCCAAAAGGACCAGCAAAAAACTCCAACACATAAACGCGCTGCCGGGCAGGGTACGGGGGAACCGCAACAATACAAAAGTCAAATTAGTGCAAATGCAAATGCATGGCAAAAAAATTCAGAAAACAACAAAAAAAAAACAAATGGGAAGCTCTTCAAATGGAGCAACAAAAACTGTGTGTGACACTAGAAAATATAGACATGGCCAGGCTATGTACAGCAGAGGCAGTGGGGATGGAGGGTCTATTGGGGGGGACAACAAAAGAGTGGATAAAAATGCTGCCATATTATAATTACATGGCTCCGAGCGCGGCAGAGACAGAAACTGCTGCATGCTTTTAGGCGCTGATTTTTCTATGCGCGCGTGCATGTGTGTGTGCGTATGTAAAGTCAATTTTTGATAGACACTTTGCTCGATATTCATCAACATTTACCCGCACCCTTTCAGCCCTTTCATAATTGCTTTACTATCCCCCCAATAATGCATTTTTGTCGACCAAAATTTAAAGCCTTTTCATTGTATTTTTAAGACATTTTTTGTAAGTTTTTCCACGAGATCCGAAGGAGATTTACATGCGATGCGGGTATTGTGTGTGTACAAAGTTAATGAAAGACCAACAAACCTTTTTGGAGTGGAAAACTGGCATTTTCTTTGTTTCAAGCAAATATATTTGCACAAATATGAGAGTAACAAACGCAAAAATAATCCCATAGAATGACAGCTTTAAATAAAGATTGATAACAAATTTCCATCCGCAAACAAGAACTGATGGAAATGTACCACAAATGTATGAATTTAAGAGATACAACTTTGCTTTTTATTTGCTTCTTTTTTTTAACCCCCAAACAAAAGGTATTGTACAGATAAAAGATGGTGCTATTGATGCCATAAAATATAAAGAATTTAATGTAAAATACGCACGGGGAAAGTACAAGCGGTAGCTAATTTCCTGGATCTGGTTTATCTTTCGCTTATCGCGTATTTGCCCACAATCGAGGCAGGAAAAGTGAATCCGACGGAACAGATCTCCGTATGTTATCGTCGCTGTTTGCCTCTTAATTGGAACTCATTATTCAACAAACCGTTTATTTGCCTACGACTTTTGCTTATCGCCAGCAGCGCAGCTGGTGGATCTGGTGCTGGAAGCTAAAGCCTGGAACATGACAGACTAGACAGCAATGACCCACAGTAAGTGCAGTGCCGCTTATCTGGCAAATTGAGTAATGCCAGGGCAGCTATTGGCCAAGTTCAAAGATGGATAGGCTGTGCATTGGCCAAGGTCAGCGGAGGGGGGGCCGGTGCCGCCTAACATTGTATTTAAACAGCTGCATAATAGGGCGAACGAGGCGTATACTTAACTGTTTTATCAACTGTTGGAGCGTGGCCTTTTCTTTCTTTTTTTAATTAACTTTGGCACTGTCTCTGGCATTAGTTGTGGGTGGCATTATCGGTCTGGCCCAGTTGAGTTTTGGCTTCGAAACCGTAAGGTCTGGCCAAAATGTTTGGCCGCCGTTTAATCTTCACAGGGCTCTGGCTCTTGGCCCTGGCTCCCGTCGCTCTGGCCTACTTCGAGGGCTGCGATAATACGTACAACCTGAGTCCGGGCACGACCTACGTGGAGTCCCCCTACTATCCCGGCAGCTATCCGGCGGGCACGTCCTGTCGCTACCGTTTCGTGGCACCCGTGGACTACTCCGTGCAGGTGCAGTGCACCATTAGCCTGCCCCAGAGCAGTGGCCAGTGCAGCACGGACAACTTCTGGCTGGACCCCGAGGGAGACCTGTTGATGCGCGGCGCCGAGAACTTCTGCGGCAGCGGCACCTTCGCCCGGGAGTCGCTTTTCACCGAACTGGTCTTCGCCTACATCTCGACGGGACAGCAGGGGGGCAGCTTCAAGTGCACCCTCACCACCAGCCGGCAGAACTGCAACTGCGGCTGGTCGGTCAACTCCCGCATTGCCAATGGCCAGCAGGCGGCGGACAACGAGTTCCCCAGCATGGTGGCCCTCAAGGACGTGACCAGCAATCAGCCCTCCTTCTGCGGCGGCACCATAGGTGAGTGGCAGAGTCTGAGAACAGCTGGTGTGACCTTTTAACCCGCAATTGGCATCTCCTGTTAGTGGCCCATCGCTACATCCTTACCGCCGCCCATTGCACGCTGCAGATCAAGCAGGCCACCAATATTGTGGCTATTGCCGGAACCAACAATCTACAGAACCGTAAGAGCTTCTATATCGAAAGCAAGTCGTTTGATAAACCCAGTCTTTTCTGCTTAAACAGCTTCAAATTCGAGGTACTACCAGCAGTACGCCATACAACAGATGATCCGCCATGAACAGTACGAGGACGAGCCCGATGTGAAGAACGACATTGCGGTTCTGATAACGGCCCAGAACATCCTCTGGTCCCGTGGCGTGGGTCCCATCTGCCTGCCGCCGGTTGGCACGTGAGTACCCAGAGTCTCCCCCCAGAGAGATCCCTCCTTCGATCTAAATCGATATATTTGAGCAGCACACAGACGTTTTCGTATCAAACTGTCGACGTGATTGGCTGGGGCACGCTCTTCTTTGCCGGGCCCACATCCGCCGCCATGCAGAAGATCAACCTGATGGTGGTGAACAACCAGGACTGCCAGACGGAGTACAACGACGTGGCCGAAATATATCCCAACCAGATGTGCACCTACGACTACTCGGGCAACGCCCGCGACTCCTGCCAGTACGACTCGGGCGGGCCCGTCATCCTGCGCTCCTCGAAGCAGTTCCTCCTCGGCATCATCAGCTTCGGCAAGAGCTGTGCCGCCAACGCGTACCCCATGGGGGTCAACACCCGGATCACGTCCCACATCAGCTGGATACGCCAGAAGATTGGCAACACCAATTGTGTGGTCAGCCTTTAAGAATAAATATGCGACTTGCCCCAAAAACCCCCCTTCAAGATCATGTAAATAGTAGCCTTGACTTCAATCTGTAGCCAATATTTGTGTTTCTCTTTAAAACAAGTGAAATATTCACTCTTATCTGCCGGAGGCAGTCCTATATAAAGTGGTTCTGTCAGCGCTTCAGATTTATAGCAGCATCTGCTTCCTTTCCGTCATGTTCGGCCTGAGATTTCTAAGTTTTCTTGCGACTATCGCCTTCAGTGCAGTGTCCGGCCAGCAGCAATGCACCAGGCATTACAATTTGCTGTCGAACCAGGCGATCAACATAACCAGCCTCAACTTTCCGGGGGCCCTGCCGAGTGGCAGCAGTTGCAGGTTCCGCCTGAAGGCTCCCAGCAATCATGTGATCCAGCTGAGCTGTCGCTACGAAGTGGTAAGTCTTGGATGCGTTGCAAGTTCTACCTCCGACTCATTCCCCCTGCCAGTATCCCGATACGTGCGGCTCGGAGTTCCTGTTTGTCTCCCGCGACGGGGACCTGCAGTTCCGCGATGGCGAGCGCTACTGCCGCATGGGCCAGATCTCGCGCACCTCCAACTTTCAGTCGCTGGCCCTGGCCTACTACTCGAGCAGCGCGCAGAGCCGCCAGAGAGCGCGGCTCAGCTGCCAGGCCGTGGCCCGTCCGGCGGCCTGCGACTGCGGCTGGTCCTACCCCAATCGTGTTGCCAACGGCGTGGAGACGGCCAAGCACGAGTATCCCTCGATGGTGGGCCTCAGGGACCTGGCCTCCACTCTGCCCATCTTCTGTGGCGGGACGATCGTGAGCAATCGCTTCATTGTGACAGCTGCCCACTGCACGGTCCGTCAGCCGGTGGCCAGTCGTCTGCTGGCGCTCGTGGGAGAGCACGATCTAAGCACGGGTGAGTGGTCCATTGGGTCCATTGGGGAGTAGTCGGTGCAACCCCCTAAACCCCTCTCTTGTGCAGCGAGCGAGTCGATCTATGCTGCCCAGCACCGAATCCTCAGCATCATCAATCATCCCGCGTACACGGTCACCTCCTCCGGAGATCTCAATGACATTGCTCTGCTGCAGACGGCCACAGCCATGGAATGGTCGAGGGGTGTGGCTCCGATTTGTCTGCCCGTCCGACAGTCGTAAGTGGCGCAAATGTATTGTGCTTCCAGGCTCTGAAATCTGCTTCCATCCACTCCCCCCCACAGCGACAGCGCGTTCAGCTATCAGAACGTGGACATCGCCGGCTGGGGGACCCTGGGATTTGCCGCCGCCAAGTCGAACACTCTGCAGAAGGCCACGCTGCTGACTCTGGAGAACTCGGTGTGTCGCCAGCAGTACAACTCGAGTATCTCCGCCAGCCAGCTGTGCACGTACGACTCGAGCGGACGGGGCCAGGACTCCTGCCAGTACGACTCCGGCGGCCCGGTTATCCTGCGCCAGCGCGAACGCATGTATTTGCTGGGCGTGATCAGCTACGGGCGGGCCTGTGGACAGCCCTACGGCATCGGTGTCAACACTCGCATCACCTCCCACCTCAACTGGATGTGGCGCTATGTGGGCGGGGCGGTCTGTGTGCGTTAAGGATGTGCAGCATTGATTGCTTGTGTATCTAAAACTATTCATATATGTAGTCCTTAGCAATTCCTTAGTCGTACGGCTGGGCGCCTCCTTGGCCTCGGGCTGCCAACGTTGTCATCGCCGTTGTCTTGAGTTTGCCAAAGTGTTGACAAAGGCCTTAATTTGCATTTAAATTAAAAAGCAGTGACATGTCTTTGCCTACATTTAAACAACGTGCAGTACAGCCCCCCCAATCACACCCCCCCGCTGGCCACAAAATACAACACCGTCAGGCATGGTTCTTTCTCCGCAATAAACTTTTATCCAATACCCTATCTCAATATACGTTGTTCTACTTGCCGGCCAGAGAGTAGTCCCTGTTCGGCCAGAGGATGGTGTTGCCCATCTAATACTGTTTTCCATTTATTGTAAAATGGCAGACCTCATTCATAATTGTTGTTGTAATTGTGTACTAACTCAATTTGCAGACTCGCTCTCATCTCAAATTGCTTAAAATATAGTCAAAGGCCCCCAGCCGTGGCCCCACTCGAGCACTGATGAAAAATTAATAAATCTGTGGAAATCATGCGTTGAAGACTGTTCTGTGTGTTTCTATTTTTATTCTTGCTTTGTTTGTCCGAACTGAATTGCTTTTGGCTATAAATAAATCATGATATTTATTTACACAGGCTTACCTTATTTTCCACGTCATCTGTTCGTCATGTGTCAGGCAAAAGGAAATGGAAAGCAGTCCATGACAAAGACAGCATTTGAGTCTGTTTCGAAGGACTGTCTGGGAGTTTGTATTTCTCAGTTTCCAAATTACTGTCTTCGCAAACACTACGAAAATTTTTTGTTCGATCTTTTTTTTCTTCTAAATTTTAAGAACATTTTTTCAAATTCTCTCTTAAATTGTTGTTGTTGAAACAAATTTTTTGGCTCGAAGCAAAGTGCAAAATTCCCGAAATGCCGGCTCGCGTGAAACAGTTCTCATCGATGTGCACTTCGATGAAGCCGGTCCTCACTCTGTCCCTGCGCTCGTACAGTGGCTACTCGCCGGTGCACAATGCGGCGATTAATCGGGCGATGATGAATTTCGGCTGCGGCAGCCGGCAGTGGCCCGAGCGAGAAGACTGGTTCGCAGCCAGGCAGTTGATGCTGCAGAACCGGAACCAGAACCAGAACCAGAACCGCTACTGGAGCCACAGCAGTGGCAGACAAGGACTGGACCAGACCAGGAGCCGGCGACGTCGATCCCAGGATCTGAGCGCGCACACCATTGGCGATCTGGACACCGAAGTCGGAGCTCACAAGCGGGAGCAGCACAGGCAGGCCTCGGGCGGGATGGAGTCCACCCCGGAAGATGAGCGGCGATATTACCCGGACCAGGACCGGAAGGCACAGGCCCTGGTGGAGGAGCGCTACGAAATGCAGGCCCCCCATGACGAGCAGCGGGTGGGCACCGTTCGCGAGGTCATCTTTCGCCAGCAGCAGGACGACAAGGATGACGAGGATGAGCTGCAGCGCAGACGAAACAGCGAGGAGCTCCGGCGACAAGTGTCCGCCCAGCGACACGAATACAACACACCGCGGAGCGGCGTCATCTCCCGCAAGGTCATTTGTCCCTATCCATCGTACACCTCGCACCGCACCCGATGGGCGGAGTTCCGGCATGCCATGATCTACGGGCGAACGGCCTTCTAAGCTCTGGGCCTCGGGCCTCGGGCCTCAGCCCTCTCTTCGATGCCATACTCCTTCGGAAACATTTCGAGCAGACTTTTACCAAATATATAATTAATACGAACGAGTAATTGGTAAACTTCTAAATGAAAATGGAATACTTTTGGAGGAATTGGAGAGGAGCATGGGAATCAGTTGCCTTGGAGCCATAATTCAAGGTAAAATATAAACCCATTTACATTTACATTTACATTTACGTTTACGTTTACACTTCAGGCACGACACATTTCCCACGAAATTTCCCAACATTTTAGACAATCCATCATAGATGTTTGATCATGTCCGCAATGTTGGCTAGCCTGTTGTGCAACGGAGCCCTCGCTCTGGGCCGCTGCGTGCCCCAGACTCGAAACATTGGCACACGGCCAAAGTTCTGTGAGGAGAGCTCCTATAGCCTGCACCCCGAGTACCGTCGCAACACGCCCTTCATATACATGAGCAGGGATCGCAGGCGATCCGAAGCATCGCCGAGTCGTGATTACCGTTATCAAGTGCACTCGGCCCAATACCGCTGGGCGGAGTTCCGGCGCCACATGATCTTCGGTACCTACTAAATTAGCAATAGTTCAATAAAATACTACAAATTGGTATTTCAATTTTGAAAATCTTTCAACAAATGATGGGCAAAGGGGGGTTCTCCTTTTCGTGGTGCGTGTCTTGGTATCCAGGAAGACTGCCTCCTTACTGCCAGAAATTCTGGCTCTCCATTCCTCTAGGCTTTCACCTCTTCTCTCTCGTATCCTAAATTCCATCTCATTCAGTTTATTATTATCGCAAGGGTTCTTGGCCCTTTCTGCTACTTAACACGCCGGAGTACTCCCCAGAAACTAGCGACAGACGTTTGGCATATTTTCGCATCCTTCCGATCTGAGCCAAGAGCAAAACGAAAACAGAAAAACAAAAACATATAGAAAAACAAAGGGGAACAAGCAAAGGGCAGCACGAAAAGTGACAGAAGCGAGGGATGCCTGGGGGGGGCGGGGTGGTGGTGGGGATAAAAAGAGGAACTCGAGTGCCCTCAAGTAATATGCTTCATAATTTTTATTGTCAAGCCTTTTTCTTTGGGTGCGGCTGCTGCACTCGACAACAAAAGCTCAAAAGCGCTTGGAAAAAATGTTTGCAACGAAAAAAAAGGACTTTATAAAAAGGAAAGGCTGAAAATGAAGTGCTGTCCTGGAGGTGGAGCACAACAAAGCGCAGAGAGCGAGCACGAGTAGCATAAATTTTATAATATAGAAAAAATCAATGGCAGAAAAGCAAGGACTAGCTGGTCGAGGGTCCTGCCGCCACTTCTAGTCTATTGCACTGTCCTACTATCCCGGCTGCAGCCCCAGTCCGTGTCGGGGCTCCTCCTTTCACCGAGTTGCACAATTAACTTGCCACCCCCCACCCCCGGCCGCATATTGTCGCTCTCAATTGTTGCCAGTTAATTTTGATGTATTTTTTGTGCCGCACATTTGCATTTCTCCGTTTCCATCCACTGCACTTGTCGGCGTAATTAGGCGCCGCCGAGACTCTCCGGCTTTGATGTGCGCTGCTCTTAACTGGGCTAAGTATAGCACCCCCACCCACCGAAAGCCTTTTTAATTGTTTAATTATGTTTTACGCTGCGCTCTCAAGGGCAAGTGGGGCAAGGGGGTGGCCAGATGGCGGGCAACTCGAGACTAAAGTGCATGCAGAGAGAGATTTTTTATATAGAAAACAATTCAAGGGAGATCTGACAGATCTTTCGATGTTTTCTTACGCCCTTTTCCGACGAAAAGCCATTTGCATTTCAAAAACCTTTATTTTTAAACGGCGCAGTGCCGCATGCTGCAAAATTTTCTCCAATTTATCCTGTAATTTTGTTCATCTTCGCAGTCCACCGTCGATGTACTTCAGCTATAGCTCCTGATCGGCAAAGTCCTCTTCCTTGAAGAGACTCTTCTGCTGGGCACGACGCCCCCTTTTGGGGCCCTCTGCCCTGGCGGTATTTCGCTTCTGCTTGCCCCTGAAAGTGGACAGACAGAAGCGACCGTCTAGCAGGCAGCGATAGGGCTTGAAGTTGGGCTTCCACGCGTCGATGATCTGAAGGATCACTGTGTCCGGCACCGGCCGCATTGCCGTAGCCTCCATCATCCGCAATTTCAGATAGCTTTTGATCATCGTGAGGGGGGGGCGTGCCGGCATGCCCGTAGACTTGGCTCTAATGCAGTGGGTGTAGGCGAGGGTCTTGGAAGGCTGGAGAAGCTTTCCCAGAGCTGAGTTTCCTAAGCCGTGACAGATGGACATTATGCGTTTTGATGTCTGTTTTTTAATCGAAATATGTATGAATGTAGGAACTTATGATTTTGAGGGATACAAGCACATCACCAAACTGATACTTTTGTGATTTTTGTCATGTTAGTGGTTTCAGAGATGCGAAGGGATTTCATTGGCCTACTAGTATCGCCATAATCCCGGCAAACAAAAAAAACACCCAAAAACGATGCTAATTTCTGACCACGAAACGAATTTTGTTTTGAGGGCAAACCGGCCTGTTCCCAGAAACGTTTTCCATGACATTTCTGTCTCCATTGTCCTTCCGAATAGTTTTTGGGGGAAATAGTGTTTTTTGGAACATCCCTGATTTTGTTATTGTGGTGCAGCCATTTTGTATTTTGGCTGCTGGGGGCTTTGTGAGCGACGACGATTTGGCGGCTTTTGTGCGACGCGTGGTTTTATGTATGTAACTGGCCCCAATCCCTAGTCCCCCAAAATCCTTTTGCCACCTCGTCCCTGACCCGTTCTCCGCCCCCCTCCCACAAAACGTCAATTGCACGAGCCAGCACGTCGATATTTTTGCCAATTTTTTCGACGGCCTCTTGCAAATTGCTTTTTGAGCTTGTTAGAGTTTTTCGGCGCACACACACACACACACGCGTGCTAATGAATGGTCAAAGTCTAGGCGGATGCTGCAGTTGCAGCTGCCCCAAAACGAGAACTAAACGCAAATGTTTAGGCGTGCATTACGACTGCAACAGGAGCGGCCATTTTTGTAATCAAATGCAAAGGAAATTGCTGTGCAAAAAACCCAAAAAAAGGATGGAAATGCAGAAGGGTTTTCGCATTCGTTTTCTTATTACAGTGGATAACCGATGCAGTGGATGTTTCTATGGAAACTTCAAATCTTCGAAAGTTCATCTTTGGGGCAAAGAGCTTTTCCTGAATTCAAAATTTCACTGTATCTGTACTTGCTTGTGCTTGCGCCTGCTGTTAGTGGCTGCTGCTTTTCAATTAGTGCCACCAGCCTCCCCCAAGATCCGTGCAACACTTGATGCCGCCCGCAGACTGCAGTTGACTCGCGTTTCACGTGAATTGAACAACAGGCTTACAAGGCATTCCAGGCCCAGACATAGACAGGCACCGTGCACCGTGCACCGTGCACCGTGCACCGCGCACCAAAACTACAAAAGCAAACACACAGAGGAGCAACAACAGTCAATACATTCCAAAAAAAAATAAGGGGAAAACGCAGGCGAGCAGCATTGAAAAAGTGCAACGGCAAACAAAAAGAGGCTCTTCTAAAAATGGAATGAAAAGATTCCCCAAACCACATAGACATAGACATCCGGCGGGCTAGCCAGGCTAGCTGGCAGACGATTCGCGTTGCCTTTAAGCCTAAAAGCGGGCTTCATCTGTTATGCGAATCGTTTAATTATTTATCTGAAAGGAAGCTACTGAAAAGAGTTTGTATTGACAGTACTCGGCCGGGTGGGGGGTTGCTGCCACAAACCCCCGCACCGTTAATTAGTTGACATTTGCTCTTAATTGCATTGCCTGCCCCAGCCAGGTGGCATAGAGCTCCAGTGGAGCGTTCCGATTGCCATGCATCATTGATAGATGAATGGCGATGCGCGCGAAGAGCGCGACGAACGCGTTCAGGCAAAGCGACAAACTTGACACCCACTTAGGGGTTAACGCGGCACGACAGGGCAAAAATGGGGCAAGAGTCGAGCGGGGCGGTGCAGTGGGTTCTGTGCTCAGTCTTTCATGGGTTTCTAGCAGAAGGGGCGTTTATTTCCGATCCAATCTCCTTTAGCCTTATCCCCTACTCGTACAATAGGCCACCTCGGGACTCTTGGCCCTTATCCACTTGATGTAGGAGGCCACTCGCGTGTTGACCGATGGCTGGTTGGTGGCGCAGGCATGGCCGAAGCTCACAATTCCGACGGCCATCAGGCGGCCATTGATCCGCTCGTACAGGGCCCCGCCCGAGTCGTACTGGCACGTGTCGCGCCCGGGCGTGTACGTGCAGAATGTGTGCGGCGGGACCCCGGACGAGGTGAGAGTCTCCCGGCACTGCTGGCCGCTGATCACGTCCAGGGTGGTCTTCAGCAGGCGATGGGTCTGGGGCCCGCCGTATGAGGTGGTGCCCCAGCCGGCGGCGATGACCTTGTGGCCCGATAACGGCAGCTTCTTGCCGCCCGACACCGGCTGCAGCGGCAGACAGGCCGGTCCCACATTCTGGCTCCAGGCAATGGGCAGACGGGTCCGCAGCAGAGCTATATCGTTCCTCAGCTGCCCGTTGGTCTGGCTGAACTGCTCGTGCAGGATGAGGGTCTCCAGGTCGTAGCGGCGGGTGAAGAACGTCTCGTAGATGCTGGACAGATCGTGCTCGCCCACCACCACGCGCAGCAGGGCAGCGCTGCCCGTCTCTGGGCCAAGAAAGCAATGGGCCGCCGACAGCAAGTAGCGATGATGAACTGGAACAGAGGGGATCGAGAGGATCGAGAGGAGAGCCACTTGGTGGGGGGTTCTTCTACTACTCACTGATTGCTGCTCCGCAAAAGACCTTTCCCTGCTTCTTCGTCAGCACGCCAGCCATCGGGGGAAACTCGTGCAGGACGGCCTCCTCGCTGGTGGGACTGGCTATCCTGGGCGACCGACTCCAGCCGCAGTTGCACGTGGGCACAAGGGCCTCCACGAGGCAGGAGAAACGCCCGCCACCGACGGCCAAGGGGGGCGGATAACTTGACACAATCTTGGCACGTTTTGCGGAAGTCTTTGAGGTGCGATTTGGCAAGAGGCGGAGGTAAACTGTGGCCGGCGTGTGGCGAGCATCGTTGTTGGACTCGGGTTCGTCGTAGAGCAAGGAGGCCATGTAGGCCAGGGCATCGCTGACGCCTACATCCTGCAGTACGTTCAACACCTCGTTGCCAAGGTCCTCATCTTCCTCCTCCGCCTCCTCCTCTTCCTCCTCCTCAGCTTGCGGCGACTCTGTAGTGGTTGTTGTTGTTGCTGGCACAGGAAGCTTATCCTTTAGCTTCACGGCTGGCGGGGGCTTGGCCGTTCCGTGAGAAATGTAGGAAATCACGGCACGATTGAGAAAACTTTTGCGCTCGAATTTTCCGCTGCCACAAAAGTATTCGGAACTTGTTAACACCTCATCGCCCTCGGAATTGAAATGAAACGCCTCCGTTCGACACTGGAGGTCCGTGGACAGCTGAAAAGGTAAGAAAATTTCCAGAAATTCGTGTCTCTCGCTCTCCACCCCCCACTCCTCACCGTTTGCAGTTGCAGTTCGCACTTGAATTGCAGCACCTGATCCCTGGGAGCCTCCACCGAGTAGCGGCAGGAAGTGCCGACCGGATACAGGCCAGGATAATAGGGAGAGTTGATGAGCAGCTTCTGGCCCGTTGACAGCGTCACCTGGTGATTGCACTCCTCGAAGAGTGCCACAGCGGAGTGGAACAGCAACAGTAACAGCAACAGCAACAGCGCCAGCAGTCGGCACATGATCACGAACGCGGCCACGTCTAGAGCAGCACTGAGCGTGCCCCGGTAGAGGCAGCCTCTTAAGAACGCCCCAGACACAGCACCTTTGTTGTGGCCGTCACGCGATCAGCCTACATTTACAGACATGTCTCTTGAGAGACCTATCTCTCAACACCTCGACACCTCAAGCGACAATCGACAACCGACAACCCACGCCCTGTTCCTGCTTTAAATATGAGTTAATTATGGTCTTGAAGAAATCTTCAAATGTGTGGCCGAAAAAGAAAATAAACCAGACGGCACACGAGGGTCTTTTGCGGCTAATTGAAAGAAAGTGCAAGTGTGTCAATCCAAAACCCGTTTTGAAGTCTGTGGAACACTTCGAAAATTGTGGATGGAAGTGACAGCATAAATAGCACACATTTGCCCCCCGTTTGGGGTAGGTAAGGGTCGGCTTTGAGGGATCTCATTTACTTGAAACTCTTCCCCGAATTTTATTTAAGCCTTTTATAATTACTTTATTTTCATTGGCTCGTTAGAGCGAGCGCCCCCCGTATTCCCCGGGAACTCTTTTGGCCAATCCCCACCACCACCCACTGCTCATTTTTTAGACCATTTGCAGAGCTGCTTAATTGGATGTGCTGCATGTGAGAGGGAGGACGAGCGCACACGGCAACTACTCGTGGAAGCACAAACAAAAAAGGAGCCACGCCACAGACAAGTTTGTCGCCCATTTTGTAAAATAAATATATTGAAAAAAGGAAAAGGGAAAAGGGAGGGGATGACGGACGGCGCCGCGTTTGTCAGAGGCACAGAGACAAACGCTTAATGCTAATATTATTTTCTTGCTTAACAAGCGACGAGCTGCACGTGGGGCACATCAGGTTGCGGCAGCAGCGCCGTCCCCGAATGGCAGAGGGTACCAGATCGGTCCTGTCGCACTGGCCGGTGGTGGCCGGACGCCAGCATGTGACTTATTTGCACAAACCATAAAAAATTTAACTTTATTTCGCCATTTTTAATTTCCTACTCCGCGGATCGCGACGTGGCCGGGCGCATTCGGCGTAAACAGTCAACGTTGGACAATAACTACAAAACCGGACCCGGCGACCGACGCCAGAGTCCCGGGGCTCTCCTTCCCCCGTTCCCCCATTCCTCCGCCATGCATAAGCCAGGAGAACAATGCTGGACACAAAAAAATGTTTGGCCAGAGCTCCTGTTCCTGCTGCTGCTGCTCCTGCTCCTGCTCCTACTCCTACTCCTACTCCCACTCCTGCTGTTGATGCCGCCTTCTATTTTTTTTGCCCGTTTTGCCGCAGAGCGAGCGGGTAAAAACAAACAGCAAATAATTCAAAGTGGATACAACTAAAGCAAAGTCAAAGCTAATATACGAAAATGTAATAAAAATTAAAAAGAAATAAAAGCGAATTAAAATGAATTTCGAAGGAAAAGCAAAGACCTTCTGGCGCATAAATGAAAAAAACAGTGGACCAGAGTCACATGGCAAGGATTGGGACGATGGAGGCGTGAGCTTGGAGCCACATAAAGCGACAGATGTAGGACTTCCCCTCTGCGGCCCCAGGGATGACACATGAGAGTGGACGGTGTGGTGGTCCTTCGAAGGGAAGGAGGCCAGATAACATACACAGTTGTATGTGTATTATATTTATGCTTCTACTAAAAGTATAAATAGAATTAAATTTCTCTTGTGTACACATTGTTATGTCATTTTTTAAATTTAATAATTATAAGAGTTTGGAATATAAGATAAAAATGTCGCAGAGGCGACATCTACAGGGCACAACAGGAGCTAAAGTAGTTTCGACATTTTACATAAAATATATGTATAAAACGTGTAGTATTTGGCGCCATTTGTACTACGTAGTGTCTTCTAGACTACGTGGCGCCACTGTGTATTCCGATGTCAAATTGGTGTAAGATAAGTGTAGAAGACGATGCAAGAAAATTAACGGCTTTTTAAAGTTGAAAATTGGTATTAAACCCGCTGGCGGTTTGGCGAAGCTGGTATGTGTCCCTTTCCCCCCACTAAAGGCAATGGTCAAGGCGAAGCCAATGGGCTTCCTGCAAGATTGACTGGAGGAGGGAAAACAGAAACACCTCTACTTTCAGGCGCTGGGAGCCCGAAGCAAACCGCTTCCTCCAGTGTCCTCCAGGCTGGCTATTCCGTAGTGCCCCGACCGGACAGACCATTATACTGCCATGGAAGCTACTCCACTACGCGTTGAACCATATTGAAACTGAGACTTGCATAAGCCAAAAAAAAGGCTAACATTTAATTGGCGACTTCAAAGTCCTTGGTTCCTGCTTCAGCGATTGACTGACAGGCACTCACTTCCTCTTCCCATGTGCCTTGACCAGCACAATTAATTAACAATAGATTGTTTTGGCCACATGGTCCAACTGACCCACAGGAAGTGCCGTGGACGGGATGGACAATAGCACTGGGTAGGAGGGACCGAGCTGAGAGGAGGAGTTCGTTCTTCCGGAAGGAAAACCAAGCCAGAGTTGCGGGCACTTCAAATTAATAAAAGGAATGAACTGCGAATAACAATGAAAACGAAGATGGGAATGGGAATGGGAATGGGAAAGGGAAAGGGACTCCCTATGTGTGAACGCCAAGGAGAGAAGAGGAAAGGTCAGTCAATGGAACGAACGTCCTGGGGAGAGAGATGTGTGCAAGTGCATGTTCGCTGTTCTTGGCTGCGTGAGGTCCTTTCCCACAGGTGTTTATCCCGAAATTGAGTCTGGTCTGTGATTTCCGAACATTTCCACTGACCAGCACTTTGATGAGCACCGCTCGGTGCAAATCTAATTAACGCTCACAGGCTCGCCGGCCGCAGGACGATAGTAGTGAGGGCCCGAATCGATCCATCATTGAATGTGTAGATTTGTTTGCTTACGTTGCGATTCGTTGCGACTACGGAGCTGCAGAGCTCACAGGACTCCCTCGCTGGGCTACCTGTTTGAGGCTCCGTCGACGCTGGCAATCCGAGTCCTTGGGAAACGCACTCCATAAGTGTGCGCGTATCAAATTACCATTTCATTCCATTATCCTTTTTCTTCCCAGAGTGCCCTGAGTAGAGTCCGTCCCTTGCTTAATTGCTCGACTAATGTGTGGACTCGGGACCGGTGGAATGCAAATGAAGTTTGAACGGTTCTTTAAGGCCTTCCATGAGGGCGTTCTGATTTATGGGACATCGTACATGCTCCGTCGGTACTCCCAATGGATTCCACATGTTCCCTGGCCACCCACTCTAGTGCATGCATCCTGAGGCATCACTCTTAATCCTGACTGATCGCCGGGCTAAATACCTGTTAACCTGTTTTGCTGAACAAACAAACATTGTTGCCGATGCTCCCCGGCGAACAATGAAATCTTTGAATCTTTCGCCCTGCCACAACAAACGAGATTTTCTCAGCACCTCCTTGGACCCAGAGCCCAGACCCAGATCTCGTTCGGTTAACGATCTTATCGATGCGAGGGTGGGCCCACATCAAATTGGTTACTGCTTGAGGACGCGGTTCCCACAGGCCTCTCGGCAGTGTGTGTTTGCCTCTGGCCCATATTTTGCAATTTAGATTTCTATTTATTGTCTGGCCGAGATCCTTCTGCGTGCTCTTCTCCTTTTGCTGTTTTCAGCCTTTTCAGCCAGTTCCGCACACCGGAAGGAAGTGCATGAAATTTGTGTGAAATGTGAAATGTCTCAAACAGGAAATTAGCAAAAATCGCAAAACATGCGAATTTCATGCGAATTTATTTTAATATTATAGGAATAAAGGATGGACAATGTTGAATTTGAAGGAACTAACATTTATTTAAGATAGTCAGGGCAAATTGTAGCAAAGTTCTTTAGAGGCGATTATAATATATTATAAATATATTATAAAACCTTTAGAAATTCGTTGATTCGGTTTTTTGTCCTATATATGTATATTTTAATGTTACTTTCAGCTCTCAACTACATAGTGATTTCATCCAGCTTTCCCTTTCGCCTTTCTTTGAATCACCATCAGTCACTTCTTCACCATCTTCATAGCTGGGTTTCTTCCTTTCTCTGCCGCCCACAATTTTCACTCCTTCCATCGAATTCAGACCAGACAAAGGGAGGAATAAGCGAATTCCCATCAGAGGGATTTACTCGCAAGCCCCAGACACCTTCGACAAATTCCCATAGCAAACAAATTTGACTTTTGCATACCTGTAGGCTGTACCCCAGCATAAGACAAGGAGCCACCACCACTACCACCACCACCAGCACCAGGACCTGTTACCCCTCAGTGCATTCATTTCTCACGACCAGCAACGGTAACACTCCAACGCACACACAAAAGGACAGTCCTGTGAACCCTGTGAAACAGGTTGATCTGAGAACGGCAATGGATGGGAATGGGAATGGGAATGAACCACAATGAGGATGAGAGTGGGAACCAGGACGATGACATGTCCTGAAGTGGGCGCTTCGTTTTCGGTTTTATTGATTCAGTTCGTTGATCATAATAAACGATTAGTGTAGCAGCCCAGAGCCCAAATGATCCTTGCTGATCTGATCCCTTTTCCATTTTTCGCTGAGAAATTCCTCTATTTTTTATTGTTTCCTTCCATAGAGAGGGATGGCTGGGAGCTGGGAAAATTAGTTTAACGGGTCTGCCCAGGGATACTTTTTGGGCTGAATTTACAATTATCGAAAATTTATGAATCCCTATTTGTTGTTTGTTTTGATAAGAAATTTTGTCAGCTTATCGGCTGGATAAGGGAATTCAGCCTGGGTTTACAAATTCTTTTTCCCGAGAAGAGGGAGGCGACACCTTTCCAGAGAAACCTCCGACGGCAGTCCAGCCAGAGCCCAGGACAAGCTTGCATAACATTGCGCCTCAATCCTGTGCCTGGATAACCGGACAAAGCCTTTCACAGACGCCATAAAAGGACGCAATAGACTTTCCTGGAACCAGAATTGACTTCTCTAATCGCCGGCAAACGTTTTTTACGCAAATCTAAGGAACTTTTTTACCCAAAACTAAAAAAATCTCTTGCAAAAAACGGGCAAAGAGGTCCTTGGACTTCCTGGAAGTCCGGGCGAAGCGAAGCCCTTTCCTCATCGAACCGACCATGCAAAAGCCGCTAATCGTCGTGCTAATGGCTGAAGGATTGCAAGGATAGCCTAGCATTATCCTTGCCACCCGTCGCCTTTATTGTGACCAAAGCAAATAATCACCCATTGCTCAATTGTCGAATGCTCAACGGGCTTTACGAGCCTCTCATAAAGTTATCCTTTCTTGCATCCTTCTGGGTTCCATCCCAGCCAACTCTGCGCATCCTTTCTAGCCCGTCCATCCGCTTCAGCAGTCCCGGCCGAACCGCCTTACACGGAACTCCTCGCCCAGTGGAAATTTGCCAAATCATAAAACGTAACCTTGCCTCGAGGCCATTTCCACGGCTCGGTGCGAGTGCGAGTGCGAGTGGGAGTATCTGTGTGAGCACTATATATGATGGTGTGCACTATAAAGCAATTACCGCTCCCATCAAGGTCGGGACATTCGCTGGCATTTGACTTGGCCGAGCATTTGATGGTAAGTACTCAGAGGCATTAATGAGGAAACCAAAGACTGGACTCGGAAGAACAACAGCCCAAGGACTGTCTGCAATTCACCCAGTTTCAGTTCTTAAAAATGGCCCAAAAAAGCATCCATTTGTATCTTCTCTAATGTTTATAAGCACTAGCCCTGGCTAGGCAAGATCTCAATAAAAGTTGGCCAAAAAAACTATGGAACAGCGACTGATGTACGGCCTGTAGTGTCCTGCTGCTTGGAGTATACAGAAATCCATAATTTACGACATCTATCTGGATTCCAGTGAACCGTAATTTCTTTGGCAAACTTCTTTTGTTTGCCCACTCCTAGGGGACCCCTCCCCAGACCCCTCTGCACACGCTTCTGCCACACATTTCCATTGCCTTCTCCCAGACTAGTTCGAACTGCGTCGCAGCTCGGATCGGCAAGGAATCTCTGATCCAAGGCCCAGAAACAAAATGGCTGAAGCGTGGCTGTGGCAGGAGTACAGAACTTTCACACGCGTTGCACACAACCAAGACAGGGGGCTGGTCTGGAAAGGGGAGAGGGAAGGTTTTTTTTTCCTTTTTTGGGGTGTCTTTAAGAAAAATCTTTCGCTCAAGCAAAAACAACAGCTGCAAACGAAACGCAAAAGCAAAAGCAAAGAAAACCCCGAAACAGAATGAATGGGCGCTCGCCCAGCGAAAGGTCGTTGCGCCTCAGCGACCTCTGGAAACCCTCTCCTGCTGCTCCTCCCCCTGCCCGTGCCCCTGCCCCTGCCCCTAACTGGCAAAGCCATCCCTCTGGTTGTACATTTCGCAAGAGATTTCACAAGCGTCAAACAAAAGGAGCACTCGCCAAGGGGTGGCACAGGGCTGCGCATGCGCAGCAAACTTTTCTCGTTTTTTTGTCTCAGAGCAGACCCAACCCAAGAAGGATCTTACTCGTATGCATAAAAAATACAAATATTAATTCCTTTCCTTGCGAGATTGTGTCGTCACACGACTCGGCGCACACCTGGCTACGGGCTGCCATGCGATCCTGCCCGACAGAGCCCCCGGCCTCAAGCGACTCGAGCCGAGCCGAGCCGAGCCGAGCCGAGCGGAGCCTCGTTGCTCAATTCGTTCTGGCCGAGTGATACTTTTAATAAATGGTTTATTTATGCAGAACAAGGTTCATTTTTTTGGCCGAGTTTCGAACAAAAACCGTATCATCAGCGGTAATTAGTTTCTGCTTTGCTCCAGAGAGGAAAAAACTAAACATTTCCCAATCATAATCGCTTTATGGTTCGCCTACAAAAATCGCCCAGACAATGGGAATTGTCAAAACAAGACTGTCAGCCTCAGAATCAAATTCGAAGACGGAGTCGGAGTAGGTGTCGGAGTCGGAGCGAAGGTTCCGGGCGTTGCCTGATTTTACGCTTTCCAGGAAAACGCGTTATGGTTTTATTGACACTTTTTCGCATTGACAACGAGCCGGCGATCAGCCCGAGCACCCCCCCCCCGGGGCGGCATGCATAATGTGTTTATGAGTGGTGGACCAGGACTCTCCTCCGCATCAGCCTGCGCCGCCGTCGACACTTGCTGTGGTCAGCGCTGCTCGGTTTTGGCCATCGCGGCCGGGGCCCAGGGTGGGTCCTAGATCCTAGAAAACCCCGAATAGATAATTTGCCAGCAACCATGAAAATGGTTAGAGAACTTTGCTCGGCCGCTGCTTTCGCTGGAAATCCGGGGCTGACACATTTCACGCCCTGTGCCTGTGCCTTTGCCTGTCTCAAGGAACTGAGTTGAGTTTATTTGAGTTGAGTTGAGTTGAGTCTTGAGTGGAGTGCAATTTCTGAGTGAGTTTTGGGAGAGTACTTTGAAAGGAAGGGATCTAAGGATTCCGTGAGACCCGAATTGTGCTCAAAAAATCGATTAAAAGTTTTCTATAAATGGCATCTGATTTCTCTAAGGGCCTCTGGCCTCTTAAGTAACATCAATTGTCGTTTTTTCCATTCCTCAGATTAATGTCAACATTTTTAAATATTTTCCTAAAAATATACTGAAAGATTCTGACAGATTGGAGACCCCAAACGAAGTCCCAATGAACCGCGCCACCTTTCTCACAGTTTCTAAAAAAAACGGAATCTCTGCTTCCTTTTCAATTACTGAAAAATTGACGTTCAGTCGATCCCGAAATGCCAGAGCATGTCCTGCAGGCCGGGGACGACCAGCTGTTCGACGGGAACAAGAGGGAGAGGGGGAGATACTTTGGCGCGTGCCAAGGGAAGGCAGAACACCGGGCCCCCGACGTTCAAAGTAACGTTCATTTCAGGATCACTGATAAAAATTACCCAAACAGGACGCCGCTGATGAGTCGGCCTCTCGTTGCGGCTCAATGTGCAACTGCAACCCCGAGTATGAGCCTGAGCCTGAGCCTGAGCTGGAGAGGGATGGAGCAGGGTAGTGCTCATTGCAGGACCCTCATTGTGGAGCGGGGACCCTCGTTTGTGTACCTTTGTTGGTCGGATTTTTTGTCCTTTGCCGCGTGGCTCAATAAATTTCTGTGCGCTGCATTGTCGAGCCGGGAAATTAGTCCAAGTAACGTATTTTTACCACCTCAGCAGCAGATGATTTCCTGGCACGTGTGGCACGCTCAGGACTCCTTTTGAAGGCGTGATGGAACTCAGTTCCCCCGCACTCTCTCTCTCTCTCTCTCTCTCTATTTGACAGCTTCCGCTTCTCTAATTTAAGTTAATTAAATCAATGTGATGTGGCACAACAAAACCATCATCTGCCCGAATCACAATGGCAATAACAATAATGCGAGTAATGCCGGACAAAACGTGTCACAATTGAGGGGCCCAGCAGCAGAAAGAATCTGTGGCAAGTGCTCCTCCTGCCCCAGCCTCAACATCAGTTTGAACATCAATTATGAGCTCTGTGACTGAATGGGATCCGAATGATGGTCCGGGGACCGTGGGGAGACCATCAAACATGTACCGAGGATGAGCATCACTCAGCATGCAGACGCACACAAAAGGGGTGGTGGCACAAGCCAAGATGCAGCACAAAGGCCCGACAAACCACCGACAGTCGCATCATCCTTATCCCCAGCAGTGCCGTCTACCAGCAGGGGTCTAAAGCACTATTCCATGGCTCCCTATCGCCCCCCTCCTGCCAATGGCTGGCTACACCACTGGGCATCAGCATCCACCTAACCTACATTCAACTCACTCGAAGAGGCGCCTTCCAGCCCCCCAGCCCCCCAGCCACCCAGCCCCCTAGCCCCCTCCAGTCCCTCTTCAGTTCTTTTCAACTGCTGTGAAGTGACCCAAATTGCGTTTGCATAACCGACAAAACTGTCGATGTCCAATGAAATCTGTTTCCAGGGTCATTCCAACCGCAGACCACAAATCTTTTCTTCTTGTTCCGATCCAACTGTCCCCCCAATTAACTGAAATTATACTCAAAATAGCCCTTATTCGATTTTGATTTTTGGTCTCTTTTGTGTTTTGTGTTTTTTTTTCTTAATTTTTTTGCGTTTTGAGAACGATTAAGGGGCATAATTGTGTAGTTTCTGTACTTGAGAACATATGTATGTCAAGTGCTTTGACAGCTTGTGGATTAAGCGATGGACCATCAGGTCGGCCAGGTCTCCACAGATCAGTGGGAAAAAGGGTTACGAGAAAATATTTGCAGAAATCCGTAAATTGGGTCAGTCCTGAGAGTGCCATTATATTATATATATACATATATATATATAATTAAGGAAAAGGTACTCATAATTTTTGTAGTTGCTTGAGGACTCAAATGAACAACAACTCAATTAGGATTCCCTTTTCAGACACAGAACGATCCACCCTCGAAACTCTCCGAATATTTTTCACACCTCCGCAAATGATTCGCCTGGGACACCTGTTAATAGCCTGGATTCCCCGGATGTCAGGACAATGGCAATCCCAACTGTAAAATGCACAACAAAGACGAAACGAAAGATTTGCGGGAATGGCTCGGATCCGACGATTCGCGAGGAGCGGATGTTGTGCACGCTTCCAGCGCATGCGTAGCGGAAATCCAGCCAGGACAAAGGACAAACGAGGAGAAGCAAACAGGGAAGAGAGGGAGGAGAACTTAATTGTACCGCTATGGGATCCACAGCGAAGAAAAGTCGGAACACAGCAACGGAAGTAGAGAAGAGGAACTTCCGTGTGCCTTGATAGACCACACACACACACACGGCCGGGCACTAGGACCTGGTCGCCTGTCCTAGCCTAGCGCCTGTCCTCTCCTCCGAGAGAGACCCTCGATAAGCGCAGTGCAAATAGCGACTCAATCGCCTCTCAAGCAAATGTGTCAGTTCTAACAAGTGTTTATTTGCTCAACCCCGCTGCCAGATAATTTATGGACTGGACCCAGAGCTGTTATCAACCCAGGCGGGTTCCCACAAGTGTTATGTAAAGCGATAGAACTCCCAGACCCACCCGCACCCGCACCCGCACCTTCTCCTCTACTTCGTTGCATTGTAAACAGGGAAACATGAGAGAAATCATAAAACCAATGCACACAAACATGGGAGCAGGGCCCTTATCAGTGCGGGGGCAGGGCAATATTGGGGACAAAAACGGTGACCGGGACGGGGACGGGGACGGGGACTGTAACCACAACAGCAAACAAACAAACCCATAAAAACCACTTCCCCCATCGCCATGTCAAATGTCAAGACTCGCGAGCCGAAACCAGAGAAGAGAGGAATTTCAAACTGTAAAACGGAAATTTCCAATCAAAATTTGAAGCGAAGAGCGACGCAGGCGCAACGTTGACTCTAGGTCTCAATTAGCTGCTCTCTCGCGCTCTCTCCCTCTCTCTCTTTCAGTCACGTAAAGATGTCAGACGTTGATATTTGCTAGTGTGTGGGTGCACGTTCTATCTCTCTTCCCTTGTCTGAAGCTTGTTTGAAACGGTCAAACATTTGTTTTTGGTCTTAAACGCTATACATACATACCCTTGCAGAGGGTGGTATGAAATGAAGAGTCGAGTGGATTGTACTATATGTACATATGTAGTTCTCAGTCTGCAAGAGTAGCAAACGCTTCGGCTCCTGCGGCTACACTCCGTTTCTTGCGGTTGCCGTTGGCCTGTCTTTGCCATTTGACGACGTGCAGGAATTCTGGCCGCATTACAGGGTGCCTCATTGGCAGCGCACACATGGACACCACATGCAGGCGGCGGCAGCGGCAGAGGCAGAAGCAAAAGTGCTCTCATTTCAGCCTGATAAGCAGCAGTTCAAGTACTCTCCCTCCCACTCTTGCCTTGTGTGTGTGTGTGTGTGTGTGTATGTGAGTCATCGTCCTAAAAACAACACCACTTGCACTCCTCCGCACTGCCCCTCTCGCTCCCACTCTGGTGGCCGATGGGGCTTGGTTCTTGCTCTTCTTCGGAGCAGCAACAGCACTCTGCGTTCATTGATCGCCAAAGCCAATTGCTTCGAATGGAGTTAAGTGCTGCGTCAACGTTGTTGACTTACATACAGACAAGAGCGAGAGAGAGAGGCACGCACATACACAGAGACGTACAAGCATGCCTTCATTGCCCCGCGCTCCCCACCGTCCCACTCTCGCTCCATGTTTCCATGTCTTTCACCAATGGATTTCCATTTTACGCTTTATACGGCATTAATTGAGTGCCTTTCAATTGGGTTATGGATTAATTTTTTTGAATAAATTAAATAGCCATATGTACACACATGTCCATGTGTGTCCGTGTGTGTGTCTGGGGCATTTAGAAAGCAATTTCAAGTGGGGGCCTCCAACAGTATGCACTCCATACACATGCACACGAGTATGTGGCGGCATATAGGGTGTGGTCGGGATTTAAAACTGCACCAGCCTTGCGCCTTATATGGGCAAACACCGGATAATGGGTGTTTGAACTCTTTACAGGCTAAATAATAGAATGACACACACTGTACGCCCAGAGATTTTTCTAATGGTCTAAAAATTAAACACTGGAAAGAGTAAACATTAAATTGGTCTCGCTGAATGATTTAGCTGTCCGTCTGACTCAAAAGCGCTGCCCAGCGGAGCTCGGGCCTGAGTCACACACACTCCCCACCATTCAACAGAATTTCTGCTTAAAAACTGTATTAGTCAACCGCTGGAGAATGTTGTGTTGGGGGTTGCATCGCAGGCGATTTCGAAATGGAGCCTCTCGGCGTTAATTGAGAGTCGCGTGCCGCAAGACCAAACACCCTGTATGACCTCCGGCAGTTGTGTAAACCATCGACAAGACAAGAAATGGAATTTTCGTTCTTTTCTCTTTTTTTGTTTTTTTTTATAGGTTTGTTTCTGTTTTTTTTTTATGTAGTTTAACTAAAGAAGACTTTATTTTGTAAAATTGAAGAGTATATTTTGTTGTTTCTGCTGTTTGCCGCTTGTTTGTGTGCTCGAGTGGTGTGTAAATGAGTTTACTTTATGCATAGTAGGTATAAGATACAATTACAATATCAATATCATACGTTTTACATGGTGTTCGTTATTATTCGTTATGTTTAGGTTCAAATACTCGTACACTTTTGCTTAGTTTCATATATTTCGTTTGTTTAAGCGATATTTAAGTATTTTTTAAATACAATTTTAAGGGGTGTGGCTTTTATCGGGATTTCAATTCATTTAGGCTAGCAAATTCCTCTTCGTCGTCGTCGTCGTCGTCGTCAAGTTGGTTCGGTCTGAATAAGTGTATTTATATATATATCGGTAGAATACTGCAATAATAACTGCTATATGTACTTGTATAGTAGGTAGAAAACAAATGCAACGCGTTCGGAGTGCGACTGCTGTGCGGAAAAGCCTTGTGGGGCGGCTGTCGGCCCAACAATAGATATATTTCTGTATGCACTTCTATAGTAGTATATATATTTAAAGGTATGTATGTATATTTATGGGTTACGCTATGTTTATCATTCGCGATCAGTTAAGTTTTTGTTTGTTCTCGAGATTAGCGCTTAAGTATATCGGGTGGCGGATGGCGGATGGTGGATGGTGGATGGGGGATGGAGGATTGAGAGGAGTAAATAGAAGGAGACATTCCCCTGGGTTGACTTAGAACAGACCCTTCTTTTTCTTCTCCTTCTTACCGTCCACGTTGTCGGTGCTGCTGTTGGCGCCCAGGCTGCGCCGCTTCATCTCCTCGAGCGTCACATGGTTGATGTCCTCCCACTCCTTCTTCTCGCGCTCGAACTCACGCCGCTTCTCGTCCAGCTCCCTAATCTGCAGCTCGAGGGCCTTCTTGCGCTCCTCGTGGCGGCGGGCCAGCTCCAGTTCGGAGTCCTTGAGCTTCTGCATCTTCTCCTTGACCTTCATGTCGAACACCTGCTCCATTTCGGCCTCCATCTTCTTCATCTTCTGCTCGTGCTCGCGCTTCTCCTCCTCCATCTGGGTCAGGGGGTTCTTGTTCGAGAGCCGCGCCTTGCCATCGACCAAGCCCAGCTCGGACAGCTTGCGGCAGCGATAGTTCTCGTAGTGCACGTTGTTCGTCACGTCCTTGAGGTCCTGCAGATGCGTCCGGATCACCATGTTCCTCAGGGCAATGAAGTCGCAGTGTGTAAGATTCTCCACCTCCACCAGGCCCCAGGGGTACCGCCGACCGCGCACCTTCTTCCCGTCCTGCTCGATAATGGTGTTGGCTCCGACAACGGCAAATGGCACACGGCTACGCAGGTTCTGCGTGGTCTTCGACTCCTCTGCCGCATCCTCGATCGTGGCGGGAAAGTCGTAGATCTTAATCTTATGCTGAGCAATCTCGTTGAGTATCTGCTTCTTGAACAGATGCACCTCGTCCGGCGTCATGGTGTCGGCCTTGGCAATGACCGGCACCAGGTTAACCTTGTCCGACAGGCTCTGCATGCAGGCAATGTCCAGTGGCAGGAGGCCGTGGCCCGATGGCGCTATGAAGTAGAGGCAGCAGTGCACCCGGTTGTCGGAAATGGTCTTGCGATACACCCGCGACTCGGCCGTCAGGTACTCCTCGTACTTACTGTCCACGTACTCGAGAATGGGCACCCAGCAGTTGCTGTTGTCCACGGCATCGCCGAACCCGGGTGTGTCTACTACGGTCAGCGTCAGGTTGACGCCGTTCTCCTTGAGCATCACTTTGGTGGCCTCCACGGCCACCGTTTTCTTCTTGCGCAGCGAGGGCCCCGGATACTGCTCGGCATTGTAGATGTCGGACAGAAACATGGAGTTGATGAGCGTCGACTTGCCCAATCCACTGGCGCCCACCACCATCAGGGTGAACTCAAAGCCACGCTTCACCGCCTTGCGGTACACCTGGTTGGGAAGATTGGCAAAGCCCACATAGCCGGCGATCTCCATGGGCTTCTGGCGCACTGGCAGCGGCGGCTTAGCTGGCTTCTGGACCTCCTTCTCCTGCAGATCGTGGGTCAGTTTGTTGGAATCACCATTGGAGGGCGCTCCAGCCGAAGAGGGTGTGGACTCGCCCAGCGTGCTGGCGACTGTCCATGGCACATTCGGGGGCTGCACTGCCGGCCGACCGACGGAGGATTCACTGCTGCCATTGCTGGTAACGGAGGCAGCCTGCTTGTCGCGCAGCGCCAATTGTGCCAGGGTGCTGGGCAGGGCAGAGATTGCCCCGCCGCCGCCGACGCTGCCGCCGCCATTGAGCGCGTTTGAGCGAGGACTATTCATTTGAATGGCCGCCAAGGGCTACACTTTTTCTTGACTTTGCCTAACTGATTTTGTCTTTCTTTTGCTTTTGATTTGCGTGCCGCACTCGGGGTAACTCTTGTGTCTTTTTTGTGTCAACAACAGTTCTTATTCGCAACGCTTTTTCTACCGTTTGTCACGCCTACGCTTTTAAACTTTTTTTGCTTTTACTTTTTTTGCATTTTCTGTGTCAGTATGACCATCACCCGGCAGCCAGCAAAATATTTCTCCGCGAGCGGGCGAGAGAGCGAGAGAACAACAACAAAACGCCGCACATTTCTAGAGTGACAGTGGTAAAATACTGAAAATGGCTCTCTCGCGGCCGGAAAATACCGAAAGATGCTACTGCGCATGAGTAATGCAAAGACACCGACACACGCATACACATTTATCAATGCACATGCACACAACCATCGCTTGTTCTTATCATTTTGAATGCTTAAAAATAGGAAAAGAAATGCATTTACACATATGTCTGTGAATGAGGGCACTTATGTGGGCCTTACAGCTGCAACACAGAAATTATCTGTTTTCGATGACTTTGACTTTTCGCTGCTGTGTTGTTTCGTTGCTGTTTTTTTTTTGCATGTTGCGCATGAGCGTATAAAAGAAAGAAAGAGAGAGAGTTGTTGTTTTTGTGCTGCTTATCTCTCTGCCGTTTTCCTTCTCTCTCTCTAGCAGTGGCGATAATTCCGTTTATTTTGGGTTTCATTTAAATTTCCTCTGGGGATTGCTTGAAAGTTTCGAAACTTACGCCGCTTGTGGGTGATTGTGCTGCTCCTTGTGAGCTGTGTGTGGGAATTAAGTACATTAGCGGGCATCACAATTGGGACGGATAATAATTGCCTCCTGTCTTCCCAGATGATGGCCCGCGCCCTGCGCTCTTCATGCTCGAGTGTCCTCTGTCAGAAGTTCCCACACACGCCTCGCGTCGTCCTGTCCCCCCCACCCTATTCCTATCGGACCGACCCGCTTGCATGCCGATACACACGCACACAGCCGCAGACAAAGCCCGTTGATTGTGCGCACTGCACTGAGGGCGCGTGTGTGTGCGTGTATAATTTAAATTCTCATGCACTCTCTGGAATAGAAGGACAAACGGTGACAGGGACAGTCGGGCGGGTAGGAGGGGAGGGGGCCGAGCCCACCAGCACCAACCACCACCAAAGCCATGGGTCCTGCGTCCTACTCCGCCTTCTCCTACCACACGGCCTGGTGGATGATGGTGGCGTGGCATGGTGGAGGGTTCGGTTCCTTCCTTCCTTCCTTGCTTGCTCACTTCCCCCTTTTGCACGTGGATTTCCATGCGCCGTCTGTTCCGACTTCAAAGGTGATCGTGAGAACATTTTTTTCTCACATTATACGACTTCGACTCTGGTCCTGGTTTTAATTTTAGCTCCGTTCGGAATTATTATTCATTTATGAATTGATATGACGCCCAGTTGTTGGTCTCTGATCGTGTGTGTGTGTCGCCTGATTTCCCCCGGGTTCTGACTGTACTTATCGTAAGGTAGGAGGACTTACAGTGGCTTTGGCCCACGGGGAATCGAATCAGTGGCAACCGCAAATCTTTACAGCAAACTGATCGCACTTAATCCCCCGGCAACCCTTCATCCAGCAGCAGCAGCAGCTGCCTCGCATCAGGCACGCTTCATCCAAAATCCATGCCGCGTCTGCCTCTAGGAATCGTCGCATCTTCTCTGCGATTATGTAAGATGTTTGGCAGCGGCAAAAGAAAATCCAAACCCCGCTCGTCCCCTAGAAAGTCAGTTTTCTTAGCGCCGTCCATTGTCCGTACTCCGGACTGTAATTCCATTGTTATCATAGACGGGTCTGAGGAGGGAGACGAGCAGCTGTGCAGCGAATCTGTGGCACGAGAGCAGGAGCCACATATGTATGCAGTGCAAATGTTGTCACAGGAGGAGCAGATGATCGGCAAAACTGACCGTTACAATGACTTACGGAATGGAACGCCCATTAATGAGATCATTGATCTTCAGGGAGATCACAGGATCCCAATGCTGGTTAGGTAGCTCTGTATTCTTGAGTAAAATAGAATTTACATCAAAAAGCTTAAGCCCATTTAAACCAAGAAGTCAATAGGTAGTCCCCACTCCTCTGCTTTGAGAGGAGAGTATATTTCCGTATAAAAAAAGAAAACACTCCCCCATTTATTCCCCCTTTTTTCTGGCATCTGTCAGGAAAAAACTTTCCCAGTTATTAGCCCAACTCCCTGCTGGCCATTTATCAAATTCATAAAAATAAAATCTACCACAAAAAATAATCAAATATTGTAGTCCCCGGGTCCCTGTCACGACTTCTAATGCCCCGCAGACCGCACACTTCACTCAGGTTTCCTTTCCCCCCACACATGCAAGTCGCGACTAAGCGCCATAAAAATCAACAAGAAATTCATTTAAATCAACATATATCTTGGCCAGGCAGCAGCAGCAGCATCGCATCCGACACCAACCCCACTTCAGATCGTCGGAGTGGAGCGGCTCGGATCAGATCAGTTCACACATTTGCTACCGTTTCATATTTTTCATGCTCATTATTTTGGGTACTGAATGGACTGGATGAGGGCGGATGATGGGGAGGCGGGGGCGTTGCATCTACGAGAGCAGAACACAGCACACCCCAAGTAATAACTGCAGTTCCCACAGCTAAAAATACCCTGAAGTCACTAATTTGAGGTTGGGAAAGGTCTCTTCTCTCCCTCCCCATGTGCTCCACCTTCGGAGTTGATTAAAAAAAGGGAAGTAGATCGTCACTGATCGACAGATCGAAGCTCCGACCGGCTGTACAATAAAAATTAAAGTGTTTTAATGTGTAAATCGTGCGTTGGGAACGCATCCAAACTGAGGGAAGGAAGCCCCGAAAAAGAAAAAGAAACCGAAATGAAGATCAAGACGCAGACGGATATGGAGCCAAAGGCTGAGACAGAAGGAGATACAGATACAAATGCACTCTGCTTGGCGATCATCAGCGATCGTGCCACACTAAATGGCATTTACCTTGATCCCTTGCCAAAGAATACTCTTAAAGGAGAACGAAACAAAAAAGGAAGCCAAAGCAACTGTTTTGGGGCTGATATTGAACTTTGATTTTTACCTCTGCTCCTCCCTATAGAATTTCTGCTTTCGTCTGGTTTCTCAAAAAAGGCAGCAGAGTGTGTGATCGGAGGGGACTCTCCGCTGTCTCCACTGCCTCCGCTGCACGTTTTGCCAGACGATTGATCCACATCACACATCCACATGTGTCTGATGAGCTTGAGGTTTCTTCATTTTTTTCTTCAATATTTTGCCGTTCTGTTGATCATGATTTTTATTGGGTTTTCGTGGGAACATGTTGGCCATATTTGCGCCTAAATGGAGGGCATTAGTAGTCACCCGAAAGTAATCACTGTTATATGGAATGATCACGGGATCTGAATAGTTGAGACTGTCAACCGAAAAACCACAAAAAGTATACGACTAAAACCAGCATTTATTCAATTTATGAAAGCTGACACTCTATATGAACGCTGGAAATGATCGTAAGTGATGTGATGTGATGTGATGGATGGATGGGCTCGGATGGCACATGGGTGATCACCCCAGCAGCCCAGCAGTCCATGCTGGGATTTCTGCTCGAGCCAAATGCGTGGCAGCTGAGTGAGATGTTGCTTTGCATAACCAGAGTTGCCAGTCGGCGCAATACATTTACGACCTACGATCCGGCCTCCCCACCACAGTCCCAATCTAAATCCCAATCCAGAGGTAGATTCGCCAGCTGTCAGCTGACGCATGGCCCCGTGGTTATTGACAACTCCTTTGGCCTTAATCCTCCCAACATTGTAAAGTAATAAATTTGGCTTGAGGACGCAAATCTGCACGAACCAAGAACAGTGATCGGTCATAAAAACTGGCCAAATCAGGTAAGCTTCGGTAATGATTGACCCCGTACCCAAACCGGACCCCTAGCCCTAGCCCAGAGCAACCCCCTTGCAAGATTATATGATGCGGCTAGGAGCAGGCAGAAAGACCTTCGTCTTCCAAGGGGGTTGGGTTGGGTTGTCGTTGCCTCGGGGGTTGCGCGAGACAGCTGCGCAACGTCTCCAGGAGCGCAGAAGACAACCCCGAACAATTGCCCAGGAGTTCCATCCTTAATGAATTGCAAATCATTGGACGGGCATTGATTAAGTTTGCTTTATCCCCTCCAAGGGTGAGATTCGAGTGCACAAATATTTTCAAATATTTGCCAGCTGGCCGTCTCTAGTCGTTAATGACTTGGCTTTGGTCTGAATGTTGTGTTGGACTTGGGATCGTTTATTTGGTTAAGCTAAGATCTTGGGTAATCCCCCGATCCTAGCCTCGCCATAATTTGACTCGAAAATTCTCATTTCAACTCACAGAATACCACATATACATGTACATACATATGTAAAGTCGCGGAACCAGTGCTCAACGTTTCGACTGGTTCTCCACTCAACTCAATTCAATTGTTCTCACTCACTCGCCGCTCGAGTGAAATGCCGACTGCACTGGAATTTCTGTCTGCATAACCACCCCAAAATACAGAGAACACGAGTGGGAACCGGTTCGGGTACCTGCGCTCGCACTCGCGCTCTTCTTTCGCCTCTGCTGAACGTCCGTTCAGGTAATCAGACGTCGTTCGGCTCAGGTCGGGACTCGTTTCGTATTTGTTCAGCGCCTCGGTCGGTCGAGGACTATGTGCCTTTGAGCCGAAAAAAACCGAGTGCAGTGGTTGAGTGGATTTGACAGAACGGCCTTGCCGCCCGAATGTATCGCACAGTACAAAACCGGCAGTCGTGATCGGTCGAGGATCATTATCCTTTTTTCGTCTCGTGTGCGCGGTTCTTGGCCGCTCGCTCTCTCCGCATGAACCGAAACGCGAACATTTGTTAAGTTTTTGTTTTGTCGCCGACATTCGCGAAAAGTACGTGCAATAATTGAAACCACATATATTCGTACTTGAACCAAAGTTTTAGTGTTGTGAAAAGAAAACAAAAAAAAGTGTTCCGCTTTTGGATTACCACAAAATTTTGGATATACAAAAAAAAAAATTGAAACAAGATCAAAATGGATTACAAACACGATCTCAATTCGGACGACGACTTCGACTGCTCGAATGGATATAGCGACAGCTATGGCAGCAACGGACGCATGTCCAATCCCAATGGATTATCCAAGGCCGAGCTGAGAAAGGTGAGTGTGGTGGATCGTAGATGGAGATGGAGATGGAGATGGACTGCAATTTGAGAAGAAAAAATGATTTAAAGGACCTACATTTCAGATCAGTAATGCAATTTCCTTTCATCCATTTTACAGACCAACAAACCCATTATGGAGAAACGTCGCAGGGCTCGCATTAATCATTGCCTGAACGAGCTGAAATCCCTCATACTGGAGGCCATGAAGAAAGACGTAAGTTAAAGACCCGTTAAATCGACTTGACCCAAAGAGAAATGAACAAAGTGCTGAGGCAGTGATTTAGAAACTAGGGCCCACCGATCAATATCAGTTCACTTTCCCCATAAATTATGTCCGGGCCAACATAAAAAAAAACCCCCTTGAGACACACACACACTCAAGTGTACGGCGGCGGCAAGAGCACAAAAGGATCACACAAAAAATGGGATAAAACGAACTCCTTCAAGAGGCAGAGTCAACAATCTAATTGAGTATTAAATTTTATTGATGATCATTACAAGAGAGCGCCGACGGAGTAGGAGTCAGTCGGGAGACCAAAAAGTGTTAACAAGTCGAGGAATTACGCTGAAATCGATGGACGGACAGACAGACAGACAGACAGACCGAAACCAGTTTCTTTAGGTGATCCTGCTGTGTGAGAAGAAAAAGAAAATAAAACAAAATTCGCCGCCGCAGAATTCTGCGCAGGAGTGCGATGGAGGGAGGCCAGCCGGGGCGATGACGACGAAGATGAGGTCCAAAAAATCAAATAAGAAAGACATTGAAGGGAAGGGAAAAAGAGCAAAAGTAAACAAAAGATTCAGACAAGTCCAGCCAGTTGGTGGGAGCGGGAGAGGGGGGCCCCCAGGGGGAGAGGAGCACGAAAGAAGCGGGCGACCTGCGTGGGAAACTTTTGCTAAAATATGCAGTCCCCAGAGCGCGAGAAAGAGACAGCCGGGCTGGCAGGCAGGCAGACAGGGAGGAGCGAAAGGGAAAGGGCCAGAGAATGGGAGAAGACCAGAGAACGAAGATCGTTCTTTTACCCTTTCTAAAGGTATTCCAAAGCAGGGAAGAAATTGAATTTAATGTGTTCAGCATAGATGTATTCTTGATCCATGTCTATCCGTTTGTCCCTTTCGAAACCCTCAAGATCGGGGCTCTATATTTTGTAGAATATTTATAGGCCCTGGGAACAAGGGTATCAAATGCCTCGGCTGTCGAAGCTGGCCGTTTCTTTCTTGTTGCTGTTGTATCTCACCTTGGTCGTGTGATATTTGCAGAGTGGTCCGGCCCAAAGTTGGGCCGCGGGGCCGGGGCCGGGGCAGAGATTACACACGAATAGTTGGACATATGAGGCACGAAACGTGCTCCTTAACTTCACTTTTTCCCAGGCATTGAACTTGTTATAGGGACTGCAGCAGCGACTGTGGGATCTCATCTCCGGCAAAAACAATTAGCCAGACGGCAGCGGCAGCGTCGGCGGCTTCTGCTTTGGCTTAGACCCACTCCACCCCACCCCACTACACACCCGTTCTTATGCTTTAATTTCAACATTCAACTCATCATTATCTTGGCTTTTTTCTCCTCCCGTTTCAGCCGGCACGCCATACCAAACTGGAGAAGGCCGACATACTCGAGATGACGGTGAAGCATTTGCAGTCTGTCCAGCGCCAGCAGCTGAACATGGCCATCCAGACGGACCCCGGCGTGGTGCAGAAGTTCAAGACGGGCTTCGTCGAGTGCGCCGAGGAGGTGAATCGCTACGTCAGCCAGCTGGACGTGGACACGGGTGTGCGTCAGCGGCTGAATGCCCATCTGAACAACTGTGCCAACAGTCTGGAGCAGATTGGCTCGATGAGCAACTTCAGCAGCGGATATCGGGGCCAAATGCCCGCCGGACTGTTCCCAGCCGCCGTGGGTGGCGTTGCCGCCGCCGCCGCTCCCCTGTTCCCCTCACTGCCGCAGGACTTGAACAACAACAGCCGGACGGAGACCACTCCGCCCTCCATACAAATGGGTGGCCTCCAGCTGATCCCCTCACGCTTGCCATCCGGGGAGTTCGCTCTGATCATGCCCAATACGGCGGGAGCGACGGCTCCGCCAGCGGGACCATTTGTCTGGCCAGGCACAGCGGCCACGGCGGGAGGACCGGCCAGCGCCGCCTTGGCCAACATTGCGAATCCCACCCATCTCAGCGACTACGCACAGAGCTTCCGACTGAGCGCCTTCAGCAAGCCTCCCAGTGCGGCTGCACCCACTGGCCAGATCCCAAGCCACACACAGATCCCGGCTCAGACACAGCTGCCGGTGAAGAACAGCAGCAACACTCCCACCAGCAGTCCCCCCCTGAGTCCCATCTCGTCGATGTCCAGCCATGGCGACGAGTCCCGGGCCGCCTCGCCGACCGTCGATGTTCTGGCCAAGCACAGTTTCGCCGGAGTCTTCTCAACGCCGCCGCCGACCAGCGCCGAGACATCGTTCAACACGAGCGGATCGCTCAACCTGAGCGCCGGCAGCCACGACAGCAGCGGATGCTCGCGCTCCCTGGTCCACTTGCAGCAGCAGCAAGTGAGCTCCACCAGCGGACCCGCGAAGCGGGAACGGGAGGCAGAGGTGGAGGCGGAGCCGGAGCCGGAGGCCGATTCTAGTGACTGTTCGTTGGACGAACCCTCGTCTAAGAAGTTCCTGGCCGCGGCCATCGACAAGTCCAGCTCCGCCTGGAGGCCCTGGTAGATCGATCTATCGATCGTAATCGTAATCCCACGTCTGAGGAGTCAGATATGGATGATGGATGATGTATGAGAAGTAGAATGATGACGACAAAGTTTTATGTTAAGTTTACCCTCAAATTGTTAATTTATTTCATCGCAATTATTCGAAAATCCAAATCCAACCAACAACAACAAATGCTTTAGAACCCATTAAGTTTCTATACGATACGATATCTATATATCCATGCTATATATATGTTTTTTCCATGTTCTATGTTTTGCTTTCTTTATTTTAAGTTCAGCTGTGATTTTGTATATTTTTTTTTTGTAATTCTCATTTAAGAATTTTTATATTAAACACTTGTACTATTATGTAGTTCATTGACTAAAGATGTTTTTGTCATTTCTCTTCCTATTAAAATGATAATTTAACGGATGTTTTAGTTAAGTTATGTAGATTTCCTTGTACTATAGTGTTTCTCACGTTTCAATTATAGTATTTCATTATAAAGTTTTTTAAGCATAATTTGTAGTAGAAGCGACAACGTAGATGACGGAAAATGAGTGAAAATAAATGATAAATGCTCAAAAACATGCAAAAATCGGATCGTATTTCTGAAAAGTATTACCATACCCATTGATATTCGATCTTTCTAGCATTATTACTGCGAGATGGGAACTTGAAATGCATTTCATTTGAACAATTCCTGACCTATGTGGATCTTGAACCCTACTAGAAAACGGAAGTTGCATTCGCACTATCTATGCTGAGGAAATAACCCTTATCAACTAGACAGATAACCCACCCATTACAGGGTCCCCCAAGCAATCTGTCAGTATATAAGGAGAAGGCACTCGTTCAGCGTGCTAAACGCGAAAAGTTATTGCAGACCAGAGCACGCAGTGATCTTCAGGCGTGTGTTGAAGCTATAGTAAAGTTTTTCGAATATATATAACATTTTCGCCATGCAGTACAGACATTTCACATGGCGAACAGTACTAATTGTGGCTATCTTGCCGCTGATCTGCTTGGCAAGTGATTCGGACGATCGGTGGCACACATATCGGGCCTCGCCTAGGCTGACCGGACCCGTTAAGCTCCTGCACGATCCGCAGGATGCGACGCTGAATTCCTTGGATGAGGCACTGCAGAAGATCTCAACGATCTACATGCATGCCCTGGTCGCTGGCACACACACACCCGAATTGGAGGCGCCTCTGCGAGCCCTCGAAATGGAACTGTTCGATCTGCTCGATCAGCTGTACAAGCAGCATCGCCTCAAGGACTACATGCAGTACGAGGCGGAAGTGACGCGACAAATGATTATCTACAACATGCTCAAGCGATTGTTCGGCTATACCCAGGACAATAGGGGAGCTGAAGGCCGCTGAGCAATAGAAAGAAGGGGAGAGGGGATATGAAAGTGATTGAATAAAGTTGCCAGCTATAAAATGATTAACATTCCCATTAGCCGTTTTCCCTTTCGGATGTGTTCCCGAGCCCAAAATGTATATCATATCAGCATCAAAATAATTACAAAGAATATAAAAGTATCAATGGAATGAACAACATAATTTCTCTCGTCTCACTTACCCATAATCTTGCTCCGATTCTTACGATTCTGATGAAGAGAGTCCCCGTACGACGAGCTACGAAGTTACGACAAAACCGCACCAAAATCGCACCGAAACCGCAAACGAAACGCACAAAATGATTTCCAATAAGAGCACAAATTTTAGGCATTTGTTTATTAATATGAGGTGAGGCACAAGTGGGCGGAAGTTTGTGTAAGCACACTAAACAGGAGAGAGTCAGATCAGCACTATTGCGAATGCCTCACCCTATTATGAACTTCACTTGGAGCGAGAGCACTCATTCCCTTTTGATTCTCTTCTTCTCTGCACTATTACATCATGGAGTGGGAAAGGGACAAAACTTGACGAATTTTCAAGCACGAACACACACACAAATAGCTGGAAGTCACGTGATCACACGAAAAATCAACGACAGCGGAACAAAAACAAATTTTAGATTTTGTCACACGAAAAAAAAGAAATTATGCAAAAATAATAAGTTTTTCTACATAAACATACATATACCATATATACATATAACACCTACATATATGTACATATGTATATCACACATTGATGCACTTTTCCTTCGACGAGCTGCGCCTCGTCCTTTCGTCGTAACTTCGGAGTCGTCGAATGTACAACATATACCGATACTCATACCAAAAGCAAAAACAATGGAGATCAGCAATATCTCTCTTAACAAATAATCCCAAATATTTAATGTTTTCATGTCTCAATGTCTCATACAGAGCTATTGTTGGAAGCTGTAGCTTATATTAATATTTGAATACCCGCTACACAAAGCGTATCGGGGGTGTAATGGATTTGTGGTGAAAGTGGATGTGTGGTACCAGAAGGAAACGTTTCCAGCCCCATAAAGCATCAGAACCACAGCACAGTCTGCCGGAGGAGTATTAATGTAGAGGTGCTGCCGTAGCAGCAACTCAGAACGTTACCCCTTGTTTTAGTTAAGAATTTGATTTCACTTCCGTAATAGCTTCCGCAACAGCCTGATCCAATCCTGCGGCTGCCTTGCGTGTGGCTGTCGAACGTCGCATCGCCAGTTAAGCGGCGGGACGCCCCCACCTTCCCGCGATTCCGGATCCCTAGCTGCTTCACAGCCCTTCCCACACTCAGTCATATCCGAGCCGAGGCTCTCCTGTTACCCGATCCATGCTGTGAGAAAAACAACAACACCTACGCGCAGCGAGTGAGAGAAAGAGAGAAACAAAATTATGATAATTTTCATTTCCTTTTTACGCTATTATCCTTTTGCATTTCCAGATACCGTTGCACTTGTTTCGTGTATGTTTCCCACACATCCTTGAGATCCTTTATCTTTGCTTGTTTGCTTTGTGGTTGTTCGCAGGTCGGTCTCGTCTGCCCCCGCCCCTCCCGACCCGTCTCGTCTCGCCTGTTTGCATTCCACTTGTCTCTACGGATCCTTCGATTTCTTCTCTTTGTGTGCGCTGTGATTTGAAGCTGGGATTGGGATTGGGATGGGGGGATATCTTGGTGGGATATCCATGAATGTGCCCCTGTGTATCTGTGTGTGAGGGAGTGACTCTGTGTGGCTATCACTCTTATTTCTACTTTTGATTTCGTTCTGTTCTGTGGAACCACTGTGGGAATCTGAATTTACTTGAATTTTTGTATGATTTCGTTTAAATATTCCGAGTTTCCGATGCCAAAACAGATCTTCCATTATCATCAGATTATATCTTAGCGCCTACCTTTATCTTTTGTTTCTGGTTTCCCAACAACATGTTTAATTGTCATTTACCAAATTAACTTGCGAAAAATTCTTAAACTCTGTACATTGTTGGCGAAGATTTTCCCACAGCCAAATGCCTGGGCCACAATAGAGTTATCCTCGCAAACAACAAAGTCATGCGGTGCTTAGCTGGAACTCTCCCACACACACTAGCACACGCACTTTGAATATGCCCCTGTGATCCTTTTCCAATTCTTTTTCGCTACAAGAAAAGACTGGACTGAAATGTATCCCGATGCCGGCCTACCCATCTACCTGTGCAGCAAATTCAAATCGCTTGCATTTCTCACGCAAGCCGTCTGAATGGACCCAGCTATTCGTATCTCTGGCTCTTTTCTGCCGATTCTGGTTTTCTTGTGGGTAACAAGTGTATTCGTATCTACTCGTATCAATAGGCGTGCGATGGCTGTGATTGAACAGCTTTGCGCAACCCCGGCGCATAGTATCTCAGCATCATGGAATACATTCACTCGTCTGATGTGTCTCGAAGATGTGGAAAAGTATTTACCTTATTTTTCCCAGGGATCCCACAGGTAGACACACCGAAGCGGAAGTAAACCACGCGTCACTCACACTCCTCGAGCTCCTTGAAAGGGAAATGAAATCGAAATCCTTTCCCAGGCTGGGAAAACTCTTTGCCTCCAAACTATTGCAATTTTCTGTTGAATATTTATTTTTTTTACAATGGTTTTCCAGAGTGCACTTTTTTCGTGCGCATAGTAAATCGCCTCGCACTTTGCTTACGGTACATATATTTAATTGTATATTTATTAAATTTTTACATTGTATAATTGTTAAAATTTGGCGTTTTTCTGAGCATTAATCTATACAGGAAATCTCGGTACGGTACGGTACGGTTCGGTTCGGTTCGGTTCGGTTTGCTTTCGGCTTGAGTTGGATTGATTTGATTCGATTTGAAAGATGAGTGCAATCTAAATATTGATACGTGTTCATACATGCATATGATGTACAATAATGGTTTAAAGTTTAAACGTTAAACTATGGGTTAATGCACTTATCCTATGCATATCGGCTATGCGGTTTGTTCGTTAGTTTTGTATATCTTGATCGTATCGTCCATCCTGGCATTGTGAACACTAGATTAATTTAAATGCATTTTTGGTCAATCTCAAAAGACGAATTCGATTCACAATTGTTCGTTTCGTATCGTATCGTTTCGTTTCGTTTCGTTCACTAATTGGCAAGGGGGATGGGATTCAGTGAGTGCTTCTTCTTCTTCTTCCTTCGAATTGGTTGTTAATTTTGTTCTTGTTAAACGTTAACTAGGCTGCTTGTTGGGCAATTAATGTATAAAATATGTACAAAGCTCTCGACAGATCGGGAGCTTCAACTAAGTCTACCAACTACAAAATTTACAGATCCACAAAACGTTTCAGATACATACATACACAATACAAAAAAATACAATATATAAAATTCAATTATCAAAAGGCAAAAGTTCATTGCTTGTTAGACTTGTAAACGAATGACAAGAAGTATTCCCGGTTAAGGTATAATAAGGACATCGTTGGGGCTGCAAGGCTGCCTGAGTAAGAGCTCTTTGGATGCGGGGCCCACAGGTAAGCCCACAAATTGAAGGAATAGAATATACGAGACTCAAAAAAAAAAAACAAGAATTACAATAAACAAAAAATACAAATTAAAAAGGAAAAAAAAAAAAAATGTACACAAAATGTTTAAAAAAAATTCGTTATATGGCTACGCTATCAGTCCATGGTTCGAGTTCAAATCGGTATTGAGTGTTTGGAGTTTGGGATGTGTCTAGAATTGAGTGCGCCTAGCGCTGCTCTCGATCGGAATCATCGATGGTCAATCATCATAGTATGTCCGGTGTGTGTGTCTCGTCGTGGGTGTGCTGCAGCAGTCCCTTGCGCTCATCCGGACCCGTACTGTGCGCTATTTCCGTGCTCGCCGGCTCCGCAATGGCGTCCGCATACATCGATTCGTATACGGGATTGGCAAAGTTCCCCTGCAAAAGAGAGATTTAAGTGAATTTATAGACACACCTACTGCACAGATAGTGTACGCACCTTATCGTCTTCGGTGGAGAATGTGGGCGGCTCATCGGCATCCCCGCGATACATGGCATTGGTGAGCATTATCTCCACGTTGTCCGTCAGACGAGCATGCGAGAATGGCTGCGCTATGCGATGTTTCCTGCACCAAAGAAAATGCATTAGATCACGACGCCGAGTGGGAAGGAGAGGAAAACTCACTTGAGGAAATAGATAGCACCAGCGAAGAGGGCCACCACCAGCAGAGTCACAGACAAGATGACCGCCAACATGGAGAGCACGCTGCCCGATTGCGTGGGTTCCTGGTCGCCCTTCAAGGCACCTTCCGCACTGTCCGTCAGACATGGCACCACCTTCTGGGCCCCGCAGAGGCACTCATTGATGGAGCTACCTGGACGACAGACGTTGCACTCTCCGCCGACGCAGTGCGGCGGCAGTTCGCAGGCATTTCCCTGCCACTCGCCAATGCAGCTGCAGTGGGGCCGGACGTACTCGTCCAGGTGGCAGACGCCTCCGTTGGCACAGTACCGTATGCAAGGATTGTCCTCCAGCACGGGCATAGTACAGAAGTCTCCGTTCCACTGATCCGTGCAGTTGCACATGGCCACGCCCTTGATGACGTGACAGGTGCCGGCGTTCTGGCAAATGATGCCCGTGCAGGGATTCCTGACGGGCACCTGCGATGCCTCGCAGAATCGCGGCGGATCGGAGGTCAAGCAGATATCCATCTCACAGCGCCTGCCATAGTAGCGTGAGGGGCAGATGCAGTTCAAGTAACGGCCACGCTCCGAGCAGGTTCCTCCGTTCTGGCAGTAGTCCCGACACGAGCTGGACTCACAGTGCTCGCCGTAGAAGCCATTGGGACACTTGCACTGCCGCTGGCCCTTCGACCCAATCACGCAGGAGCCTCCGTTCTTGCAGAAGTCGGCGCATTCGTTGATCTCGCACCGCTTGCCCGTGTAGCCGTCGGGACACTCGCATTGCGGCGTTCCGGTCAGCGTCTCGCGGCAGACGCCTCCGTTCTCGCACGTGAGATTCAGGCAATGCTCGCACTGCTCGCCCACAAACATGTCCGGGCAGCTGCACTTCATGCCCTCCGTTTCGGAGATGAGGCAGGAGCCGCCGTTGTGGCAGCGGCTCTGGCAGGCCGGCAACGAGGTCTCGCAACGGGCGCCCGACCAGCCGGGCGTGCAGGTGCACTTCAGTGGCGGCGCATCCAGCGATCCCGGCAGCTGTGGCGCCACCGTACACAGTCCGTAGTTGAGGCAGTGGCCGGAGCAGCGATAGTGCTCGCACAGCTCGCCCTCGAACTGTGGCTGGCAGATGCATTTGGGCACGTGGTCCACGATCTGGCAGGAGCCCAGATTGCACTGCAGCGGACAATAGTCGGGCACATCGGCGTGGGCCTTGCACAGTGCCTCGTCGGTCATCACATAGCCCTCGGCGCACTTGCAGCTGTAGCCCCTGGCCGATTCGGAGGAGAGAATGCAGAGGGCCTTGTAGGCCTTGCAGGGATCCTTGAGGCAGGGATTGCTTACTGGAGGAAGGACAACAGATGGCTGTGAAGAATGATCTGATAAATACTGAAGGATATCCACTCACTGTTTCGGTTCTGTTTCATGGGATGCAGGATGCCAATGTCCGAGGAGCGATAGCCCTTCAGCAGGTAGGTGCCATTGTCGTTGCCGAACTTGTTCATCTTGATGATGCTCTGGTCGTACAGCTTGATGTACAGATAGTCCTCAAACACATCGATCTTCTGCGGCTTCTCGCGAATGCCGAAGCGTCGCACAACATTGCGGTCCTTGCCATTGAGGCGGCACGTCTCGATGGTGCCCTTGCGATAGTCCGCCCAGTACAAGCGACCCGTGGGATAGTCCATCGACAGGCTGATGGGCCAACCCACATCCCGCTCCACCAGACTCTTCTTGTTGCTGCCGTCCAGGGAGGCCACCAGAATGCCATTCTCCAGCGTCGACCAGATCATAATGCGCGATTCGGGCTCCAGGACAATGTCCGTGGGATTCGTGCCGGTTGACACCAGGGAGATGTACTTTTTGCCCTCAATATCGGTGGCAAGGATCTTATTGTGCCGCGAATCGATTATGTACACGCGCTGCGTGATCCAATCCACGGCCAGAGACTTGGGATCGTCCAATTCTGGGATCTGTAAAGCAAAAAGGTAGGTTAAAGGTTAAAACCAAGAACGTGCTCAATCCGTATCCGCGCTTACATTAAATGCAGTCAACTCTTTGAGATCACGACGCACACGCACTCCGGCCGCCTCCACATGGGGCGTGGCAATCTTCATGGTGTGCACCTTGCCATGGTGCGAGTCGATCCAGAAGAGCAACGTGTCCTTGGGCCTGATGAGGATGTCAAAGACATCGATCTTCAGGCTGTCCGTCTGGAAGAAGCCCACCACAGTGGTGCCCTCCTGCTTGGAGGGCAATATGAAGCGGAACTCCTGCTCGGAGGCGAGCAGCAGTATCTGATCTGGTCCGGATGCCAGGCAGGTGGCGTTCTTCTCCGCCCCCTTGTGGTACCCCTCCGCACACTTGCAGTTGAAGTGGCCCGCCTTCTTCTCGATGCAAATCTGAGAGCAGGTGCCAAAGCCACAGACCGGTGGCTGGCAATTTATCTCGTCGGAGCCGTCGATGCAGTTGTACTGGCCGTCGCAGCGGAAGATCTTCGATATGCAGTCGTCGTTCTCGCACTGGAACTGATCGTGCCGGCACTTGGGCAGCGCCGCACACACCTGATCCGACTCGTCCTCGTTGGTGCCGCAATCGTTGACGCCGTCGCAGAGGGCCGAGTTCCGTATGCAGATCAGGTTGTTGCACTTGAAGGCGTTCGTGTGGCAGTGGACGTGCGCACAGGTGGCATAGCTCTCGTCGCTGCCGTCCAGGCAATCGTCCCAGCCATCGCACTTCCAGCGCGACATGATGCACTTGCCGTTGCCGCAGCTAAAGTGATCCGCCGGACAGGTGCAGTTCACCTCATCGGAGCCATCGGGGCAGTCGTCATCGCCGTCGCACTGATATTGCCTGAAAGGGGATGGAAGGGGCATGAAAGGAGGATACATTTCGGAATCTAAGTGCTACCCACTTGTTAATACACGTGTTGAAGGCCGCACACTTGAACTGATTCGACTTGCAGGTGATGTTGCAGTTGATCTCGTCGCTGCTGTCGTCGCAATGGATCTCCCCATCGCAGCGGTAGTTGTGCTTGATGCATTTCCCGGTGCCGCAGCGGAACTCGCTCTCCGAGCAGTTCCTCATCTGGCAGTTGAGCTCGTCGCTGCCGTCGCCGCAATCGTTCTCGTAGTCGCAGCGCCAGCGTCCGGGAATGCACTTGGAGTTGTTGCACTTGAAGTACGTGGGATCGCAGGTGGCCTTCGAGGTGAAGCAGCTGGCTGGCTCGTCCTCGCCATTGGGGCAGTCGTGCTCGTCGTCGCAGCGCCAGGCCAAAGGAATACAGCGACCCGAATCGCATCTAATCAAAGGAACAGAGTTCTTGCAGTCAGCAAAGGGACATTTGGGAGGCTACTGTGGAATACTCACTGGAAATCGTTGGGTCCGCAGGAGACATCGTCGCAGTTGGCTTCATCGGACTTGTCCGGACAATCGATGTCGCCATCGCACACCCACACGTAGGTCATGCAGCGATTGTTGCCGCACTGGAACTCATCCTTCTTGCAGACCAGCGGTGTGCATCCGGCCTCATCCTCGCCGCCAGGACAATTCCTGACCCCATCGCAGCGCTTCACATTGTCCACGCAGAAGGCACTGGAGTTGGCGGTGGCGCCGCACTTGAGGTGCGTGTCGAAGCAGGTGAACTTGTCGCAGTTCAGCTCGTCCGAGCTGTCGCCACACTGGTTGACGCCGTCGCAGATGTGGGACGGATGGATGCACTTCTTGTTGGCGCACTGATACTGGCCCGGCTCGCAGTGGAAGGGCGGACAGGTGTCCGGCTCGTCGCTGCCGTCGCCGCAGTCGTCCTGGGTGTCGCAGCGCCAGTAGAACGGAATGCACTTGTACGTGTTGACACACTCAAAGTGGGCGGCCGTGCAGTTGGCCCGGCAGGTGCGTCCGTCGTCGGCCAGTATGAAGTTGGTGGGGCAGATGCACTTGTAGTAGGGCGCCTCCGGGGAGAGAACGCACAGCGTCGAGCAGTTGGCCGAGAGGCAGGGATTGCCACTGACCGGCTGCTGCTGGCGGTACGGATGGAAAACGCGCAGATCCATCGGCCGGTGGATGGTGGTGAGCAGCGTGGAGCAGTTCTGGCCGCTGTACATGTGGCAGTACTCGATGGACTTGGTCTCCCAGTCGGACCAGTAGATGCGCCCCTCCCACACGGCGATGGCGAAGATGTGGTGCAGATTGAGGCCAGGATTGAGGCTCCTGGCCAGCAGCAGGCGCGTGTGATTGCCATCCAGATCGCTCACCGAAATGGTATCCTCCCGTGCATCGCCCCAGAAGAGCTGCTGCGTCTCAAAGCTGATGGTCAGGGCATTGGGCCAGCCGAGATTCTCGCGGATGATCATCCGCGGATTGGAGCCATCCATGCCGGCCTTGCCGATGTGCGGATTGTCGCCCCAGTCCGACCAGTAGATGTGCCTCTGGTACGGGTCCAGGGCAATGCCTCGCGGCTCCCGCAGATACTCGCTGATCAGCACCTTGCGATACTTTCCATCCAACTGCGACACCTCGATGGTGTCCAGACCCTTGTCGCACCAGTAGAGATTCTTGGCCACCCAGTCGACGGCCAGGCCGTCGGGATTCTTGAGCATCGTCTGATGCAGCGTCTGCGTCCTGTTCTCCGCCGGACAGTGGCGCTTGATGGTGCCCACGGTGCTGGTCACGTCCGACCAGTACAGGCACTGGCTGTCCCAGTCAAAGTCCAGCGCCACCGCGTTCGACAGCTCGTTGATCAGTATGGTGCCGTTGCCCTCCATGTTCACCTGTCGGATGTAGTAGCGATTGGAGAAGATCAGCTCCATGGACACATTGCTGGTGGCCTTGCACGTGTGGTGGTCGACCAGGGCATAGCCCTTGGCGCAGATGCACTTGTAGGAGCCGTACGTGTTGACGCACGTCTGGGAGCAGGGCTGCTGTTCGTGACACTCGTCGATGTCCGTGCAGAGGTGCGGACTCTTGGGCAGCAGCTTGTAGCCGGGCCGGCAGAGGCACTCGTAGCCCACCACCTTGTCGACGCACTCGTGCTCGCAGATGTCCGGTATGAGGCATTCGTTCACGTTGCACAGCTCCTCGTCCGAGAAGTCGGCGCAGTCGTTGCGCCTGTCACACAGCAGATCCGCGCTGATGCACGCCCCGTTCTTGCAGCGGAAGTCGTCGGTGCCGTTGCAGCCGCGCGTGTGCGCGCACAGGCTGGCCATCTCGTCGGACCCGTCGCCGCAGTCCATCTTCCCGTCGCACGTCTGATTCTTCAGTATGCAGTGCCCGTCCTGGCACTGATGCATCTGCGTGCCGCCCGGACAGGCGTGCTGCGGATAGGCCGGCTCACAGCCCTCGTACTCGTCATCGCCGCCGGGGCAGTCCTCGTCGCCGTCGCAAACGTACTGCGAATCGATGCAGATACCTGCCGGATGGGAAGATCGACCAATAAATCGGATTTCAGAAGCGGAAAAGGTTCCCGAAACGGGGCATGTACTTACCGCTGGTGCAGAGATGGGCCGGCGGTGGACAGTCGGGTATATGGGCGATTCCGCCACACTGGGGCCCCTCATCCTCGCCCCCCTGGCCATCGCTGCCGATGGGACAGTCGCGTTCGCCATCGCACACCCACTTTTGGGTGATGCAGCGGCCGGAGCTCTTGCACTGGAACAAATGGGGACGACACGCCCGACTGGAGCACTGCGGGCCCTCGTCGGCATTGTCCTCGCAGTCGCTCTTGCCGTCGCACTGCCAGCTGGCCGGAATGCAGCCATTGTCGCAGGCAAACTGATTGCCATCGCAGGCCCGGCGGCAGCCCAGCTCGTCGCTGCCATCGGGACAGTCCTTCTCGCCATCGCAGCGCCAGGAGCCGGCTATGCAGTTGCCACTGGCACAATGGAACTGATCCTCGTCGCAGCTGGTGCGATTACTGCAGTCCAGCTCGTCGGTCCCGTCCGGACAGTCGGAATCGCCGTCGCACCGCCAGCTGGGCATAATGCAGATGGTGCTGTTCTCGCAGTGCTCGAAGGCCATGTCCCCGCTCTCGCAGGGCCGCGGCGGGCAGGACTTCTCGTCGCTAAAGTCGCGGCAGTCCTTCATGTTGTCGCAGAGGAACTTGTTCGAGATGCACTCCCCGCTGGCGCAGCGGAACTGGTCCGGCTGGCAGGAGCAGAGCATGGCGGACTCGTCGCTGCCGTCGCCGCACTGCTGGATGCCGTCGCAGGTGTGCTCGTGGGCGATGCACCGATGGTTCTGGCACATGAAGTGCGTGTCCGGGCACTGCCGGAAGATGCAGTAGCTCCGCAGCTCGTCCGATCCGTCCAGGCAGTGGGTCACATTGTCGCACGTCAGCTCCATGGGTATGCATTCGCCGGAGCGGCAGGTGAACTGCGACTTGCCGCAGTTGGTATTCACGGGCGCAATGCAGCGACGTCCGTCGGGCGCGAGGACTCCCTGGGTGCAGTGGCAGCTGGCCAGGCCGCTCTTGTTCAGAATGCACACGTCCTCGCACTGGCCGTTGAGGATCTTGCAGCGATTGGCCTCACAGTTGATGCTGCTGTTCTGCACCGCAATGATGCCCATGGGTCGGGTGACGTGCTCCCGCAGGAAGAGGACATCGGTGCCGGTGTACTTGTTGGCCCGCACCACCGCATGCAGCACCCAGTCCGTCCAGAAGAGCAGGTCCCCGTAGACGGCCATGGCGAAGGCGTGCTTGGGCGTCGAGTGGGCGAGCACCACGCGATTGCTGCCGTCATAGTTGGTGCACTCGATCTTGTCCAGCCGCGCATCGGCCCAGTAGAGCTTCTGCTCCTCGAGGTCCAGGGTCAGGGCATTCGGCATCTTGATGTCGCTGCGGATGATCTTCTCGGTGCCGTAGCCAGTCAGGTAGGCCCGCTGTATGCTGGGCGACTCCTCGTTCCAGTTCGTCCAATAGATCATCCCCAGGCAGGGCTCCACGGTGATGCCGCGCGGCTTGTCCTTCGGCTGCAGACTCAGCACGGTCTTCACGTGCTGCAGGTTCTGCTCCGAGTGCTGCGAGAGATGGATCAGCTCGAGGCTGCGCACTGCCGCATCATTGTTGGAGGTCCAGAAGAGCTGTTCGTTCACAATGTCGTAGGCCAGACCCTCCACGCGGCCCTGCTGGGCCACCAGCACCCGCTGGCCGCTGCCATTGAAGTGCACCTGATTGATGGTGCTCAGCTGCACGTCCGAGTAGTAGACCAACTGCTCCTCGTAGTTGTACGTAATGGCGATCACGTTGCGCATCATGCTGGTGTTCGAGATGAGCTGCACGGGCCAGTTCTTGTTCGCGTGCTCCGTCATGTGGATGCTCTCGATGTTGCTGCGGTAGCTGAAGAGCAAAAAGTTCTCGTACGGCTCGCAGCTCAGTCCGTCCGCGGCCAGGTGGCTGTGCGCACAGGCACACACCACACTGGTGCCGTTGTACAGGCACAGCTGCTCGCATCCTCCGTTGCTCTGCTCGCACGGGTTGTTCCCCCTTTGGATGCGCTTCGAGTAGATCTTCAGGTCGCGGATGGCGTCCTGCTCCGTCTGGAGGACGAGCTTGGACTGCGTAAGATTGGACAGCGGAGCCACCTTGATGGCTCCCTCGTTGTACTTGTTCTCCGCCCAATAGAGATAGTCCCCCATCTTGGCCAGGGCCACCGGATTGTTGAGCGTCTCGTTGAGCAGCTGCTGGCGCAGATTGCCATCGTAGTCGACCTTCATGAGGGCGTCCGGATGCTGCTCGCACCAGTACACCTTGGTGGCTTCAATGTCCAGGACGAGGCTGCCCACCGCCCAATTGGTGCGCGTCTGGTTGACCAGGACGAACGGCTGACTGCCGTCGAGGCCCACACGGCCGATGTGCTGCTGTGTCACATAGAAGAGCAGTCCCTGCAGCGGATCCACGGCCAGGACCGTGGGCTTCTCCACATTGGAGACCACCACATACCGATGGCTGCCATCTAGGCGCGAGACCTCGATCAGATTCCGCTTCGTGTCGCTCCAGTAGATGTTCCCCGCCACCCAGTCGATGGCAATGCCTCCGAGCCAGTCCTGTTGCTTGTAGCCCGCCAGATTGATGGCCTCCAGAATGGTCTCCCTCTGGGTTCCGTCGCGCTTCACCCGCGAAATGCTGCCCACTTCGTTGTCGCCCCAATAGAGCATATCCGTGGCCGCATGGTAGTCGATGAAGCTCGCCGAGCTGACCCGAGAGATGGGCACCAAAGCCTACAGGGAAACAACGCAAAGGATTAGCTTCTGTTTGTGTGTATCCAAAGATCGAGTCCCCTACCGATTGCGGTGGAGTGGGCTGATCCGCTGGATCGACCATTTCCACGCCTTGCAGTACATCAATCGAGTAGAAGATGAACTCTGCCCGCGGTATGCAGCGTGTGGGGTTGTGGGGCTCCACATCATAGCCGAGGGCACAGCGGCACACGTGCTCCGTGGCGGAGATGGCCAGGCACAAATGCTCACAGCCACCGCGCATGGGTCCGGCACAGGTGTTGGTGCCCGTCTGGGCATCCGCATAGAACATCTTCATGCTCTGAATGCTCTCTGGAAGAAAACAGTCACGAAGTTATAGATGGAGGAGAAGCAGTACTCCTGGTGTACTCCTTACTTGTGTTGACCCTCAGGAAGGACATGTTGGAGCAGGCCTCCTTCTCGCAGTGCATAATCACACTCTGGATGTTCTCCGGAAAGTACAGGGTGCCATTGTACACCGTCAGCGAACTGATGGACGTTATCTGGCTGGCCACCAGCACCTTGTGCGTCTCGTTTTTGGGTATATCGTAGTACGCGATCCCCGAATTGTCGTACGCGTAGTACAGTCGCTGCGCATCAAAGTCCATGGTGAGGCTCTGCAGGGTATGCTCGTGCTCGTAGATCAGCAGTCGTCCCGACCCATCCAGATTCGATTGCTCCAACTGCCACAGGCTGGCATCCGGTGCCGAGTGAATCCAATACATTTTGCCACTGCACGAGAAAGAGAGAGAGAGAGAGAGAGAGAGACTCTTAGAAGGGGTGCTTCCAGGCACGAGAAAGAGAGAGAGAGAGAGAGAGAGAGACTCTTAGAAGGGGTGCTTCCAGGCACGAGAAAGAGAGAGAGAGAGAGAGACTCTTAGAAGGGGTGCTTCCAGGCACGAGAAAGAGAGAGAGAGAGAGACTCTTAGAAGGGGTGCTTCCAGGCACGAGAAAGAGAGAGAGAGAGAGAGACTCTTAGAAGGGGTGCTTCCAGGCACGAGAAAGAAAGAGAGAGAGACTCTTAGAAGGGGTGCTTCCAGGCACGAAAAAGAGAGAGAGAGAGAGAGAGACTCTTAGAAGGGGTGCTTCCAGGCACGAGAAAGAGAGAGAAAGAGAGAGACTCTTAGAAGGGGTGCTTCCAGGCACGATAAAGACAGAGAGAGAGAGAGACTCTTAGAAGGGGTGCTTCCAGGCAGGCGAGTGGTTCGCTTCACTTACTTGGCCGGATCCAGGGCTATGCTGTCCACCATATTGAGATCCTCGTGAATGTGGGTCACGTATTCCCCCTTCAGGTTGCTCGCCAGAATATTGCAACGAATCTGGCCCGAGGAGAAGTACATGTGGCGGGCAATCCAATCGATGGCGAAGCCATACGGCTTCTCGATGTTCGTATTGATGATGGGCTCGATGAGGCCATTGGATATGCCAGCGCTGGATATCTCGTTCTGCTGAATGTCCGACCAGAAGATGCGGCCTTCATCCACCAGGAAATCAATGCGTTGCGGTGCCACCAACTGCGAACAGAGATAGATAGAGAGGTAGAGATATCTCCATTATTTGTGGGAGAGTTCAGTACTCACCCTCGGGGATTGTCGGATGGTGGGGATTGTGTGGTGGTTGGGCTGATGAAGATCAATGCCACGTATCTCATCGACCATCACAAAGAGCAGCACCTGCTCGTTGGGCACACAGTTGCGCTCATCGCTTGGATCCAGCCGCATCACATGCGGACACTCGCACTTGAAGGTCCCCCGCCCGCTGAGCAGGCACAGATGCGAGCAGCCGCCGTTGTTGTCGCCGCAGGGACTCCGCTCCCAGGGCTGGCGACTGGAGTGGAGCACCTGTATGCCGAACGGCTGGGATTGGGTGCGCTGCAGCACCTGGACATCGCTGCCGTTCCACTTGTTGGCTCGAATGACAGACATCGTCCGCCAGTCCGTCCAATACACATAATTTTCGAACACCGAGATGGCAAACGGATGGGAGAGTATGTCCGGCTGGCGGAGCACCACATGGTGCTCGGAGCCATCGTACTTGATGCTGCTGATCGACTTGGACTTGGCGTCCACCCAGTAGACACGTTTCTGGGTAAAGTCCAGGGTCAGGCCGTTCGGCCAGCCGGTGCTCAGCTGCCAGCTGGTGGAGATGATGCGCCTGCCCTCGCCGGCCATGGAGGCCCGCTCGATACGCGGGGAGTTGTCATCCCAGTCGGTCCAGAAGAGCAGACCCTCGCGTGGGTCCAGCGCTATGGCTCGAGGGCTCTCCATGCTGCCCGCAATGAGGGTGCGTCGGAAGCTGCCGTTCAGTTTGGCCACCTCGATCTGGTCGAGGTTCGAGTCGATCCAGTAGAGATTCTTGCCCACCCAGTCGACGGCCAGGCCCTCGGTCGTCGAGAGGCCCGAATGGATGACGGCCTCCACACTGCGCAGGCTCTCGCCCACCAGCTCTCCCCTGTAGATCTTGTCGTCGATCACATCCGTCCAGTAGACCTCCACGCTGGACTCGTTGCTGTACAGAAAGTCCAGGGCAATGATGTTCCTCAGCGACGTGTAGAACGTGCCCACCGCCATTGTCTTCAGGTTGATGCCCTTGATGTCCTGCCGATTGGTGAATATCACGTACGGTTCGTCGGGGGCGGTGCTCTTGCACGTGAATTTGTCGTAGGCGAGGTCGAATCCCTCCAAACAGCGACAGTCGTAGCCCTTGCCGCTGGTCTGGCACACCTGCGAGCAGGTGTCCCAGTGGTCGCAGGCATGCTGCATGTTGCACCGCTTGCCGTTCGGCTGCAGGAACAGATGATCGGGGCACGAGCAGATGTAGCCCTCGGGGGTGTTGTGGCAGTTGTGGGAGCACTCGTGGCCGTGATCGCAGAGCTTGTCGGCGCACAGGAAGCCCTCGTCGGTGGTGTCTTCGCAGTCGTTCTTGCCGTCGCACAGCTGGTCCACGGATATGCACTGCCTGGTGAAGCCACACAGTCGATCGGGATGCTCACAGATCACCGTTTCGTTCATGTCGAACTTTGTGGCGGTTATCACCGTGCAGTTGGTCTCGTCCGTCTTGTCGTAGCAATGCGGTATCCCATCGCAGCGCAGGAAGTCGGGTATGCACTCGAACGGATCCTGGCAGGCAAACTCAAAGGCTGCGCACTCGCCGAGCTCCTTCCAGCCGCTCACCGGATGGTTGTCGCTCTTGGCCGTCTGATTGCAGTTGGCCTCGTCGCTGAAGTCCTCGCAGTCGTGGATGCCATCGCACATGTGCATCTCCCCATAGCAGCCGATGGGGCGGCAATACTTTTCGCCATGCCCGCACTCCTGATCGCAGCCAAATTCATCAATGTTGTTCCTACGGAAGGGATGATAATGAGCAAAGGGCACCCGAAGGCATCGCAGCGAACACTCACCCACAATTGTCGATGCCATCGCAGACGTCGGTAAACTGACGGCACCGCCCATTGCCGCAGTCGAATTCCGGGCACTTGCTGCCAAAGAAAATCTCGGAGGACTCGTCCGAGTTGTCGGTGGGCCCGCAGTCGACGACGCCGTCGTTGACCCACGTCATCTGGATGCAGCGGCCGGTCTTGGCGCAGGTGAACTCGTTGCTGTTGCAGGTGATGTGCTCGCAGTTCGCCTGGTCCGATCCGTCCGAGCAGTAGGCAATGGAGCTGCACAGCAGCGAGCGCTGATAGCAGCGCCCGTTGCACACAAAATGATGATCCTTGTCACAGTTCTGGGGATTGCAGGGGCCGGTCGCATCGCTGCTCTCGTCGCTGCCATCGCTGCAGTCGTCGAAGCCGTCGCACAGATCCTTGTTGTCGATGCAGTCACCCGATTGCCGGCACTGGAAGGCCGACGAGCAGTTGCGACGCACCGTGGCGGCCACCGTTGCTGGCGCCAGCTGCGGTATGCAGTGGGTGCCGGTTCCGTTGAGCGTGAAGCCGTCCGGACAGCGGCATATCGCTCCCTTGGGCGTGTTCAGGCACATCCCCGGACACTTGGACTGCGAACATGCGCTGGGTGTCTGGGGCATCGGCTGCGTGGCCACATCAAAGATCCGCAGATCGGCCGACCGCCCGCTGCTCTGCAGATGAACCGTGCTCGTCTGATTGCCGTGATGGACATGGAAGCGCCAGATGCTCGAGTTCTTGGTGCCCACCCAGTAGATCATCGCATTGTGCTGCACCATCGAGTACGGATGGAATTGGTCCGACTTTAGGAGCACTTCCCTTCCCGTGCCATCCAGTCGCATCCGCTCAATAGTGCCACGCAGCGAGTCGCACCAATAGATCCGCTTCGCCCGCCTGTCCACATCGAGACTGCGCGGCCAGTGCATCGGCATCTCCGTGGTGCCCTTGGCCAGCAGCTCCTTGTGCGTGCCATCCATCCAGGCACTGTAGATGCCCGCCAAACAGGTCTGAATGGACCACTGCGTCCAGTAGAGCAGTCCCGTGGTGGGATCCAAATCAATCGACCTGCAAAACACAACCAAACAACCAAGAAAATCGAACATCGTCTGAGAGCTCTACTCACATGGCATCGCATTCGGTGGCGAATGTCAGCACTTGGCTCATGTTCCGCAGCGGCGCCACGTGCAGCTTCAGGTTGGTGGCCCAATACAAATGATCGTTGATCCAGTCGTAGGCCATGGAGTGCACTCGCTCGAGGCCATGGGCCAGCGGTCGGGAGACGCTGCCGTTCAACGACTGGCACTTGATGCTGAAGCTGGGCTCCTCCAGGACCCCCAGATCGAGGTCATCGCGCACCACATAGAACACCGACTTGGCCCGCACGTTCACGTCGATGGTCTGGCCAATGGACGCGTTATAGATGGGCACCATCACATCGGGCAGCTCGCCGAGCTGCTCCAGCTGCTGGACCTGCTCGGTGCCCAGGGGCACGCCGGCGATGCGACTCAATCGCTTGTCGCTGTACACCAGAAACTTGTCCTGGGCGGCCAGCAGGCAGGTCGTCTGATTGTGCAATTTATAGCCGGCCGTGCACAGGCACCGGGCGCTGGCGAATCCCCGCGTCCACAGCGGCACACAGATCTGATTACAGTCGCCATTGTTCTCGCGACACGGATGCGCCACCTCGGGCTGCTTCTGGCGATGGAAAATTCGAAAATTCGTCGCTCGCGTTACGTTCCTCCGCAGCAGGTGGGTCTTGTGGGTGAATCTGTCGAGCGCAACGATGACATTTCCCGTCCAGGGCGACAAATAAATTGTGTTCTCAAACACCTCGATGGCCTGCAGGCTCCGCAGCAGCACCGGGGACTGCAGTTGGGAAGGGCATTGGGTCGTTAGTGGAAGGGTAAACATCGATTGTCAATCAATTCAAGCCTTACGTCGGGAAACTTCTTGAGGGTCCAACGCCGCTGTCCCTCGTAGTCGACGCGCTCGATCACATCCTCGTAGACATCCACCCAATAGACATGCTCATTGGCCAGATCCAGGGTCACGGTGTTCGGATGGTAGATGTGCGTGGAGACCAGAGCAGTGCGATTGCTGCCGTCGAGAAGGGAGCGCGACAGACTGGGCGTTCGGTCCGTGTAGAACATGTAGCCCTTGGTGGGGTCCAGGGCCAGCGACTCGGGATCCTTCACTTGCTCGAGTATCAGGCGGCAAAATTGCATCGTGTTGGTGCAGAAGAACACCAGGCCATGGTCCTTGTTCAGCAGATACCAATTGCCCGCTATCCAGTCCAGATGCAGCTCCAAAAAGGCTGCAAACAAAACGCAAAATTGGGTCACGACTGCCAACATCCTCTCTCCTCGGGGGCCACTCACATTGCTTTGGGGAGACGAGCGGGGAAACGGGCAGCGTCCAATTGGCTTTGGGTTCATCGATGCGCTGGCACTGCAGCCGCAGGCCGTCGCGGCTGCTCTGCAGGGCGCAGATTGTCCGGTTGCGATGCCACACCTCGAAGGCATGCGCCTGGGGCAGTGTCAGCACCGAAAGAAGTCCTCCAGCACTGGCATTCGACTGGAGCTCCTGCAGGGATATGTGCAGTACGGATCCGTTCGAGAAGAGCGTCAGAGTGGCTGGCTCCGATGAGGGTACTGTAAAAAGGCATTAATGCGGACGGGGGATTAGCTGGCAGCTGGCAGACGCTCGTAAGCTGGCGATATACCCACCATTGATGGCCCGGCAGCGTCCACCCTTGGCCTTGTCGTAGCCGGAGACGCAGGAGCACTCGTAGGAGCCGGGCGTGTTGCGGCACAGCTGGTCACAGGTGCCCGGCTCCTGGCACTCGTCGTGATCCACGCACCTTGTGGAGTTCAGCGACTCCGGCACCTGGCCCCCGGGGCAGTAGCAGCGCGGTCCCCGCGGCGTCAATTTACAGTTGTAGCTGCAGTTCATGGCTGCACAGGCAGCGTCCTGTTTATCTGTTGGGTGGGGATTTTGACCAAAGAGAATGAGCCAATTAGCTGCAGTTTTCGCTCTTCCACTTACCACATTGCAGTTCGTCGCTATCACAGTCCCAGTGGCCATCGCAGAAGCGCGACAGCTCCAGGCATTCCCCATTGTGGCACTCGCCCTCGAAGGCGCGGCACTGGAGGGCCACGGCATCGGTACCTGGTGGAGAGGCGGGCAAGTGCGTTTGAGTGCTGGACGAAGAAGGACACTCTATCTGGGCTCTACTTACAGTTCACTTCATCGGTTAAATCACCCTCGCCGCAGTCGTACTCCCCATCGCAGCGCCACGTTTCGGGTATGCACTTGAGGCTCGGCACGCAGCGAAATTGTCCTTCGTTGCAGTGGGGCCCCAACAAAGATGCTGCGGCCGCTGCTGCTGCTGCAATAGAGGGAAAACAGGATTCAGCACCCGAGCAATAACAATAACCGAGAATGAAGATTTATGAACACGGAGGGGGTGGGTGTTGCCTGGGGCTACTTCTGGCATTCCCGCAAATCCCTGAAGAGCCAAAGATGCAGGATCCTTGTATGCCCCGAGGTGCACAAGAGGGGAATGCATTGAAATGAACAAAAATTGGTTTGATTTTCCCCATTTCAAAGGGGAATATGCAATACAATACGCTTTCCCATTCATTCGTTTCCACTTTCATTAATCCCAAAAAAAGTTTCTTTTAATTAGCTCTGGGTTTTTCTTTTTATACCCGATACTCAAAATGAGTATTGGGGTATATTAGATTTGTGGTGAAAATGGATGTGTGTAACGTCCAAAAGGAATCGTTTCCGACCCCATAAAGTATATATATTCTTGATCAGCATCAATAGCCGAGTCGATTGAGCCATGTCTGTCTGTCCGTCTGTCCGTCCGTCCGTCTGTCCGTCTGTCCGTCCCTATCAGCGCCTAGTGCTCAAAGACTATAAGAGCTAGAGCAACGATGTTTTGGATCCAGACTTCTGTGATATGTCACTGCTACAAAAATATTTCAAAACTTCGCCCCGCCCACTTCCGCCCCCACAAAGGACGAAAGTCTGTGGCATCCACAATTTTAAAGATATGAGAAAACCAAAAACGCAGAATCGTAGAGAATGTCTATATCTTTTAGACTGCAGAATCTGAACCAGATCGTATTATTATTATAGCCAGAATAATGAAAACCATTATATTTTTTCTCGCCCTGTCTCTCTCTAACACACACGTATCATAGCCGGCTTTGATTAGAGTAAAACATTAGCGCCTAGATCTCAGAGACTATAAAAGCTAGAGCAACCAAATTTGGTATCTACACTCCTAACATATCGGACCGAGACGAGTTTGTTTCAAAATTTCGCCACAACCCCTTCCGCCCCCGCAAAGGACGAAAATCTGGGAATATTCACAAGACTATTAACGCTAGAGTAACCAAATTTGGTATCCGCACTCCTGTTAGATCTTACTATAAAACGTTTATCTCAAAATTTCGCCCAGCCCCCTTCCGCTCACACAAAGGACGAAAATCTGTTGCATCCACAATATTGCAGATTCGAGAAATCTAAAAACGCAGAATTATAGATAATGACCATATCTATCCGGCTACTGAATCTGGATCAGATCGGATCATTTTTATAGCCAAAAGGAACAAATCAATTTGCAGTGGCTACGCAGCGCCCGACGACAAGCTCAGACTGATTTTCTGTCTCTCTCTTTTTCGTGTCGTTTAATATTAGCGGCGTCTGCCGGAGGAGAGCCATACCGACTAAGTATCGGGTATAACTGTAGAGTTGCGGTCACCGCAGCAACTCACAACGTTCCCCCTCGTTTTTTCTGTCCTCATAGAGTGTATAACTTTCCAACTCCTCTAAAAAGTGGGACCTGCAAATACGCTGTTAATTTCCCTTTTTTTTTTTTTGTTGGATTAACTTTTGTTTCCAGTTGGAGGGGCACTCCCCAGCGGCACTTGCGAATGTTTAACAATTGCCCTATAACATCATTTCGGAGCACACTTCGCGGGGCTGTAGCGGGGGCCTCACGAGTTGATTAAATAAATGCCTGGACTCCACTCCAGTCCACTCAAGTCCAGTCCACTTGGTGGCTGGTCCCCAATTTGGGGCACTGCAGCCTTGACAAAATTTTCGCTTGAGTTTCACAAATGGAATAAAAAATGTCAACTTTTTCGCTGGTCCTCCGGTGTCCGCATGCCCTTGGGCTTATTATGTCCGTATCCGTGTGTCCTTTGCCCTGCCTTTCGCCTTCTGCCTCGCAGCCTCGCTGCCCCATGCAAATTGCCACGCAAATACGGCGGCGACATGCCTGCCACCGTCCAATTTCTGTCTCTGGAGTTTAACCTCTTGGCAGTTGGAATATTTTTGGCCGTTCCCATGTGTCGCCAATGTGGCTTTTATGGTTATAGTCGCGAATGCCGCAGCACCACCCCTCGGGACCCCCTTGCACCGCCCTGCAATACCCCCTCTAACATCCATTGTTGCCTTTGATTTGAGCGCCTTGCTTGGGCTTGGGGTTGGGGTGGGGCTTGGGGTGGAGTACGTTATTTGAATTCTTTTTTACAAATTTTTCCTTTCTTTTGTGGCCCAAGCAAATCGTATCCTCCGGTGAAAAGGAAGATATTTTCTTCCCCGGCAGCAGGAAAATATTTTTATATTTGCTGGAGGAAATGAACTTGCGATTTCTAAGGCTAAAAAGTAACAAAAGCGGACAGAATAGACTCCTCCTAGGGGCATATTCGCTGTACAAATTTCCCATAAGCGAAGGGCTCGAGTGGCCTCTAACCGCAGTTTGTATTCATCTAATTTCGATTGCCATCACGTGCTTTCCATGTTTCCATTTAAATGTTTCCCATAAATTTGCGTTAAAATTATTTCTGATCTGAGGAAAAATCGCTAGGAAAACGCTTCTCTGTCGTTTGTGCAACAACGAGGCCATTCTTAAGTGTGATATAGTATCAAGGGGCAGACACGCGTATATGACAACACTTTATAAAACTTTCCAGCGCGGCAGTGTGTGAGTGTGGGGGGGTGGGGAGAGGGGGGAGTGAGTGTTTCGAGTGTTTTCTCTGAGTGCATTCACAGTTCACTTTAATTGAAATTGCGAGCCGAGCAAAGGCATCGGCCCGGAAGGGAAAGGGAAAGGGGGGAGAGTTGGAGATGCCAGCAGTGTGGACTTTGGCAAATGGCGGGGATGACAACGATGTGCCAGGCGCATTTATTATAATCTGTTGCATTAATATTTGCCGACAATTTGTCGTCTGGTATGTCACCCGCCATCCCCTTCCCCTGCTCTTTCGCACTCCCTCCTGCTCTCTGTCGCTGTCTCTATCTTCATCTCTGGCTCTTGCGTAGTGCCCATAAAAATTAAATTAAAAATGCCAGAGAAGAACTCTCTGGGCCAACCAGCAGCAACAGCAACAGCAATTGTTGCAATTCGCAAAGTTCCTTGTTTTGTATTTTCTTTTTTGTGGAATGACAGCAGCGACGGCAAGGAAAATCGAGCTTCTAGGGAAACCGAAGCATTAGATACCCTGGCAGATCCTGCGGTACGGTTGGGCAACGATCATTCCCCTCGCAAGACTTGATCTCTATATGTTCCATAATCTGGGGCTTAATTCATCCGATATTGAGCAAAATTGTCCGTTCTTGGCCATAACTTTCCATTGGAATACTTTCACAGAAAGATTCGTCCTACGATCGATTCATTTGACAACTAAATGGTCTAGTGGTTCGATCTTCAACGCTTTGGTTGCTTTTGCTCGCCTGGGAGGGAGATTTGTACACATTAATTCGGTGGGGATTGAAGTGGCCGCCACAATGCCACAGCTACAGCCTGCCCCCTGCCGCAGGGCTAGCGAAAATCCAGGCCAAACGCCCGAATTTCCACTGACATTCAAGCCAGAGCTGCTCTTTAAAGTTCATGGGCTTTCAATTTTCGAGTATTTCGAGCCTAAAATGGTCCAGGCCACTAATTGCATTTGCCATGGTCCCTCCGGCTTCGGTCCGGCTCTGCCCCAGGCACGTGGCGGGGGCTGGCATGTATTTTGTGGGTTTTTAGGGGACCATCGCCATCGCCACCGCCATCGCCATCCTCCCTTGCACCTGTCATTAGGGCATCAGACAGGCAATGGTTACCAAAAAAGCTGACATGCAAACAGAGGAAAACCCATAATAAACCAATCACCTGCTGCTAATGTCCCCAGAGAGGGGGAGAGGGGAGTGGGGAGTGGGGTTTTTGTGGCTTTCATCGGAGCCGCTCTAACATCAAATCGGTATGCAGGCCCAAGGATGGGAAATGCAATCACACAGATGATGGAATAATGGTCACTCAGGGCTCAGAGTGATATGAGAAAACTGCAGGAATTACAGGCAGAACGAGGACACACAGAGGAGATTGAAGGAGTCGGCAATCAATCCAATGGATAAGAACCATTTAAAGGACGAATTGCAGAAGGCTTTTGCCCAAATATAATTGAAACGATGCGAATAATTAGCATAACGACGGATGGCAAATATTCATCAAATATTCATCAATCATTTGCCAGAGACTCCTTTTTCTACTTGCAAATCGAATCAATTGCCCAAACCATGTTGTTATTTTTTTTTTTGGTCTATAATTTATTCCGGAATGATTCGAATTTCACTCCCAAACACAAGCAACAACAACACATTTTCCCATTTTCCATTGGCTTTTCGGTAATGCGGAAGCCCCAGAACTTGCGAATGCGATGAGCCTCCAAATAGTGTTTTTCCCAATTTAATATTCCACTCGGCCTCTCCCCCTCGCCACCTCTGTGTCTCCACCTCTGCCCGTGGTAATATTTTGAAATTATTCCAATGTTTATGCAGTTGCTGCCACCTCGTGGTACGTGGCAGTACGTGCCCACAATTAAACATTAAACATCAGCCAGAAAGAACAACCAGAATGTCAGCCAACTGTCGGCCAAGTTGAAGTACGTGACTTTGGGGCATTGCATCATTAGAGCCCCCGGGAGCGTGGCACTCCTGCCACCCTGGAGGGTGGGGGTTAAACAATAAAAAACTAATTTAAATTTGCTTAGAGCATAAATAAGAAGGTGTTGGACAACTTTTTTTTGGGGGGGGGGGGGCTCGGAGAGCCAACAACTTTCCCAAAACAAACAGAAATCATCATCAAATGTTGACACAGCAGCCGGTGGCAGGCGGCATGGGGCAGGGGGCTTCTTTTGGGCCAGAAGCATTGCATAAAAGCCATGGCCCAGTGCCAGAGAAGCCACACAACGAACTCACCAACAGCATGTCTCTCAAGTGGATCACACTCTGTGCCCTGGTGGCACTGCTCAGCATCGGCACGGGCAGCTGGGCCAAGCCAGCGGCCAGACAGAGGCAGAGGACCATCCAGGCGAGGCCCAGCAAGGAGCAGGCTCCCCTGAATGCCCTGTACTATGCCAATGATGCGATCGATGAGGATGATGATCAGCATGATCAAGATGCTGAGCACGAAGAGGATCCCAACGAGGAGCAGAAGGAGAACGAAGCAGACCAGGCGCTGGCCAATCCCAATGAGCCAGAGCAGGAGCAGGAGGACCAGGAGGAGCAGGAGTTGGCGGAGGAGGTGGCAAATGAGCTCCAAAACCCCGATGAAGATGCCATCGATGAGGAGGATGCCAACGAAGTGGTCGAGCAGGTCCTAGAGCTGGTGCGTCCCGAGGCACGCGCCCGTCGGCGTGGCAGCCGTCGCGGAGGACGCAAGAACCGCAAACGCGCTGGCAATCGCCGTTGCGGCAGGCGAGGAGGACGTGGAGGACGTGGAGGACGCGGAGGACGTGGTGGACGCGGACGGGGCCGACGGGGACAGCGCAGACCGAACATCTCCAGGCGACAGGGCAACAAACGGCGAGCGGGCAACAACAAGCGCCAGGGACAAAGGAAACAGTCCAACAAAAACAAAATCCAGGGCGACAAAAAAGAGTCCACCAACAACAACAACAACAACAAGCAGACTAGCGGATCCTCCAGCAGGCGGCTAATAGCGATCTAAATTAGCAAAACAAAACTCTTTCCCTCATACAAAATATACCAACAAACACTTCCAACAGACTAGTCTTCATTCAATCCGATGGGTTTTCGAATCGTGCGTATCCGCACTTCCCAGCTTTTATAGTCCGTAGAATCGTTATGGATTAAGTACGATCCGAAATATTTGATATTCACGGGATAATGCAGGTGTATCGTCGTCTGCTTCAGTTCCACGGGACAATCCGATCTTAGGACACAGATCCTGAGATCACCGTCGATAATGTAACCCTCCTTGCACACACAAGGTCCACCGCACTCGTTCGTGCAGGTTTCACTCAGAAACTCACAGGTTTCCGGACAGGGGCTGGGACATAAGGCCAATGTTCCATTCTCCGTGCAATCTACCTCCGGTTCTTCAGGACTGGCAGATCCCACGATTCTGAACAGGTGGCACACCAGGCAAATATATTTCCAATGCAACTTGTGCATATTCTCAGTCGATATTGAACTTTTCTTCGATTGGGGTGGTGGAAAATATTTAACAAGTTCCAGACAGCATTGCAAATTAAATTAGTTCTGTGGGAATTTATGCGATAGTTCCATTCGTCACGTGTATCCCTTCGCTTATGGGAAATTTGTAAAGCGAATCAACGACTAGGGAATCAAATGGAATCAACGCTGCTGCATCTTCTATGGGTTGTTTTATACCTTGTTTATGCTTATTTGTTGGTTGGCTTTTTGGCCCTTCACCGTCTATGCACATCTATCAGGCGGCTGATCTTCAAATATTTCAGTTTATATCCACTGGAATCCGCTTTATTGCAGCATACTTTTCGGGGCGAATGTTTTAGCGCCAGAGAAAGTTTTTATCGCATCCACATAACCTACATATTTCCGTGTATGCGAGAGAGAAATTCATGTGGCAGGTAGCACAACCACAAGTCATAAATTTCGCCTGCGATTCTCCTTTTGTTATAGCTTTTTTTTTATGTCCTGGTCCTGGGTGTGTGTGTGTGTGTGTATCTGTGTGCATGCTTGCATGACCCCATAAATTATGAAATGCTGCAATTTCGTTTAGCGGCTTTTGCACTGTTCGAAATTAGTTTTACGCCTCTTTTTTATTCCGATTTAGTTTCTAGTTTTTAGTGCTTGTTCCACATGAGATTTATGAAAATAATGCCTGGCCAAGTACAGTCCTGAGCAGGGAACAGGGAGCACTTGCTCCTGTCGTGCCACCAGACTGTGACTCCGACATCGACGCCGACACGCCTTCTGCTGGCATTCACTGGTGCACTCAATTTCAGTTTGTTTTCGTTTAAGCTCATCTTTTGCAATGGCTGCCGCTGCCGCTGCCGCTACCGCTGCCTCTGCTGCTGCTGCCGCCTTGGCCATTGAGTTCGTTTACCTGACATCCTCGTTCGTGCATCCTCCGTTTGTGTCGGGGATGTTCCGGAAAATGCGAAATTCCATAAATAATTAACGAAATACGCTTTCTCTCTACAGCCCCAGCCCCTAGCTGCTCCTCCTGCTTCTTGTCTCTTGGAGGTAAAAAATACTGAAATTGAAGAGAAATCCCGGCTGAGAACATCTCGGACTCTGCACTGCTCTACACTGCTCTGCACTGCTCTGCACTGCTTTGCTCTGTTTACTCTGTCTACCTGTAGCCAATTTCGAGCTGCTCTTATCTGTCTGGTCTGCTGTTGGCATTTGGTCAGCCCTGTCTGTGGGGGCGGGGGAGCCGCGCGGCAAGACTGTTGGTGCACGGGTAGGGAAAATTGCCAAGGTGGGTGGATGGGTGGCCAGCTGTACAGCCAGGACTTCCACTGTTCTCTACTGCTATCCGGATGTCTGCCAGCCGCCTGCCTGCCTGCCACTGACATTTGCCAAATCAAATAGAAATTTTAATTGACTCTCGTTGGAGTGTCCTCTGCCTCTCGCTACCGGTACGTGCCGTCGCTTTATTTCCCGTTTGCTCAAGGTCTGGTCTTTGCGTTCGAGTTCAGGTTCAGTTTCTGGCCCGTTCAGGGTTTTCTTAAATCTAATTTGATGGCTCTCTTGTCGCATGGAATGTGTTGTTTTTCTGTTTTGTTTTTTTTTTTTTAGAGCAGATAACATTGCGCGGGCTTCACCTTGCAAAAACTTTAAAAATGTTTGCTTGAACTTCGCTCTCTCTTTATCCCTCTCCCGAGTTGACTTCCTCGCTCACTTTGTGCACCCACACAAACTCAAATGAGATCGCTTTCTGGAAGTGATGGCTCACCTTCAATTCACCTTGGACTAAGCTTTTTTTAGCTTCTGCTTAGGCTCTAAACCTCCTACGCTTTGCCTCTCCCTCTCTTACGCTGCTTGCTCTTTTCGTTGGTGCTTATCAGCCTCTGCTTCGGCTCTATGCTGCCTCTGCTTCGGATCTACGCTGCCGCTGCTTCGGCTCTGCTCTAACTCCGCTTCGGGCTCTTCGGGTGCTTAAGCTCTTGCTTTTTCTCTGCTTCCGATCAAGTTCGTCGCTGCCCCGGCTCTGGGGTAGCTACTGCCTCTGCTCTGGCCTCTGTCGCTGCTTTGCATATTCATGCCTCTGGCTCTGCCCTCGCCTGTGTGTTTCTGCTTGTTTTCCATCAAAAATATAGTGCGAGAGAGAAGAGCTTAGAGGGCAGGGGGCAGGGGGCAGTAGAGCAGCGAAATCGGGTTAAGCGCCTTTTGGGCTCGAAGCTAAATTTGCATTTGTCGACGCCGCCGATGCTGCGATTTATGTCGGCGCACGCGGAAAATTTGCCCGCAACAACAGCAGCAACAGCGGCGAGAGCATCAGATTCATGGAATACTCCTCTCTTCACTTTACCTCTCTTCTCATCTCATCTCATCTGGCGCTTCCTCCGATGGAGTCCTTGTTGTTAGTCAACAACTTTGCAGGATTTTTCTTTTCGTTTTTTTCCCTTTTTCGTTGTTGTTGTTGTTTGTTTTTGGGTCAAAAGATGCGTGTATGTGTGCGTGTGTGTGTGTGTGCATAACTTGGTGTGCAACACTGTTTTTCACTTAATTAGCGCTCTGAATGACGCGCTGACAGTTGCCAGGAGTGTACGTGCCACAGCCGCGGGGCATGCAACAACAAACAACAATGGCCTGTCATCATAGCTACTGCTATTGTTGTTGTTGCTGCTGCCGTTGCCATGACAGTCGTGGCATGCGCCCAGAGACGCCACAGATTGCAGCCAAAGTTTGAGGTTGAACTGGCACCCACAGTTCAGGATTGTGGGGCAGCTGCCATATGTAGGTTATTCGACTGATGAAGGGTCCGTCCGTACTTGACGGAAGGACATTATACCCACACCCGCACCCTAAGGTGATACCAAGGATTCATTCGCCCATGGACATTCGCTATGAAATTGAAGAGCTTTCATCGATTTCCTCCAAGACAGGGACAAAGTCTGCCTGCCGTTAAGTGTTGCAAAACATGGAAAGGCGTTCAGAATAATTGCCAGACAAGCCACATAATTTTGCAACAATTTTAACGATTGAGAATAATGCCTCCGTGGCACTTTCCACATCAAATTGAGTCCAGGAATGTCGTAAACATTTCCACACATCCCCCACTCCCACTCCCACTCCCACTCTCTCCTCGGCTTTCACTCCTTGGCTTTTACCATAAATATACTTTAGCCCGGTTTTAATGATTCTCTGCGGAACATTCGCACTCCATTCTCTAGAGTAGAGATATTATTCACGAAATCGTAAGACATTTTTTATGGTGGAATTTTAATGAGCGCTACATTTGTAGCCCCCCTTGGGGCTTGTTGCCCCGCTTCTTTGCGAATCGATGCGATGAAAAAGCGTTTTACAAAGGATGTGTCGTTTCCCCCCTTTTAGCCAGTCCTGAATAAATTTCCTGCTGAAAATTCATTTTATAATAGGGTTTTTCCGTCGCCGAAACGCGAATCAAAATGAAACCCAAACTGAGGAAAAGGCATAAAAAAGGTGACAAAGCCAGCACAGATTTCCGCTCAGCGATGGTCAACAAACAACGGTCCAGGGCCGCCGGCCAAGGGGGCGGAAAGCCAGAGTTGCATCCGGTGGGGCAGCATCTGGATGTACACACAAATATGGCCGGCGTTGGCTTCCGGTGGCACGACGACTTCCTTGCACTGAGGTCTCAATTTTCATCATCATTCATTTCACTCTCTCTCTCTCTCTCTCTTCCTTTGTGTGCTGTCCTTCTGCTGGTCTCTCTCTTCTCTCTCTCTCTCTCTCTGTTGATTCCCCTTTCTGTATTATTTAATGCACTGATGTGCGCATAATGAGCGTGATTGACATAAATGTACTTTAAATGCACCAGGGAATCGCATCAGCCTGAGTGGCAAATGTCGAGCAGACAATGTAGGGCTCTGCCCCCGCGTGTGGCATGTCCTCCCTGTGGCACAGGCTCTTGTCCGGCATCAACCGTTGTTTGCCGGTTTTGAACAGTGGACTTTGCTCTGCCTTGCCTTTTCGGGCTTTGTCCACTCCGCTTTTTGCTGGCCGTATGCTCCCTCGGGCACTTTAATCGAGTTTATTGCATGCTTCACACAAAGAAGGGGCGGCGGAAGGCGTGGCTGCAACTACTAAAAGCCAAATCAAGCCAGAACAAAACAAGAACAAAAACAAAGGCATAAAGTAACAAAAAAAAAAAAAAAAAACAATGTTTAAAAGCCCCGCCGCACAGGGTATTTCCATCATTAAATGTTGCATGCAACACGACCTTACACGATATTTGGAAAATTTTACATTTATTTTCCATGCTGCATTTATAAATATTATTCAATTTGCATAGAAATATTTCTGCAGATTATATTCCCCTTTATATGGAAAGCTAATCCCTCTGCCTCTGCCCTCCCAGAAAATTGAGATATTCCCCTCCCTTCCTGGGCCCTCCGCCGGGCGGACGGAGCCATAAAAAGTTGCAGCATCATCAACGCCTCTCGAGGGGCGGGAAGGGTGGCCAAAAGTTTCCCTTTTTGCAGTCGAGAGAAAACTTTGTAGCAAATATTTAAAAGAGCTCTTCTACAGCCCTCTCTGTCCCTCTCGCACTCTCGCTGTCTGTTTTTCTTCTGTGCAAAAAAGGGCAAAAGAAAAACCGTCTTTAATGAGCCGCATCGGGTAGCAGAGGGGGTAGCGGGTGTTGAGGGGGAAAACCAATGCTCGAAAACTGATTTTATGAAAGAGCTGCTGCGCACTTTTCCTATTTAATTTTAATAATCCTAATCAAGGAGCAGTGGAAATTATACGACTATTTCCGCGGCACTTCACGATTCCTGGGCTGGAAAATGCAGAGGGCGGGGGGCGGGGGGCGGGGGCAAAGTGCAATGCAACCAAAAGTATTCTAAGGTCAACTGAATGTTCAACTGCTCTTTTGAATGGCTTTTTATCTGGGGTAAACCATGGAATGGAGCTCCAATACCAAATTGAAATTGAAGTGAAATTCTTGCAAAAATATTCAAAGGTGAAAGTGCCTCCCTTGTGGAGGGTCCTCTGCTGCTGCTCTGCTTTTTAAGCATTCGAGCGTTCCTCAATGCTCCGCATCATGCACATGCCATGTATGTTGTTTGCGGCATTCGCTGGTGCCTAAGTTTACCTTTACAGATTTAGGTTCCAGTATGGATCCAGTAGTGGATCCTTCTATTCCAACCATAAAACCCATAGATCAATATACAATTTTCATTTCGCATAAAGTATGCAAAACAAAACTAGAGCCAAACTCTAGACAAATGGAACTGTGTTCAGGATGAACACATCCTGCACATTTTCAAGCCATCCAAAAAAGTTTCGCCTTCCTTTGGGGAGTGGAACGCCCGAAGTTTGGAGCTTCACTTGGAGTTTTGGCTAAAAGCACTTGATGGTTGGCCTTCTCTCGGCAGCCCTTCATCATCATCGTCTGGTCTCGTCTCGTCTCCCCTCCTCACCCCCCTCACCCCGACGGGGTAAAATCTGCTTCATAAATGTTTATAAATACAATTTTCTAGTTGTGGCCCGAAAGTTGTTTTATTGCTGCATTTTCCCAGGCTATCTGGCTGGCAGCAGCAAACTATGATTTATATATGTGCATATATAAATAATCATCAATCTTCCTTAGCTGTTGTTGTTGTTGTTGTTGTTGTTGTTGTTGTTGCTGCCACAGGTTACTGCCAGGCGAATGAGCAGCCAAGGCTTTTAAATGATTTTCTTTGTAATTCTGGCTATGGTCATTGATTTCCCTAAAAATCCCAATCCATAAGAGGGGTGGGGAAGGGGGGGAGTGGCAGGACAAGAATGTGTTGCGGCATGTTGTCGTCGTGTCAGTCATTGTCATGTTTTCCATGTTTTCAGCACACATCAATCGATAGTTCAACACACTCCAATTGCAGGGTAGCAAGCACAAACGAGGTGGAACGTTGTGAGTTGCTGCGGAGACCGCAACTCTACATTTATACCCGATACTAAGTCAGTATGGCTCTCCTCCGGCAGACGCCGCTAATATTAAACGACACGAAAAAGAGAGAGACAGAAAATCAGTCTGAGCTTGTCGTCGGGCGCTGCGTAGCCACTGCAAATTGATTTGTTCCTTTTGGCTATAAAAATGATCCGATCTGATCCAGATTCAGTAGCCGGATAGATATGGTCATTATCTATAATTCTGCGTTTTTAGATTTCTCGAATCTGCAATATTGTGGATGCAACAGATTTTCGTTTTTAGTTTTCTCGTATCGTCGAAATTGTGGATGCCACAGATTTTCGCTCTTTGTGGGGGCGGAAGTGGGCGGGGCAAAGTTTTGAAATATTCTTGTAGCAGTGACATATCACAGAAGTCTGGATCCAAAACATCGTTGCTCTAGCTCTTATAGTCTTTGAGCACTAGGCGCTGATAGGGACGGACAGACGGACAGACGGACGGACGGACGGACAGACATGGGTCAATCGACTCGGCTATTGATGCTGAGCAAGAATATATATACTTTATGGGGTCGGAAACGATTCCTTCTGGACGTTACACACATCCACTTTTCACCACAAATCTAATATACCCCAATACTCATATTGAGTATCGGGTATAAAAAGGGCTCGCCCAATCGCCCGGCAAGGATGTCGAAAGACCCAAAGGGATCAATCTTCAAGGGGTATCGCATGCCACATCCAATGCCAATCAATTCGTTCACACATTCATTCAGTCATTCCCCCCCCCCCCCCCCCCCCACTCACTCTCTCTCTCTCTCTCTCTCTCTCTTCTCTTTCGTTGGAGAAGAAAGTAATTGAATTGTTTTATTTTGTTTCGTTTTGTTTTGTGGTTCTTTTCATTATGCTGTTGACAAGTACACATACGCAATGCATAACCACTTTAAATTACGTATACGACATGCAGTACACAACACAGATTGATTTGTTTCTCTTTCGTTAACACATAAATACCTTATTGGTTGCACAATTATCCACTAGATCTCTTTCGCCTTTAGGGGAAGACAGAGAGAGGGAATGAGAGAGAGTTCTAAAACGTATTCCAATGACTTTTAAATTGGCTGACCGAGTTTTTCCCCCATTAAAAAAGGGGGGAGGGGGGTGGGGGGCACGCATATTTTAAGTGGCAAAGTTTTCTCGATTCGCACGGTGAAAAACTATCCAGCAAAAGAGAGGAAATTGTTGCCATTTGGCCATTTCTGCAGGCAATCAAAAAACTACACCCAGCAGGGGGGAGGGGGGAGGGAGGAGGGACGAGGGAGGACGAGTGCAAGTCAAGTAAATAAAAAATTATTGCAAAACTTTGCCATGCAATAGACGAAGGCAAAAATGGAAAAAAACGAAGAACGCAGAGACCTTCTTGAAGAAAGTACGAATTCGGCCAGACATCATCCTGGGGTGGCGAAGCATGAAGAACGCTGTAAAAAAAAAACAAAATAGTTGCCACGACAGGCGGCACGGTGGCACGGTGGCAGGGTGCATAAACAGTAACATCGTCATTCTGCTCTGCGGCACAATGTTGCCTGGACCAGACTCCTTTCAGCACTGTTCCTTTGTGCAATCAACGCAGGTGGCGCCGAGTGTGGGGGGGGGGGGGGACAGTGGCATTGCAACAGATTTTAGGCGCAGCTACAAGGCCCCATCGCTTCCCATCGCTGGCTCCTTACAGTGGCTCCACCCAGCCGAATAATTAACAGATTATTTAATCGATGCCAGCTTAAGGGATTAATTATCAAAATCGAATGAAACAATCGTCGATTTGTGCGCAAATTTGGCTTCAAAGGAGAGGAAAAACATTTAAGAGAGGCTTTAAGAAATACATTAAGAAGGATCTCATAGGTCGCTTGGCTCTCTGAACACCTGGCCTTGGAGCACACGCTTTTCCCTGCATTCTTTTGGGATGCAATTCCGAAACCCCATAAAAATGTGTTCAATATTTGTTAGGGATTGCAATAAACTTTCGTGGAGTGCCCCCCCTTCCGCCCACCTCCCATCGAACTTTTCAATTAAGTTTCTCCATTTTCTCAGTGAAGTTTTACCCCACGCATCCCACTGTCCAGTGTCCAGAGTCCATCTCCGGGCAGTTATTAGAGGAGCCGTCTTGCAGCTATCAAATTGCCATAAAAGCGGATGTTAAACGGAGTTGCCTGCCGTAAACTGCCCTTACTATACGGCCATCCACTGCTTGGTCCTTGTCGGAGACTGGCTGTCGAAATTAGCCCTTGGTAGGGACACGGGACAATCAGCCTTGCCTGATTAGAGAGTGGGCCATGGAATGGAATTCTCCTCCCCCCCTCTGCCACCCCCTTCCGCCTTGTCCATGGGACTATATTTTTTTTCATTAGCTAAGTGGCAGAGTGCCTCTGCGCCTCCACTCCACCAGGAAAGAATATAATTTTCATTTGTCTTTCTTGTCTGTAATTATTTTCAATATAAAAGAGGGAGGTGGGGGAGGTGGGGGGAGGTGGGGTGTACTCGTATCCCTCATCTTTCTGTGGGCATTAAGGGAGCGTTGATCTGTTTCCATCTGCTCGAGTGGCATAAATCACACAGAAAACACTACAGAATGGGATAATTGGATGAGAATTGAGATATTCAATTCAAATTTCATCTGCAGCGGTCCCTCTCTTCCCCTCTCCTCCCCTCTCTTGCTCTCTTTTCAAGTGCCTCTCATACTGAGAAAGGGGGGCACACACCCCACACCCCATTCGCCATTCAATGACCCAAAACAGAAGACCACATCAATGATGTTAATTCCCTTTCCGGAGAGCACTTCTTTTCTTCAATTTGTTTGGATTACGAGCACAGCCACATAATACTCGTATTTATTATCATTTATCATCGCATAAAACATGTTACGAGCCCAAACAAATTGTCAAACAAAAAGCAAAGGGCGCAAGGGAAAATTTGAAAATAATGGAAAAACGTGACCCAAAGGAAGAGACTCCGCCGCCAACTCTTTTCAGGGCAGGGCGAATCCTTAAACAGGAAAGATATACAGAGATACACAGAGAAGATGTGCGGGGTTCGGGGCGGAGATCGGGGTCGGGGTTAGAGTGTTGACTGAGGGACATCTGTCAGATACACAGCCCGAAGCGATTCTGTGGTTAACTTCGGGGGTAAGCCACAAAGTTTTTGTTCTCCCTTCTGATGCTGCACTTGACAAGTCTCTTCGCCGCAGTCGCTGCTCATTAAAAAACAAACAACAGCAGCAAAAAAAAAAACCCCCCCCACATGTGGAGGGGGCATGGCAGGGGGCAGCGGTGCAGAGGAGCTGCAACGGTAGCAGTGTCCACGTAATTGAATCAGCCTCGAGAACATATTAAAACCATCCAGCTCCACTCGTATCTCCATCTCCCTCTCTCTCCCTCTCCACCCCTGGTCCATTATCCCTCCTTCAGACACAGAAATGACCAGGATACCAGCAGCAGGACTCAACTCCTTATGTGCCTCTCCCTTCTCCCATCTTTTTTCCTTCTGTCTTTTGTGTTCTCGAGTGAACTTTTCAGCTCCATATGTTTCCCCATTCAATTTGTGCAGCACAGTCGATTGATCGGTTGGAATATTCATTCGGGGGAATGGAGAATTTTCAGGTGTAATACCGAATGAGTCACAGATATTGAATGCAAATCAACGATTGAATAAAACTCAGCTTTTTAATGGGAAATTCCTTTACTGAATTGGCTCCGATATAATCGCAAAGAACACTATCGGTTGCTGTTTTTTATGGAAAAAGAGCCAAAGAACTTTCAACATATTTTGGAAAGAAGAAAGACGAAAAATTATATCATATAATATCAATTATCGAATAGCTTAGTTATCGAATGACATCAATTAGTGAGGAATATCGATTATAACTGATAATTATCAAAGAATATCAATTATCGAAAATTATTTATCGCCGTACCTCAGATATCGTAGGAATATAATGGAATAATAATCGAAGAATATCAAAGAATATCGAGAAATATCAGCCTCTAGAGAATGAATATTAATTACCGAAATATGTTAGATATAATGTGATATTATAGTAGATCTAAACATTGAAACTCCCATCTTTCACCTGCACTCTGTCTATCCACCCGTTCGATGCCATTTCTTTGAGTCCCATAAGGTTTATGGCTTTTTGATAGAGTGGATCAATCAATGTCTGGCAATCCCGAAACGTAATACCGTTGAAAGGGTACACCATCGGACGACATTGAGGAGTTTAAGCCTCCGCCTCAGTCTCTTTTTTTTCCCCCTTTTTTTCACTCTTTGTTTTTTGTTGCTGTTGTTGTTGTGGCCAGTGATTCAACAAGATATTGTTGTTGTTCGTTCACGTTCTCGATGCAGTTGAACAGGTTCTTCGGACGAGCCAAAGAACAAAGCCAAAGGAGAGACAGAAAACAAGAAGAAGGGAAAAATCACGTTTGATAAATAAAATATATATGTACATACAATGTACATATATATACTAAATGTTCAAGCTATATATAGTACGTATGTAATTTATATATTTAGATATACATATCTTCGAGTCCCCCCCCTTGAATCTCCCTGCCTGCCTGATTGCTGTGTGCACTTGGCGCGCTTATCATTTCGTGTGCACTGCCCCCTGCCCCCTGCCCCTGCCCCTTTGAGAGGGGGGACTGACTGCGACTGCTTCGTTATTCTGCAGCTCCTTGGGGCTACTCTTTTGACTCTCTCTCTCTCTCTCTTTCTGTGTCATTGCGAATGCAGAAATTTGATGCCAGCTGCAGCTTGTTATGCGGCTCTTAACCCTTTTTCCTACTCCTTCTTTTTTGTACTCCTTTTCCCTGCTTTCCCCCTCTTCTTTAAGCCTTTTCCTTTGTGGCTTTTGTAATTAACAATCGTCGGTTTCCCACACTAATGGCCCAAGGAAAGAGCCAAACGAAACAGAAGTTCAATAAAAGGGGGAGCCTCTAGGCCCCTCTATTCTCTTAAGCAGCTAATCCGAAATAAAGCTCAGAGCAAATCAAACGTAAATATTGAGACAGAGTTGATCTAAAGGACACCAGCTTGTTGGCCACTCAACCATATGGAAATGGATGGTAATCTTCTACAATCATCATCATCATCATCATGAGAGGCACCACCTGAGACCTGACACCGGAGACCCTTTATTTATGAACTCTGTTGGAGGGTCAAACCCTTTTTTACCACTCACTTGACTTGAGATAAAGCAAACTAATCGCATTGGAGATCCATCGAATCATGAAAGACTTTAGAATGTGATTTTCTTGAAGCTGTAAATGTGCAATAATTTATACAAATTCCCCAACGTGTGCTGCTTTCGTCATTAATATTTACTCGATTTGATTTGACTTGAGTTTGCTTTTACTGCGAGTATCTTTTGGGTCGTCGGGCCATTAAGTGGAGCTCCCCAGTCGCAGTCCCAGCAGGTCGGTCTGCTGCGTGGGCTGGCTCTTGGCTCTGTTCTTGGGGAGACTTTCAGAGTCGTTAACCGGGCACAGCACAGCCCAAGCCACACAGCTAGCCAATCAACTGGGTAAACTAGTTTAGACTCAAAGATTCGGATGGATTTCTGGGTGGGGAGGGGGGCAGGGGAAGGGCAGGGCCAGCAGACAACTTTGGCTTTGGGCGGTTCTGGTATAAATTATGAAAATGCATATTAAACTTTATTTCGAGCGCATTTCGGGTGTGACATTTAATTGGGCTACTGAAATGTGGCACCTCCATTCGAGTCCATTCCTCCTGCCTCCCCTCCCTCCCTCTTCCCTCGTGAAACCTTGTTTTTTTTTTTGCGCAAAAACCAATTTATTTTGCAGGCGGGTTTTTAGACAGAGAAAAGTCTGTAGAATCTTTGACGATTCATTTATTCCTTTGCTTTCCATAAAACTTAATGTTTCATAGATCAAATAATCGGTGGGGGCCTTTTTGAGGGCAAATTTCTTTGGCAAAGAGAGTCGTGTTGTTTTTCGGAGAACAATGAAATGCATTCACCAGAGTCCCCCCCCCCCCCCCCCCCCCCCCTATCTATCTATGTATACCACTCACTCGGGGGGCGTTCAGAAAGAGGGAGAGAGAAGCCATTGCATAGTCAATTGCAAAAAATTGTCGACAACCACACAGCCAGAGGGGGGGGGGGGGGGGGGGGGGGGGGGGGGGGGGGGGGGGGGAGGTGCGGTGCGTGGTCTGGTCTTGATTCCAATTTTTGTTTCACTTTCCGTTTTGGGTTTCTCTTTCGATTCTTCTAGAATCAAAGCAAACTTTGATAATTTTGGGATTTAAAGCACGTTTCTTGTGCCGTTAAAGCGATAGCGTTGCATGTAGGATACGGCTAATGGAATTTCCTTGAGACGTGTCTCCCCCCCCCCACCCCTCCCCCCTTCCCTCTCTTTTTGCTTTTAAATCGGATTTTGTTTGTTTTTGTTTGGGCGAAATTCAATTATTTCTTGAGAAAATCATAAATCTATCATAATATCATACACGTACACATACACATACATACATACATACATGTGTATGTGTGCGAGTGGCATAAACCGAAATTTCATTTCTGGGGTAAATGAATAAATGATTTCCTCCTCCTTCCTTCGTTGCCTTCACGGAGGGCGATAAATATTTATGCGGCAATTTGGAGCACATTCCTCGACATCTCAAGAGCTGCTCTCTCTCTCTCTCACTCTCTCTCTGTGTCTCCTCTTCCCTCCCGCGCCACTCTCTGGCGGTTTTTCTCTTCTTTTCATTCGTTTTCTCCCACACCCACACTTCAGTGAGCGCAACATATGTGACACATGTCAATATCATCATACCCCCCCCCCCCTCCCCGCCCATGCCTACTTATCGTGGAGCCTCTTCTGCCTTGCCTTCCAATGATTCCAATTTCCATAGATGCCTGTGCCCCCCCTCCCTCCCTCTGGGGCCATTGATAGGCCCCTGTTTAGCCCCTGGTGTGCGTCGGATATGTACACCTTTAGAAAGTGTAAACCTCAGCCAGCAGCAACAACAGTTGCAAAGCTCTTAAGCCGACTCAGCTTTGAAAGCTTAACGCACTTGGGCAGGAATCAAAAGCGCCAGCAGAAGCGGAAGCAGCAGCAGAGCAACGGCAAAAAATGAATAAGAAATGAATGGAAAAAGAAAAAATGCTTCAACGAATTAAAAGCGTAGGGATGGGGGGCAAACATTAACCCTTAGTTGGCCTGGCCCATGGGTTAATGGGCGCCTCACTTGAGAGTCTATTCAAAGCAGGAGGGCACCACATCTATCTGTATATCAAAACAAATTAACATTTTCCAAAGAACGAGGGCTCTTCACGCTCAGTCCGTCCCATTTGCTGGCTCTTTCCCTTCTCTTTGAGCTGGAAATTCGAATGTGGGACTTTATGAAACAGAAGGGCATCTAAGAAACATGAGCATTGTAATGGAACAATATTCTATCCACTAAAGATTTGTACAATCATAAACTCAAGAGGAGAAAACCTTTTTTGAGCTTTGAAATCAACAAAATAGGGTCTATGTTCCAGATACTATAGGTACTAACGGTATTACATACTCCTCAAACAAGTCTGTGGGCGGAATTTCCATTCGATTTTCGTATATTGGGGGATTTATTTGTATTTTTTCTCTCTCGTTTGCCAAATGATTCGCCAGCATTTGACAGGCAGGGTGCCCCCCCCCCATGACCGTCGGGGCTATTAAACTGTCAAACATGGCCATCCGATCATCAGTCAACACAGCAATTACAACAGGGAGGAGGCCCCCCCCCCCCCCCCCCATACACCGCCATTTCCAGTTCTCCTTGCAAATGCTCTTTCGTTCGCCGTTCGACGTTCACGGTTCTCCATTTCATTTCGCATTTGTCTGTTTACTTTAAGCTTCAAATTACGCTTAAATTGTTTTTACGCCTCTTTTCGACCCACTCGACTAGGCCATCGAGCAAAGATCTATAAAAAGCTTTTGACGAAATCAATACCAAAAATAAAAAACAACAAACACAAACCAAAGAAAAAAAGGTACACCAAAAGAAGCTGAAAAATGTCTTATATTTGGCGAGCATTTGACGAGGAGGAGGAGACTTCGAATCTAAGAGGGGATAAAATATATTCCCTGAATTTCCACCATTTTTCGGACTTTAAAGTTTCGAAATACATAGTCTTCAAGAAACCTTTAATCGTCGTTGCTTTTGTTAGCCTTCTTTCTTTTATTTGCTAATTTTCGCCATTATCTGTGGCTGCATTCCATTCGTTCAAAGACTAATATTTTGTGCTATATTATTTACTATATTCTATTATATTCGTATCTGTATATTCCCCTATTCACCTGTCAATTCTCAGTTGCCTGTCTGTGGCTGTAACTAACCGCAGAGCGCTCCCCGCTCCCTCTTTCTCCACCTCCAGAGAGGTCTGCCTGAAACCTCCTTCTAAAGCTCCCCCCCCCTGTCATCTGCCTGTCGGTAGAAGCAGCAGCATTGTCTATGGCCATCAATAATTTATGCATTCAGCCATCAATCACTTTGAGCTGCTTTTGCATCGACTGAGAACTAAGAGAAAGGTTCGCTTTTAGGGCCAGAGGGAGAAAGCGGTGGAGAGGGGGCCATGGTCGGGGGGGGGGGGGGGGGGGTGTCCTAGCCAAAGTAGAGACTCAGTCAAGTGTGGCCTCCAAAGGCGCAAATGGATTTTGGTTCGGTTTTTTGGTTTGATTTGCGGAGAGCAGAAGAGGAATGTGCTGTGCTCCATTACTCCTTGTTTTTCAACCAAACTTTACTTAGGATTTTATTTAAAATTCTTCGCTTTTGCCTCGTTTGCAAATTTGTAGCAAGAAGGAAAGCAGGGCCAACTTTTTCTGGCTTTGGTCTTTTGTAAATTTGCAAAAATTTCTTCCTTATTTCATTTGTTGGCAAATAAACTGAAGGCATAACACATCTTTGCATCTCTCAACGTTGCAGCCATATGTTTCAATTCGTATTTGCGTCCCGTTTTGCCCACATTTTCAGTTTTCCCAATTGGCCCCAAAAGGCATTCGAAACAGCTGACGGTGCTGGAGCATTTGATTTATGTAAAGTTGTTGCCTAAATTGATTTGCAATTGGCAATTTCCTTTGTGCGGCGAACAGAAGAACAAAAGCCAAAACCCTGCCCCGGCATGTGGCGGTGAGTGGGGCAGGGCGGCACGGCGGCTGGGCGTAACCAGCTGTTATGTAAATCTCACAGCTCACATGGAGGCGTCAATGTGGCTCAAGTTGTTAACAGATGCCCCCCCCCCCCTCGCGTGCTCCGCTCCCCCACTCCCACACAAAGGGAAAGCGAGTGAGGAAGACAATGAAAATGAGATGTGTGAGTGGGGGGGGGGGGGGGGGGGCACAGATGCCTGGCAAAGTTCATGCCACAAAGCGAAAACTTGTAGGAATACCCTATACATAGGCACCCATCAAAGACTATTATATTTGGATCGAAACTCAGGTTACAAGTTTGATTATTATCGTGTGAATACGAGACTACAATAAGGCCACATCCTCATCACATCTGCTCTCTTGCGAGGACCATCCGTTTGCCAAACGTCGTCGAAGGAAACAATAAAAAGAATCTGCTTTACTATACTATTTGTTTTAAATATTCTGATTTATTTATCAGACGACGAGTGCAGAACGTATAACGCTTGCTATCTCTTTCTGGCGCTGGTCTCCCCGAAAGCCGAGAGAGCGAGTCGAAAACGTGGATGGTCCTCAGCAGAGCGGACGACGTCACCTTGGAATGCCCAGGCTTGTCTCCTCTGTGGCACTTTGATGGCCGTTAATCTTGTCATTTTCCTATTCTATATCTTTGTTGGTTACGAGAAGAGTCCTACCCACGAGCTGGCATGGGAAAAAGGACGGTTACAAAGGATATACCCTCGAAGGGCAACACCAAAAAATCATTTCAATTATATCGACTTTCTTTGGTGGCAAGCGACGCCTGTGCCTCCCTTCATTTGCATATGTATGTGTGTGTGTGTGTGTGTCCTTAACACGTGTCGTTTTTTGTGTATTTTTGTTGTCGCGGTTTTTCACGCGTACATCTCCCAAAATGCTGAAAAGCCGAGGGGCAATTAGTTAATGAAGAAGCGCAAAGCATGAACCATGTTTCGGGAGCCGCAATGCAAATATATGTACGCCCAGGAATACTTGCGAGATCTTTTTTGGGTACGTTCTGGTTGCCAAATATATGTATTTATGCAGACAGACGGGAGACAAATGAGAGACAGGAGGGGGGTGGGGGCAGGAGACAAGACAGAGATGTTGTGCTTAATCAAATTACAGCACTAATTAATTTCAATTGCTGTTGTAACGGCATTCTTGGGCGGCAGATGAACCCGGAACACGGGAACACTTTCAGGACGAGCATTCGAGAGTGGGTGGTGGGTGGTGGGTGGTGGGTGGAGGGAGGATGGAGGGGTGTCGTCTCTCGTCACATTCAAGACTTGATTTAGCAACAGTTTCGCCTGGCGTATTCCATTCACAATTCCATGGTGGCTGCCACCGAGTACTGCCACCATTCTGTTGCAAGTTCATTACAAACAATTGATTTGGCAGAACGGCGTAAAACTTGGCACCGGCAAAGAGGAACAGGGGAAAACAGGAAACAGAATCCCACTCGAGCCGAGGGCAACGCAGTCTGGGCCATGACCAGCGCAATGTGGTTGCAACTCTAGACGAAAAGCCAAGTCGGCAAAAGACGGCGCGCCGCAGACAGCGGGCCCGGTGCGGTGCGGTGCGGTGGGGTGGGGCATGGGATGTGGCAGCCAGTGGAGGCATTAATAATGAAAACATGCAGGCAGGGCTCCTGTGACTGCGTCTCCGTCTGCGGCTGCCACTGATTGAAACTGAAAGGGCAACGGCGCAGCAGAGGGCGCCAAGTAGTTGGGGGGCATCGCTTCAAAACGTATTTACATAACACATTAAAGGAAACTCCCCTCCCCCCAAGGCAGAACCATCGGATACCCCCTATGGAGGGCCCCACAAGCCTACAGATGGGGCCATGCCCCACAGTGGAAAGGGTATACAAAAAAGCCCGTGTGTTTGCGCCTGAAAAGTTACTCCCTGGATCGAGTAATGCGCGCACTTAATGAGCAACAAAGCGACCTAATGAAGTACTCAAGGGCCCCCCTCTCTCTCTCCCTCTCTCTCTCTCTCTAGCCACAAAGTTTCCGCCAGCAGTGCTGGGCAGGAGGGGAGGAGAGAAGGAGGAGGAGGAGGAGGATGGCTGGCCATTGAAAAAAAAACTTAAATCTTAAAAGTTTCATAAATTCAACGGCGAAAACGAATTTGGGGCCAATCGGCAAATCGGAAATGGGAATCAGCAGAGCCACAGCCAAGGAAAATGTGTGGAAAACGACGGAGGAATTGTCGAAAGATTAGAAGAAACTAAGAAAAGGAATTTTATCCGCAATCCGTACAAACATTTCAACATTTCGCATCTAGAGTACGTAAACAAAACCCCGAAAAACGTAGGAAAATGTTTTGGATATTCCAAAAATGAATCCAAAATTCAAAATGTTTACACGCCACACACACACACACAAGCGAAGCGATACTCTGGGGCATATTAGCTATAAGAAATGGGAGAGGCTGAGAAGAGGCTCCAACTCGGATCTCTGTATACATAGATGTTTTCCCCCCCATCCCAGGGAAAGAGCATCTTCTAGCCCAGAGCTAAGTGATTTCATTGCAGACACAGCTGTAGACTGTTTGAAAATATTTATTATGAAATAAATACCTGGGTATCTATCGGATTTCAGCCACATTTTCATGGCCTGTCGACAGAAGAAGGATTTCTGTGTGGCCCGTGGCTCACTTTGGTTACTTAATTGGAATGTCTTTAAATACAGATTGATTTGCATTAAAGTCATGTTAGTCGAGCCATTGCCATTGCCAGACTTTCTTCATGTTGGAAATATGAAATATTCAAGTAAATTAAAGTGTCAAAATCAGCCATAAAATGTATTATACATTATCTGTTGTGTACATTCATATTTATGATTAAATTTAAAGATTGTACGTAAATGGCTGAAGTGCTCGAGGAAATACACCGAATAAACATAAATAATATATGTATGTGTATGTGTATGTGTGTGTATACGTGTGTGTGTACGTATCAACTACATTGCTGTCTGAATTGCTGGCACTTAAGCGCTGCTGATTTGATTTGTTCTCCGCGGCGTATACGTTATTTTTGTATGTGGCATACAGAACTCAATCTTGCGGTCTGCGCCGCCACTTGAGAGGTGCCTTTGTACATCATAATAATAACAATAATAATAGTAGTAATAACAATAAATTCGTAACAACAATTGTAATTGTAATAATGGCCACAATTTGCATTACTTAATTCATTTAATGCGCCGCACAATTAGACGGAAGATATTTTGGTCAATTTAATCCACATGCGGTCGGTCGGTCAAGGGAGACGGAGACGGAGAGGGAGAGGGAAATTACCTGCAAAAAGAGAAGAAGGAGAGAAGCCATTTAGTATTAATAATGATTAAATAATACGATTGAGGTGTGGAGGTTTGGAGGTCTAGAGGTTTCCTTTGACAAAGCCATTTCCCCCGACACTGTTTTACCTTTGACACCTGCCCAAACCTTAAATTTCAATATCAATTGCATCCTGCCACAGCCACAGCCACAGCCGCAAGGATAACCAAAAGGAGAGACATGTTGACTTTAACCCTTGGGTAGCCCTTGGGTATAAATCTCCAGGCGAACGACAGGCTCGCTGCGGCTGCGGCTGGTGGCGTCTTCTTCTGGCAAAATTTATTATAAAATTCAATCTTTTCCGCCAGCCTTGAGCCCAGGGGGCAGGGAGAAGTGTCGAAAGAGAGCCCTTGATAAGACGAATGGGAAACGAAAGCCTAGCAAAAGGTATTTAAATCGTTTTTAATGGAAAAATATGCAAAGCAGCAGCGTTTGCCGTTAAGGAGGGGAGTCGACGGGCTGGCAGGCTGGGGAGCAGACAAATCTCTGCCGACTGGCTGGCCACAAGAAGCACGAGCGGGGTGGAGGAGCCTCCCCCTTCATTAAAATTCCAAGCAGTTTCACCAGAGAGAGAGAGACAGAGAGAGACAACGAGACCAGGCAAATGCTGACACACTTTAAAACAATTTTCTTGCTCTGGCAACACACCGCCTGTCGTGTCTCGGAGTCCAAGGAGGACTTGGAGGAGCTTGCACACCAATCCTTGTCATCCCGAAGTGTGTATGCAGGACATATGACAAACTTGACGTAGCATGTCAAAAGATTTGAAGCCAATTTGTGTGCGCCCCCCCCCTGCTGCTGAAGGAGTGGAAGTAACCGTTCAGGATGTGTGGAACAGTGGAACAGTGAAACAGTTTCAATGATAAACGATACGGCACGGGACGGGTTTGAGGCACAAAAACGAATATATCAGAAATTATTGGATCGTAATCCTATTAAAAGTGTAAAAGCGTAGATTTGAAACAGCTTTCTTCTGCACATTATTTATTTAGTGGGTGAGGAGTTTTCCCGTTTTAAATTGTACATATTTTCTATTGAAAATCTAATTAAAATTACACAATAAATTGGATCAAATAATTATAAACATTTTGGGCTCCTAATTGGATGGCAAATACCATTAAATAATTCTCATAATTCTCTTAATTTACACATACATATAATTATAAATACATATAATATTTTGCCATAAATTTGTCTCTCTAATTAGTGGGCGGCTGGCACTCGAGAGGTGTGGTTGCATATTAAAGCTGTTTAAATTTGTTCTAAACGTGAACAGACACGCACAGTTTCTTGAACAAGTCCTAGAGTGGCACTAAAAAGTGTTGGAGAGACAGAGATAGGGCTGAAGAGCAGATAGAGAGGAGAAAAACTCCCCACAAAAGTGCAGTTTGTTTGCATAGGAAAGGGAAAGAAGAAGAAGAAGGCAAACCTTTGGCACTACTATAAAATTAAGATTAAAAGCCGCAGCTGTAAATGAGTCTCAAGCCGCCGACAATCCCGGCTCCAGCTCCAGCTCCAGCTCTCGCTCTCCATCACTTTCCCACTTTCCTGCCAGCATTTGTCTAAGGTGAGAGAAGAGCAGCAGCAGCTGTGTGCCTCACACCAGACAGACAGAGATAGGAACAGACCCTGATATGCATGGCGGTGAGCGAGACAAACAAATGGCGATGGGGGCCCCCCTTTTTATACCCGATACTCAAAATGAGTATTGGGGTATATTAGATTTGTGGTAAAAGTGGATGTGTGTGTAACGTCCAGAAGGAATCGTTTCCGACCCCATAATGTATATATATTCTTGATCAGCATCAATAGCCGAGTCGATTGAGCCATGTCTGTCTGTCCGTCTGTCCGTCTGTCCGTCCGTCCGTCTGTCCGTCCGTCCGTCTGTCCGTCTGTCCGTCCCTATCAGCGCCTAGTGCTCAAAGACTATAAGAGCTAGAGCAACGATGTTTTGGATCCAGACTTCTGTGATATGTCACTGCTACAAGAATATTTCAAAACTTTGCCCCGCCCACTTCCGCCCCCACAAAGAGCGAAAATCTGTGGCATCCACAATTTTGACGATACGAGAAAACTAAAAACGAACATCTGTTGCATCCACAATATTGCAGATTCGAGAAAACTAAAAACGCAGAATCATAGATAATGACCATATCTATCATATTGCTGAATCTGGATTAGATCGGATCATTATTATAGCCAATAGGAACAAATCAATTTTCAGTGGCTACGCAGCGCCCGACGACAAGCTCAGACTGATTTTCTGTCTCTCTCTTTTTCGTGTCGTTTAATATTAGCGGCGTCTGGCGGAGGAGAGCCATACCGACTAAGTATCGGGTATAACCGTAGAGTTGCTGCTCATTTTGCGACATACCCTTTCAGAGGGCATTACGATTTGACACGATTATTATGTCACACACACATACAGATGCGACAGTTCATTGAAAACAAAATACACATGTATTTCTTGGGAAAACTGTTCAATTTGGTTCGGCAAGGGTATGGAAATCTTCGGCCCTCATACCCTTTGGGCCCTGTCCTGTCTCATTGTCCCTTAGATTAGCCGGAGGATCCCTTTGTGACTGTGCGAGGAAATTAAAAAATCTTCTCTTCCCTCCAGACACACACAGCCAGAGCAGAAGACAAATTGAAACAAAGCGCTCTGCACTTTTAATTTTCTACAATGTACAACAAAATAGTAAAACCCAACAAAAGGAGCAACAAATGGGGGCAAAAACAATGAGAACAAATGAGACAGGGGATTGGGGGGGAGATGTGACCTTTTCCTAAATATGACGGAAAATCCCAGCCCGAATCCCAACTAAAACAAAAGCGAATTGAGGCCAGAAAATGTCAAAGGTCATCCATGGACCGAGATAGAAACTAATCATTGTGTTTAGTTTGGGTTTACTTTGAATCCAACTTAAAATCAAAGTTTGATAACCTTTCAAACAATCTTTCCCCCCAGCATTATCATCTGTACTTCCATCGGTAGTTTCGTATGGCTCTTATTGAAGATATTTTTCTCAAATTTTGGCCGTGAAGAGATCAAATCACCTTTGGTATCTCTCCTCATAGATGGCTCCATCAATATAGAGTGCCTATAAAGATTGTAATCTTGTAATACCCCTAAGAGCCTCAGTTCTCCCTCAAAACCAATTGTGGAAACCCCCAGAAAGGTAATGAAAGCATTCCCATAGCCAACAAAATAAAAGAATATTAGTCGAGCGAGGAGATAGAGAATATATATATATGTACAAATATGTACGAATGAAAAACTGCGGGCGCCTGCACAACAACAAAAAAGAGAAGAGTTTTCCAATTTTTCCACGTCGAGGATACGCCACTTTCCTTTTGGAAAAATAGGCTATGCGGTGGGTAAGGGAAATACAAATATTCTTTTTCCCTTTTTAGATTTTCCCATGTACAGAAAAATGATTAACAAAGATTGATGAAAAGCGAAGAGAGCGGCCACGGGGCGGTTGGCCTCTATATATATTTTTTGTTCCCCCTCGGATTTGGTGGTGACTTTTTTATTTTTGACTTTTGTATCGCGGGGTTGTGACCGGCTTTAGGAAGAGCTCTCCAGAAAAATATACTATGTTGCCCAAAAAAGGGTGTCGTGTCATTCGCAGCAGGGTCTATAAAAAATAGTTTGGAAAGGGCCCCGCCCGGCATTTCTGAAAGCCATTTTCCAAAGCTTTATTGAAACGCAAAAATATATACCTTTAATCTTAAGGAAATACTACTACCCAGGTTTTCCACCCACCTAATATTGGTTGTCCAGGCGAGCCCCAACATTTTTCCACCAAGTTTTTCCCTCAAAATGGGAATGGATATCCCGCCGGGAACGTATCATATATTGAATTGCATAAATGATGATTTTTCTTTATTTTTTGTTTTTTTTTTTTGCATATTGGATATATCAATGTTGTCAATCATTTGTCAATTTGGCACTCCATCAATTACAGATTGTTTTGTTGTTGTTTTTTTTTTTTGTATCTGTATTTCTCTCTGCGACGCATTCCTTGCTGGTTTTTTAAAATGCAATTTCAGGTCATGTAGTAGATCTCTGATATAAATTTCAGGCACGACACACACACACACATATGTGGGTGGGTAAATACACATATTAATGGGAGAGCATGAAAATTGAAATTGTAATTCATTCGACCCGACGACTATCGGCTGTCAGCAGGGGCAGCAGAGTGGGCACGGCGGCATGTATCCATAAATTCATATCCAGATTCAGATTCGGATCCAGAGCGTATGTGAGTATGTGAGGAGATGGGGGGGGGGGGGGGAGATGCTTTAATTAAATTGAAAAATTGTTCGCCAGGGCGCGAATTACACAAATCATCGGAGGGGTCGGTCTCTGCCACTGGCAGGCGAAAATGAATGGCAGCGTTTTTATTGTTTTATTGCTTTTCCTCTTTCCATTTCCCCCCCCCCAGTGGTATTTATTGCTTTATTATTTTTCACAATTACCAAATTTAATTGAAAATTCTGATAAAATATAGCGATTTTTTATGCTGCTTTCTCTCAGAGGATCCTATTTTTTATGAAGCCAAAAGGCACGTTTCATAAATATAACCAGCTTGATTGATGGCGCAACGCGGAGTAGAATTGATTTTTGATTGAAGGTGTTGATGAAAGAGATTTAAGGGGAAACGGAAATTGATTCCAGTTTGGTTTATTTTTTTTTGGGAGAGGCAAGATTCCTCTGTTCCGTTGAAAAATATGGATAATTCTCCATCGTCGACGCCATTTGGCTCCTAACTTCTTTTGAGACCAAGCGAAAAACTAAACTGAATTTTCTAGTTTTCTAGTAAGTGAGACACAAAATGAAAAACTTTTGCTAATCATTCAACCCAAAGCGATCTCTGCGGGAGAAAACGCGGCCCGAAACAGTCTGCGCTAAAAGTTTGCACATTAAAATTGGCGCTAAAACTAACAAACTTTGTCAGCGCGAGTAAAGAGCAACAAAAATCCCTCTTCATCTTTCTCGAGTCCTCTCCTTTCTCTCTCTCTCCACTTCTCCCACATAACGCGCTCGAAAACTTCTCGAAATTAACTAAAGGGGAAACATAACCTAGTAGGTGGTAGGACGGGACAGAGGCGGAGTGGGAGTGGGAGTGGTGGCTATGGGGTGTAAGAATATTTGTTGATTTATGGGACAAAACATTTTAATTAGTTTAAATTTCGTTTAGGCCTTGTCCTTCCTGTGTTTCAAAAATATTTGCATAGAAATTTAATTAAAATAACGATATCATATCTATGTAGGATGAGATTTGGATAGGTCCAGCTATATGCACTGTACTATTCTGTAGGATTCTAGCCCATTTCTAATTCAATTTCCAGACCCATGTCTCGTTTTCATTCCTCAGACGGTTTCCCATTCTATTGTGGCATGCCTCATATTTCATACCGTTCCAGAGCGTGCGTGTCTCAATGATAAGCATCTCTCTCTCTCTCTCTCTCTCTCTCTTTCCCTCTCCCTCTTCCTATCTCTCTCTCTCTCTCTCTCTCTTTCCCTCTCCCTCTTCCTATCTCTCTCTCTCTCTCTCTGGACAATGCCATAAATTAGAGAACCAAATAGCGCTGCATCAACGGTTATTGCAGACATGTTTCGACATGAGTTTTGTGGAATGGGAATATTGATGACTGTGTTTTGGCAGGACTGTGATTAGCCAAAGAGAGCGATAGAGAGAGATGGAAAGAGGCTGAGAGAGACGGAAAGCGATGGTGAGGGATACAGTGGATAGTGGAAAGGAAGTAGTTACACACTCCGAATGGACCCCCGCCAAAGAAACCAAACAATAGGCATCTAGGGGGAGGGTCTTGGAGAGCTAGAAACGAGAAGTGGAAGTAATTTGCAAAAACGGGCAAAGCTCTCTGCTTATAATAACAGACGCACCGGCGACGGCAGAAAACAACACCAGCAGCAGCAGCAGCGGCAGCGGCAGCGGCGACGACAGCAAAAGCCTGGCGCAAAACAAAGGAAGCGGAAAAAATTACAGCACAAAAAGCAACAACAGAAACCATCATCAACAGCGACAGCAGCGGCAGCAGCGCAGCCACACCGAGTGCATAAAGGTAGACAAATATGCAAAGCAACAAAAAAAGAAAGAGAGAGCGAGCGAATGGTTTCTAGATAGCTGCAAATTGGTACACAGTACCGACTACTGTACTCCCTGTAGCGTTCGCTCAACATAACAGAACATAGCAAAGCGGCATGGAAAAGGCCTTACCAGATACAGCAGATGGCGTGATGCTACCAGTACACAGCAAACGAATATCTATTTTTAGAGTATTAGATAATTTTAAGTTGTTTCGAACTTCTCTATATTCAAGCGGCTACAATCTGTCTGCTAGTCGAGCATACCATCAGAGAAGAGGGCAAGAACAAGCAAGCTCTACAGCATACAATTACAGCACGGGCGGCTCCCTTCCTCTCTCACCGCATCAATGGGCCACTGCACACATGCAGGGGACAAAGTGCACTTCAAACAAAATGTCGCCCACATGGAAGCGTGCGATTTGCCGCAATTGCGTATCATTAATTTGCGTTTTGCCTGCCTGAACCGCTCGGCCACCCCCTCACACCGGACTGCTTACACTGCTGCTGGCTGTCGTCATACGTTTAAATTACTTTGTAAAATGTTTCATGGATGCAATGCTAGGGAGCATAGAGAGTAGAGAGTGCAGAGATGACGAAATGGTCAACGGTTTATGCGTGGGCAAAGCATTCTGTGAAGCATTGCCAACTTGTTTTACTCCATGAACTGCAGCAATACATATGTACATATGTATATAAAGTACGAGAAGAGAACTTTCTAAACAAAAACTCAAAGCGCGCATAAACCAAAGAAAATTGGCAACACAGATCCTAAGCAGGGCAGAAGGATGGGCTTGGCTTTGCGGTTTCATTGTTACACGACTATAATATTTACAACATACGTTGAGCACTCCCCCAGCCTCTCACAGCTTTCCTCACTTTTCTCTCAAAGCTTACTAATGCAAAGTCCCGTTTAAATTCCCTCTCAATATTCCAATCTGCTTAGGGCAGGCCAGCCACAACACCAAGCGGCAGCAACACTTCAACGTCGAGATCTGACCGACCGACCATATACGGGGATTGAACGAGAAAAGTTGTTGCTGTTTCTGTTACTACAGAATTGTATTATTGTGTGTGTGTGTGTGTGTGTGTGTGAGTGAGAGCGAGAGCTTTCAGCATATGCTGAATTGTGGACGTTTGAGGATTTATTGTAGTTTGTTGAAGCTCATTAAAGAGCGGAGGATAAAGTTGAAGGAGAGGGAAAACGAATTGAAACTACACTATAATGGAGTGAAACTTTTCTAAATTGAAACAGCCCGAAACTGCATGCAATTTTGGGATTATCATTATTATTAAGATAGCAAGTTTGGCTGCTGTTTCTTGCTTCAAAATATACACAATTATTTGTATCTATAATCGCAAACTTTTTTATATGCTTTTATAAGCCCCGCTGCACAATTCATTTCCATTGAAGGCAAAAATGTTTTGACCTCAACTATGCAAGCCACTTACTCAATCCCCTGCCCCATTCCATCCCACGCTTAAGTGGGGGGTAAATGGCAATTATAAAATATATTTTCATTACGAGAATGAACCAAATAATTATGCCAAAAGTATGCAACGAGCGGAAAAGTGTTGAAAGAGGTGGAACGAGGAGAGGGAAAGGGAGAGAGAGAGAGAGTAGAAAGGTCCACTTGAGATGCTCGTTGAGCTTGTAGCTCTCTTGGTACAACTATTCCATGCTCATTGCTAATTAAAACTAAATTGAGTGGCACACACACGGATACACACACCCACAGTAGTCAACTTATTACTCTACTGAATTTGTATTTATATATGTAAGTGTGTGTGTATGTGTATGTAAACCGCAGTTTTGTGGGTGGGTTCTCTGGCTGTGGCCTAGTGCTAGTGGATTCGTGTTTGTCATTAATGTAAGCCAAATGTTTCAAATATACATATTTACATACATATGTATGTAGTATATGTGCATATTTACTGTGTGTGAATGATTTAAATTTATAACAAACAATTTTTCTCTAGCTGCACAGACAGTGGTAGAGGAAAGAGGAGAGCACGTGCATGCGTAAGCTCATTAAAAGCTAAAACGGAGACGGACAAACACCCACAATACTACACGGGAGAAAACCGTATAAACAAGTTAACTGTATATAATTAATTTTAATTGAATTGCATCTCTAAATGCCATAGCAATCAAACCATTGTCACAAAGGATCTCGTTGTAGGATATAGACATTTATCTCAGTACACAGCTTCCGCTCATTCTCCTTCTCTACGATATGGAGACGCACGCTCATAATGCACTTTTAATTGCCATTTAACCATTTCCATGCTTTCAATTGAAATGTTTTGCTGAAAGGCAGCAGTGAGCGAAATGAATGATGGAATTATGGGCTGCAATAATGAACCAAATGGATCAGTGTGTGTGTGAATACAGATACAACATCACATTGTAAACATGAAAGAGTAACAAACGAGCTGAAAGTAATTCTTTAAAAGGAATCTGTAAGGTCCTTTGCTTCCACAAAGTATTCTCGAGTCCAACTCTTAATTTCTGGTTACAAAATCAAGGCAGAATTCTGGAATACGCTGCTGGCCGTCCCCCGTCCCCCGCCCATGACCATATTGGGCACTTCGTCTAGACTGGGGACTTCTGCTGGAGTCTTTGTTCAGCGAACCGAACCGGTCCTAGGTCCCCGTCTCGGTCGTGCGTCATGCCAAACCAGACGGACCATAAATGTATCTCGTACTATAACTACTCGTACAATAAAGACAGCAGCACACAGCAGCAGCAGCAGCAGCAGCAGTCGAGCCATGCATTGAGCAACAACAACAACAATAAATTGTACAATAAATCAATAGCAACAAAAAAGAGACATGCATAAAAGTCCGTCCATAACGGAGGAACAGAACGGAACAGAAGAAGCGTATTGCTCCCGGGTTCAATGGGCGAAAAGAATTTCCCGTGAGCAGCAGAGTAGGGATAGTATGAAAACTAAAAGATCATTTTTCATATAATACTCAATTATTCTTAAATCATAAGAAGAATGATATTTAATCCTATCATTTGGGATCACGGGATACCTTTTCCCACAATTTAAGCATAAATCCTGCAAATCTTGAAGTGTATTAAAGCCTCGCAGCTTTGCTTCTTCTTTGTACGCCTATCCAGCTGCCCCCCATCTTGCTTGCCTTTTGCCTTTCTACTCCACACACACACACACACACACAAAAGCCGACCGGCTTGGGCCTGTGGTGGTTTTACCCTTGCAAAGTGTATTCTGATTTAAGCCAGATGTTTGCATTTCGGACTATATAATATATAATTATTTCCCTATTCACGTAGTATACAATGTATATTGGAACCGCTAAGATATTATAAATGTAGCTGCAGTGGGAACCACGGATCCGCAAGTGTACTAAATACTGCGGCTTCCGAAGCTGGCCTTCCTCTCTTGTCCAGTTTGTTTTGGGCTCTGTTCCGTTTGCTTTTGCCTTTGCCTTTGCAATGCTTGTATGTTTGGCCCTGCCGAAGGCAAATTGTTTCATTTCTCTGCCTCTCCCTCTCCCTCTCCCACTTCTTCCTTTTTTTCCTTTTCTTTTGGCTTCAGTTTATAGTTTGGGTTTGAGGGCTGGGGCCACAGCCGAAGCCGGGGCCGCTAGGCCTTAAGCAGGTGTGACTTATGTGTTGGTATGGGTATCTGTTTGAGTTAAAGTCTCCCCTCTCTATGTACTACACAACATTGTATGGTCTTGTGTGTCAGTGCGTGTGTTGTGTGTGTGCTTGTTTGTGTATTTGTGTATTTGTGCAACCCACCTCACAAACTTGTTTGTTGTTGTAGTTGTTGTTACTTAATCGTCTGTGGACAGGTTATCGTTTGCTCTTGAACTTGAGGCGAGCGCCATAGCAGAGCAGAGGAGGTGAGGGCAAACAGAAGTCAAACAAACAAGCAAAACTGAACGGGGACTGGGACGGTACCGGAGATGGACAGCAAAATAAAAAAAAAACAAAAAAGCGAGGGGGAACGTTGTGAGTTGCTGCTGCGACCGCAACTCTACATTTATACCCGATACATAGTCAGTATGGCTACACTAAACGACAAGTTTTGAAATATACTTGTGCAGGTTCGATATCATAGGAATGTGGATAACAAATTTGGTTGCTCCGGCTCTTGAAGTCTCTGAGATCTAGGCGCTAATGTTTTGCGCTAATCAAAGCCGGCTATGATACGTGTGTGTTAGAGAGAGACAGGGCGAGAAAAAATGTAATGGTTTTCATTATTCTGGCTATAATAATAATACGATCTGGTTCAGATTCTGCAGTCTAAAAGATATAGACATTCTCTACGATTCTGCGATTTGGCTTTCTCGTATCTTTAAAATTGTGGATGCCACAGATTTTCGTCTTTTGTGGGGGCGGAAGTGGGCGGAGCGAAGTTTTGAAATATACTTGTAACAGTGACATATCACAGAAGTCTGGATACAAAATATCGTTGCTCTAGCTCTTATAGTCTTTGAGCACTAGGCGCTGATAGGGACGGCTATTGATGCTGATCAAGAATATATATACTTTATGGGGTCGGAAACGCTTCCTTCTGGACGTTACACACATCCACCTTTACCACAAATCTAATATTTCCCTATACTCATATTGAGTATCGGGTATAAAAACAAGGAACTTTTTGCATTAGCGTGATAGTAGATCTATGCCCTCTACTTGCTGCCCTCATTTTTTTGATTGATTGTAAGAGCCCTGCCCCTGCAATGAATAGTTGCACTGCTTTCCACACAGCATGGACTGCTTACTGCTTACCGTTTCACAATTAAGGCAACCTTTTCTCACTTCTTTCTCTCCCTTTCTCCCTCTCTCTCTCTTCACAATCGACCTCCCTTTGGCCATTTAACGCGGACAGCAATTATTAAAACAGAGCCATTGGCGACATGATAAACGATTTCCGGAATATTTCCGCCTGCACAGGACGGTAGGGCTAAGGGGAGAGTTATGGGGTTGCGTTGGGCCAGCCTTCTGTTGACATTCCCTCTCCCCCTCTCTGCTGTTCCTGCCTGGCCGCGGGCGTGTAACGTTTACAGCGACACACTTCACTCCAAGGTATATTAATACAAGGTTGGGCCAGAGAGTCTACTTGCACAAAGATAGCGGTAGACACCTTCCACTTCGCGTCAGTCGACCTCATACATTTTTTGCACAGGCATTGCACAAATTGCGAAACTGTTAAAAAGAGGCTGCGCAAGCATAACGGTCTTGTTTACACACTCCTTCTGTGGGTGGATGGGTGCCATGGTGTCGGGGAGAAGAGAAAGGCGAAGGCAGAAAACAGTTGAAGCGAAACGAAACGCAACCAAAGGCAAGGGTAAAGGCCGATCAAAAATGCAAATTCCTGGCGACGAGTGTTGAGGGAAAAATGTCTTGGAAAAACGTTTTGAAAGGGAATCAAATAAAGTTATTTCGACTTGATTAACAATATGCAAACTTATTAATTAAACGATGCTTTTTTATAAATCTCAACAGCTCTAAGAAATATAAAATAATTGAAAAATATGTCATTGTGATTGTGACTTAGACTGGACACCTTAACCCTTAGTCTTGACACCATCCCACATCATCTGATTATCTCTGCGTTAGTTGCCGCATCTCGAATCACAACATTTAATTATTATAAATTTAATGACTTTATTTTCATGGCAATCTCCAGAAATTTCTTACTAATTATCGCCCAATTAAGATTAGCAATGTTGTGCCGTAAAAACGGGATGAATCTCTCATCCAAAGAAACAAAATTAGCTGATGATAAGAAACCTATATATAGAGAAATTTGAAATTAATCTTAATCTTAATCTCAATAATTTCTTTCACTGTATGTTTGTATGTGTGTTTGTGGGCACTGTGTTTGCGGTCACTGTTGTCAGGCGGACATTTTGTTTGATTGATTTCTGTGTTTTATGGGCACGGATTATCACCGTTTAAATTGCGACAAAGTTGCGCCTCAAATGAGGAAATGCTTACTTTAATTTAATTTTTTTTACGATTCTCCCCCTCTCATGGGCTGTCTCAACAAGCGAGGGGGACGGACTCTTGTATGGAGACTTGGTATGGAGACCCCCTCGGGTCATGGATCATGTGCATGCATAATACGAGGCGGGTGAGTGCCGCGCGCTCCGTCCGCTTCCTTAGAGTCAAGAAGACAGCTTACATTATTTTTTTGAATTTATTTGTTGCTGCTGTGCAAATATTCTATGGCATTTTTATGGCCATGAGTGGTTTATGATTTATGCGGATCCTCTTCCAATTAAGAGTTTTGATCTTTTTATATCCATGGGGAGGGTCTTCTATATGCAAGATTGGAAGATTGAGGTTGAAGGATCATCAGACAACAAACATATCGATTGAAGCGTTGGAAAGTGGCCATTGGCTGGGATCATTTACCCCTTCATGTGGCAAGGCACATTAGGCACTCCTCAAAGCTTCTTCCACTTTCCGTGCAGCGCAAATATTTGTATCTTATTTTTTTGTTTTTTATGTGTTTTTGTTGCAAGTAAAGTACCACATTCCACGCAAATCCACAAAAATTGTTTTCCATTTTCTTTGTTTTTCTTGTTTTGTTTATTTGCGTGGTGTTTTTGTGGAAACAAGAAAAAACAAAGAATTTGCATAACAAAGTAAACGCTCGAGGGACAAGACGAAGAGAGAGAGAGAGAGAAATTGGGAGAGACACACAGACAGAGAGACGCTGCTGTTATTTTTGGCATAGCCATGAGAATGTGTGAGTGCGAGAGAGAGGGCCAGGTTAATGCACCGCAGATTAAAAACAATTAAGATGAGAGCGAAGCGAGTCAGAGAATGAGAGATAAAGCACGTTCTTACCTTTCTCATCCGAGGGTTTCTTCGTGGAAGACTCCTGTTGCTGCTCCTGCAATTTACTGCTATCCACAACGACGGCGCAGCACAACAACAACAACACCCACACATTCGCTGTCGCCGGCATCTTGCCGCACTGCTCTTCACGCTTCTCCCCGCTGCTGTTGCTATCGGTGCTGCTGTCTTTCCGCTTCTTTTACTATTTCTTTCTCCTTGTGCACCAAAAAAAAATACAGAAAAAACTAACAGCTCGTGCAGCCGGGAATAGCACTTTTCGTTAACCTTTAATTCAGATTTTGATATAGCTTTGCATTTTTCTGGCAGTGTCGCACGTTTTTGTTTACTTCTTTCGCGCGGTGAAACACACACGCACAGGCTCACACACTCACAAACGCGGCAATGAGGGGGGAAAGTACACTTCCTCAATTAACTAGATATGTATTTTTACGGCAACAACACCCACATTTATTTACCTATCACACCTCTGCACAGGCTTTTATTAGAATTATGATTATTTCACATAGTTTGGCGTCGAAATCTTTCATTAATTTTCACAACAATGCGCGACATCACCGCGCTCGACCAAATTTTTTTTTTACTGCTAGCGATGGGAAAAACTTTTAAACATACAGATGAAAACACGAACTTAGCCCGCTTAAGCCCCCTTTATTTAAACAGGATAACATCTTGAGTTAAACGCGGATAACTCATAATAATAATAATTACTATTTTAAGGCCATCCTTCATCTTTGCATAACAATGATCACGATATCTTTCAACTGAACTGCGTTAAAATTTTTCAAGAGTCTTAATGTTCGTGGATTGTATTTTACACACACTGGTCGACAATGGGTTAATCGTCCATGATGAAATAAGGTTTGACCAAAAAAAGGTCAAAGCATAAAACGTAGTGTGAAATGTAACGTAAGTGAGTATGGAATGTCACGACATTTCTTACGTTGGAAGTATTTGAAGACTGTTATGGACATTTGTATACCCTATTTGTCTGGTCGTCCGTCTCGTGTGAGTAGAATGTATTGAACATTTTGTTGATTTTAAAAAATCTTTAAGATCGTTAAGATATATAGAATGTTGTTGGGGGACCACTTCAAAGAAAGTTGTTAAAAAAATAAATTATGCCAAAAACAGCATCCCATAATTAATCATCTGATTACACTCTTATCTACTATATTTGCCATTTTGGTCTGCGGGCGTTATTTCAAATCGCGCGCCCCTTAAATTCCTGAGTAAAAACGGCACAAAAAAATCAACGCATGGAAGGTCAAATCCACCCCTATGCCCAATATACCCTGAAGACACAATCGGCCTTTTTGCTTCAAGGTATTGAGCGGATTCGATGGCCGAGATGGATAAATCTTGCAATTTTCACTGTGTTTTTTTGCCTGTTGTCCATACCCCTGTCAATAGTCCCTGTCAAACTTACGGTCGCCCGACTCATTTGTTCGCCGCAAAAGAGGAGCAGGAGAGAGCAGCTGTTGTCAACTGCTATTGAAATTTATCGAACATTTTATTTGAAATTCTAGAGGTGCTCAAAATGTGGATCTCAAGTTCGGTAATTTATTCTAAATTTACGTCTTAAGCGAGAGCGTAATTTTGAATGGGCTGTAGAAAGGGTATGAACAATAGGCAAAAACAGCCAAAGCATATTGCAAGGTTCGTACGAACCTCACCTCGCGTGTGAGGACAACCTTGCAAGCCAAGGTATGTTAGGAAATAGGGGTATGATTTTGCCGTTTCGAAAATTTCAGTTATTCCACCATTCATCTGGGATGTGATGTTCCTAAACCGCACGTTTCTATGCGATATTTAGCCGATGGTTTTTAAGGGCAATGAGTGGCAATAAAAAGTAGTTCGCGCCTAGGTTCATTTCAAATCGTTTAAGACCATAAAATTACACCAGAAACATGTAATATACATCTGTGTGTTTGTGGTAATTGATGATTTTGTCACAGAAATCGAGCTCCACAGCGTCCCAAAGCTGATTGTTTTATTTATGAGTTTAATTTTTTCATAGGTCTGTCCTTCTTGTCTGCATTAGTTCTCCCACTTTTCCACCCCATTTTTCGTATTCCCAAATCTGCTCAGTTGGGCTGGCGACATTTGTCAAGTTGTTTTGATTATTCAAAATTACAAAAAAACAAATTTGGCAAGTTAGTACGCTCCGTTAAGAAAAACATAATAACAAAATACTCGTAAAGCTAAAATATACGTTAATATACAGCTCACAACGTTTTTTTTTTTTGCAAGATGTTGCGTCAATTAAAGGTAAGGCGGAAGAAGTGCATCGCCGATTGCATAAGATTTTCCCCATTTTCTATTTTCGGTTGCAGCTGACGTTGAATATTTCCCGATGGATTTTTATGCCCTGGCAGCGCCAAGCCTCAGCCTCCAGCAGCCAGATGCCGCCCTTCCTGGCCCCCATTAGCGACGACGTGATTGTGGACTACGAGGATCCGGATTACTTGCCGCTGCCGGAGTACCCGGTGCGTCCCAACGAGCCCCTGGAGACACGCAAACAGCGGTGAGTGGGGGAGAACACTTCATACGATGAATGGAATGATTACCCACCCTTCTAAATTCGACCATCCACTTCATAGTTTGCTCTATCAATCGCGTAAGCGTGGAATGCTGGAGAACGATCTACTTCTGAGCACCTTTGCCGCCAAATACTTGAAGGACTTCAGTGCCGAACAGACGGCCATCTATGACCAGTTGATAAATGGGGTCAGCAACGACTGGGACATATACTACTGGGCCACCGAGGTGAAGCCCACGCCCGAGGAATACAACACGGAGATCATGAAGCTTCTCAAGGAGCACGTGAAGAACGCCGAGCGTGTCACTCGTTTTCGTCAGCCGGATCTGACTTAGTGAGGGGCATGTAATGGTCCTGCTCCTACACAGAACAGGGGAAAACATGGTCTTGGCAAGCTGACACGCGACTTGCCTTGTCAATGGTTTCCCCCCACCAGACCCCTCCAAACGAATCCAATCCTTTTAGCTGTAAGGACTATAAATTATTTATGCAGTCGATTAAAAAAACAATACTTTGAAGCTTAAGCAATAATCTCATGCTAGCACCTCTCGAAGACCTTGTAGAGCGTGGGCAGATTGGTGAGCTCATAGATCTGTTGCCGGAGACGAGCCGGCGGCAGTAGGTACTTTTTCAGAGCTGGAAAGAGCACATGCTCCGTTTGCCAGGGCTGGTGACACGACGATTCATCCTCGTGCCAGTCCTGTTGAGCATAGAAACGGGCTGTCTCGCGGCAAAAGGACTCGAAGCACTTGGCCTCCTGCTCCCAGTCAACCTCGGTGGCCAGGCGCAACAAGTAGACGGGCAGATGTGTGGCACTTGGCTTGTGCCGGCCCACCAGGCTGGGCAGCGACTCGACCAATCCCTCCTCCGATATGCGAAGACCGAAATACTCCTTCATTATGGGGGCCTTTTGCTGGAGGATCTGGACGGCGCTGGCGGCCAGTTCGGTCTTGTCGCCATCCTCGGGCGTCCAGCCAGCCGCTTCGCTGTCCAGGGCAATCATTAACAGCTCGTGCAACGATAGCGGCGGCATCACACTGATCTCGGAGCAGTTCTGAAACTCGTACACCAATCTTTGGTAGAACAGCTCCTCGCTGAAGGCTCGGGTGTTGCACAGATAGAGGCGCGTCTCGTGCTGGAACAGGGCCCGACGCTCGTCCACACAGCCCACATACACCAGGTTTTTGAGGATGCTCCTCAGTTGAACGTTGCACTGTCGCTCCACGCTCTGTCGCATATCCAAGACGCTGCTCAGGCGCACCTCCCGCGCCTTGCGTGCTGCTATAAGGCGGAAGCTCTCCTCCTGTGAGCAACTCGCTTCGCTGGACTTCTCCTGGAAGGCGGCTGTATCGTTGCCGGAGGAGGTGGAGGACAGACCAGAGTCACTCTTTTTGATCGGGGCCAGGAACTTGTCCAGCTTTTGTTCACTGGAATCGGTGCGAATGAGTTCCTTGGGATAGATGCGCTGGCTCTTGTCCACCGGCTGCGTTTCGTCCAGCTCTGAGGCTCCGGGCAACTTGAGCTGCTTGTAGAAGGTTCTGGTGGCATTGCTGCCCAAAAGTTGGATCTCCACCTGCTCCTTCAGGCGCTCGACGATCTCGTCCTGGTAGAGGAAATGCACCTCATGCTTGGTGGGATGAACATTCACGTCTAGATTCTGGGGCGGCAGCTTCAGGCTCATGTACACAAAGGGATGATGGCCACGCGGCAAATAAGTGGCGTACACTGCATCCACGGCGCACTTGAGGGCTGGAAGGGAGGGAATCAGCTTTGAATATCCAGGAAATGGGAAAGATGCTACCCACCCGGCGACTCTACGAGCCGCTGATTGATGAATAGCAGCATCTGGCTCCGCTTGGCCGAGTAGTTGACTTGAGTGAGCAGACACTCAACCTCGAACTTGAACACCTCATCCTTGTGACTGAACTGCAGTAACTCCTTGGAGATGCCGGCGCCATAGATGATTCTGATGTTCTCCGACCGCGAACTGGCGACAGGAGTCTTCAGCGAAGGCTGCGGCTCGCCCTGTTTGCGCAGGGTGAAGCCCACCTGAGGATTGTGTACTGCGTACTTGGCCAGAACATCGGAAAGCTTCTGGAACTCGTCACCCGGTGACTTGAGTGCCTGCCGTCGCTGCGACATGTTGTAGAACAAATCCTCGATGGTGATGATGGTGCCCTGGTTACCGGCACAGGGCTTCGGCTGACCCTGAAGCCGGCCATCGGCGTAGATGGCCTTGTAGCCGCACCGCTCCTGGGCCGTCTTGGTTTGGATCGTCAGGTGGGCCACATGACTGATGCTCGCCAGTGCCTCGCCGCGGAAGCCGAAAGTAGCTATTTGGGAGAGATCCTCGAATTTGGCCAGCTTGGATGTGGTGAAGCGTTCGCAGACTATTTCCAAGTCCTCTCTGCGTATCCCGGTGCCGTTGTCCTGGATCTGCAGCAGCTTCAGGCCGCCAGACTTCACGTGCACCTGGATGTGGCTCGATTTGGCGTCCAAACTATTCTCCAGCAGCTCCTTCAATGCGTTGGCCGGTCGCTGGATTATTTCGCCAGCGGCAATGCGATTCACCACCACCTCGTCAAGCTTCCGGATGACACCCGGCTCCAGATCCACTTGCATTATCCAGGTTCCAGATTAGATTCGTGATCAGTCTGCCGTTTACCTTGTTTTAAAGAAATAGCAGCCAACGTTTTCCCGTTTTTTACTTCATTTTACTTAAAACAGAACACAAACACATACACACACGCGTTTTGTTTTCTACTTTGTTCTTACTACTCGCTCACTCATACATACACATATGCGCTGAGTATAAGGCGGCATTTGACGAATTTCAAGTTCCCTTGAATATGACTAGCTAGATAGAGCCCTTAGCCATGTCCACATAATTTTATCCGATTAATGAATCAACTTTATACTTGACTGCCTTATTTTAAATACTTGCTTTTATTGGATCATGTCTAAAAAAAGGTTTTATCGAAAAATGTCAAACATGGTGACCAAATGTGCATATGCTATCCGTATACCCGTATGCTTTTGCTGACAAATGATATCGGTTAAAATTGTAAAATTTTGTATGAAAACAATTCGAATAGGGATGCAATCAACATGTTTTATATACTGCCTTAATGAGAAGAAATAAATAAATGATCGTACTTATGATACGAACGATCAATTTTAAATCTCAATTTTCAAAACAATTTTATATTTCATTATTAACGCATTTAAACTTATAAACTTCATATAACACTTGGTTGATTTCGTACTTCTTAGCCTAGAACTATTTTGATTTGAGTGAAAACAAGCGAATTTTCTAAATTCCTTGAGGAACAATGTGGTTTGTACTGCAAAGCGGAAATGGAATGGAATCTACAATCCAAACCAATTGGATTTGAGGCAGATAAATACTGAGATGCCCAGTATAATGGTTGTGTACTTGAAGTAGCGTCGCACCGTTGTGCGCTTTCGCACGGCGAGAATATCGTTATAGTCGATGTGGAGCGGATTCTTCGCAGGACTGAACGAACCAAGCTACGAACGGAGGAAAGAGATTAGTTTAGTGCAGGAATCCCAGTTGCATACAGCTAGCGCTTACATATTTAACGGTCTTGGTTAAGTCGTCGACCGATTTGCGATATGCCATGATATTGGTCTTAAGGCTGGCCAATTGCATCGTCGAGGTTTTACCCAGCACCCCGGCATTTAGGTTCTTCTTGACAAAGTCCAGGGAAGCCTGGATGATGACCAACTGTTGCATATGGCTGGCGGTGATCATAAGAATATCATAGAAGCTGAAAGACAAGAATCATTGCGTTCATTTCACGGTCAATGGGAAGGAATCTTTGTGTGGGCACCCACTTATCCATTCCATCCCTCTTCACTCGAGCTATTGACTTGTAGGACCAATGGTGGAGGTGAAAGCTGCAAGGGATGATGATGATACAGATTCAATTAAATTTTTCAAGACATGCACTCACTCCAAGATGCCCTTCAGAATCTTGTTACGTTGCACAGGAAATGGGATGCCCACTTTCTTGAGCGCTTGATCATCCATCACTAGGAATTCGGCCAGGGAAGTACGCGAAATGGCGAAATGGTGCAGCTGATCCTGCATATCGATGGATTGTAGGATTCCTTGTAGCTCCTGAAAGTACTCCGGGCACTCGGTCTTCAGAAAGATGCGTGGAATGTGGTCCCTTAGCGTGTGGTAGCACAGAAAGTGCAATGGCACCGAGTACTTTTCTTCAATCCGTGGCAGTAGTTCCAGCAGATCATAATAACCATAAGACTCGGCCGCCTGTGTGGGAGTGTAGCCCTTACCGTTGGGTATCATGGCATTTACGCCCGCTTCCACCAGCAGCTTGACAATATCCGCGCGGTTCTTCTCGATGGCATGAAAAAGCGCTGTGCAGCCAACGTGGTCCACATCGTTCAAGCTGGCGTCTTTGACTATCAGGCGGACGACACTGGTGTAGCCGTTGCGACAGGCAAACATTAACGGAGTCATCCCGCATTTGTTGGACACATTGATGGCTGCCCCATGTCGGAGCAGCAGACGGACCAGCTTCTCTACCAAGTACGGATCGTTCTTCTCACAGTCGCAGGCCTCCATCACTGGCGTCTGAGTTTCCACCTGCTTGTTGGCGCTGGCCGACCGCTTCTCCAGCAAGTACGCGGCCAAATCGTAGTGACCCTCGCGGCAGGCGTACATCAACATCGTCCGTCCCCAGCGGATCGGGTCGTTCACGTTGAACCGCAGGGAATCAATTTCCTTGATCACGGCCTTTACGTCCCCCTCAAGTACGGCTTCGTAGAGCTTCTGATCCGGTTCCACAGTCGGCTGTGGCTTTGGACTTTTCTTAACCTGCGCAAAACAAGATATTGAAACCCAAAAAATCCTCGTGGCCATAACAATCCAGGAAAATTACCTTATTCGAAAAGTAGAAGCCATCGTAGCTGCTGTCCGAGTCAGAATCGGAAGGTGGCGGGCCATACGCCATATTATTACTCATTATATTGTGTTTTTCCCGAAATTAATTGCAAATTATTAAAAGTAACGCAAAAGTTGTTCTTTTGCACAAAATTGGCAAAAAGAGTGCCGTTAGCTACCGTCTTTACCGCCCCTTTATGGATATTGTCCTAAATAAACACTTTTGGCTTTACGACGCGGAAGCTGGCCAGAAACAGCTGGTTAACGTGACCAGAGCTGCAATTGTTTTTTGTTGGTACTTTTCGGTATTTTTTGAGGTCAAAATTGAGCCTACGATTTCATTTTACAATTTAAATAGAATTATTAAATTAAATTTATATAGAAATCCAATAAATGCAATTATTTAAATTAAACCAATCAAGTAGGAAATTGATTCATTGATCGGATAAAACTATGTGGGCACGGCTGAGAGATCTAGATAGCTAGTAATATTCCACGGAATATCAAAATCGAGGAATATTTCGAGTAATTTTCGGTATTTTTCAAAAATGACAAAAATGTTGTAAAAATGTTTAAAAAAGGAAGAAGAAGAACAGAAATGTCGCAAAAATGTTTGAAAAAGGAAGAAGAATGCCAAATCCGAGGCCGTTTGCAGGACGTTGGCCAGAGTGGTGCCGGGGTGCCGAGTGGGGTGCTGGTGCAGCCGAACAGCTGTTTTCGTCGACACGTGGCGGAAAAAAGGAAAATTCTTGTGCAGAGTGGACAATGCCGAGGGCGCGCATCCTGGAAGGAGTGGACAGCCGGACAGAGGTCGCACACCTCCCCTCGGACTCCATACGCCGGTAGCTCAGATTCGACCAGGAGACGAGACGCCTCTACAGGATGGCAACAAGTACTGGTTGGCGTCTGGACACCGGCGTCTTCAGGATTCTGGCGTCTGGTGCGATGGAAAGACGTGGGAAATGGGGCTTGTTCTCGCGTCGGTCCGATGCGGAGGCTCGTCTCATCGAGATCACCCGTTTGGATGGCAGCAACCGGCGCGTGCTCTTGTGGAAGGGGGTGGAGATGCCGCGTTCCCTGGTCCTCGAGACGCGTCGCGACTACATGTACATGGACAGAGTCGCCTTGGACTCCATACGCCGCGCCACGATGAACGAATCCGAGCTGCAAGCAATCATGGCCCGGAGCTTATATTCGACCAGGAGACGAGACGCCTCTACTGGATGGCAAGAAGCGTCGGACACTGGTTGGCAACTAGGACTACGTGTACTGGAGCGACTGGAGCACCGGAGACATTGATCAAGACGTGCTAGAGCCGCAGCCTCGCCAAGGACGTGCCCTGCATCCCCCACAGCTACGACAGACTGCCCGAATGTGCCGCTGCCGGTGTCCGGCAAGAATATCCGTGCCCAAGTGAAGCTCTCTCGCCTATTCAGCTGTGTTCTAAAACGTTTCCTCTTTTAGCTTCTTTGGCAAACTCGCAGAAGCCTCGCAACATTGACGTCCTTGCCATGAAGGCGAGGCGTCTGCTCCTCTCGACAGATGTCGGCAGCCATCAGGCCACCATTCGGGCCCGAGTCGATGGCAATGAGTCCGATAAGATCTACTGTGATGTACCTATTTCAGGCTGAGGTAAGCTCAGTCCCGTCCAGGGGTCAATCCACAAGAAATTTGTAGAAATGTGATGGAACCTTAAGGGCGGCGTCAGGGGGGCGGCCTGTCGTAGAGAGGTGGATCAGGGCTAGAATGGGCGTCGCTCGTCGTGTGTGCGAAACGACTGTATGGACTCGGGGCGGGGCGGCGTCGGTGCCTCGGCTAATTGGGGTGAACCTACGGAATCGGGTGTTTTTACCTTAATAATTTGACACTTTATTGTATTTCTTAGCGGTTTAAATGAGCTTATTTTAAATTGGGCGCCGATGTCTTCTGGTGAGTTCCGGGTACCGCGTCTGTACTCCGGGTCGAGTCTCTGCGTAAGTTTTGGTACCCCGACCGTACTGTGAGCCGGGTTTCTGCGTAAGTCGTTCTTTGGTTCTCGTCGCCGTCTTTTTATAGGCCCGTATTGCTGGGTCGGCGGGTTGACAAATGCGCTTCCGCGTCGGGGCGCACTTTGCCGTTCTTGGTGATCGTTGCAGATTTTGGCGGCGCCGACTTTCCTCCCTCGATGAACCCGGAAGGCCGCACTCGGCCGATGGCTTGGCTTGGAGTGGGGGAAAGCTCGCGTGACCTGATGTCTTTGGTCATCGTTCTGGAGTTGGCGCGTGTTGATCGGTGGTTGCTTGCGGAGGGGGCGCTGGTTGTGGGGTGCGGTGCGATGCGCTCATTATAGGTCGGGGGACGGATTGTATCGAAACCTTTTAGGTTCGTTACAAGCGAATCGATGTGATAGACCTTAAAGGAAAGAACAAGTAAGCAACCAATATGGGGGCCCGACCCTCTGGACACATGTTTAATCTCCTGTTCCCTCTCTACAGGAAAACCCTTGTTTCCATGCACATCTCGCCGGTGAACAACATTGCCGCCTTGGGGGGATTTGTGGACTGGCTGGATGTCAAGACCGGACTGGAGCGGATCACTGTCAACGGAGAGCGTCGTTCCGCGGAGCTGCAGCGTCTGTCGCAGTTCACCGACATCAGTGCCGTGTGGACATCGGGTGCGAAAGTGCTGCGCAATCACAATTGTCTTCACAGTCGCACAAAGTGTTCCCGCATCTGCATAGCCAGCGGGGTGTGACACGCAGTACTCACGACGTCTGCTCGTGCCCCAAGCATCTGATGCTACTGGAGGACAAGGAGAACTACAGCGTGTATCCGGCCAGATAATTTTAAGTGGCGGGAGTAGTGACATGAACAACGATTGTATATCCGCCTTCTGGCGCTGTGACGAAAGGACTGCCCGGCGGATCAGTGCAGCTGACAGTCAGCCGAGGGCAGCGACACCACCTGTGAAAACTGTCGCAATGTCTACGTTGAGGCCGACTGCTGCAAGCGGCCAGGAGAGTTTCAGTGTCCCATTAACAAGGTGAGTGGAAAGACACGATATCTGCCCAAATTCTTAAACTACCAATATCCTACTCACCATTTCTACAGCTTTGCATATCGGCCGCCCTGCCTCGGATATTCTCGCGTACCGAGCCAAAGAATCTAGCTCTAATGGTTCCATCGAAGAAATTAAATAGTAAGCAGTAAGCATAGCTAAAAATTATTGAAAATCTCTGCATACTGAAGTGTATTGTCCCCGCAGGGAAACACGTTAAGCACTCCCTTTCAAAGACTTTAAAAATGTAATAGAGAACCTGCCGGATATTGCATTTGAGGTGCAACGCGACCAAGCTGCGGATGAAGATGGAGCGTTGGTATTGCTGGTATTTTAAGACATAAGTTCAACAAAAAAATATTCGCAATGTTGCAACGTCAATGTTGCTGGTATTTGAAAACTTGTTAACCAGAGTATGGCCATTAGTTTACCCTTTTTATGTAATTTAATAGGAAGATACTGTTTTCCAAACTGTTTTTAAAGCGTAATTAATAATGACCTTGTCTTAGATTGATATGTTTTACACATATTCAAGCAACTGATTAGTTTCCTCTATATATCCTGATTTAAGAAGATCCCAGTAAGAAGACCACTAATTGCAAAATATCGTTGAAATACTTCTAAAACAGAGACTGACTAGTTTCTGCATTAATTAGAGCATGGAAAGACAAACATTTTCTCAATTCTATAATATCCATTTCTCCCAGGGCATACAGATCCGCGCCATGTTGGAAAAGAGAGCCTTAACCGATTAACCGAGGCAAAAAGCGCACAGAACAGAGTACAAATTCATTCTCCACATTTTTCGCAAAGACTGAGAATTTGTAATACTAAAAATTTTTGTTATTTTTTTCTTTTCCTTTTAAACACTTTGAGTCTACGCTCACTACTATATTGTATGGTATGGAGTAACATACATATGTAATTGCCAGGGCATGCTGAGGAAAAGTTAAAAAATGAGTTGATTTCTGATTTTGACAACCAGTCAAGTTTTTACACTCAGCACTCAAAGAGTTAAGGAATATATTAGTTTTGTGGTGGATAACTTATATACATAAATTCTTGATCTGCAACAAACTATTGTATCCAGACTCCTGTGGTATCACCAAACCATGTGCTGGTACCCTGGTATAAAGTCTGACATCCTATGAAAGGCAAGTGTGGTGCATCTCAAATATGCTAGGATTGTTGTCTCTCTTTTCAAAACCGCTATCTGTTCTTTCTTTGGCACGTGGCAATTCAAGTCCATACTGCCTGTCTCCCAATTCCTCATATGGTGCAATTTCCTGTACTTGAAGACCTTGCTGTATATACGTTCGGTTGTCCAGTTGAACGTGACAAGTCCTCTAAGACTTATTAAAGTCGACTTATCCTTGCACACGGTAACGAGTTTCTTGTCGTCGGGATAGTAGTTTACGAGTGGATTCGAATCCAAGTGGATACGGGGGACTCGGCTCAGGAACCCGGCGACGAGACGCGTGTCCCTCCACACATCGCCGTAGGTGACAGTCCACAAGTTGCTCTTTCGCCTGCCCATGCTGTCCACAATCCCGCGTGCTAGTGGTACGGTTAGCTCCTTGGGCCGCGTCGTTATTCGAGCGGAAAGATCTTCTATAGCTCGGATTCGCCGTTGCTTACCGCTGGCCTCTCGCTGCTCACTGATCATCATCGGTGAATTTTTTCTCACTTGCGAAGAGAATTTGCTGCCAAAGCCCGTAGACAGTCCCATGTTCGAACCGGATCCCAATTCTTGTGCCTGTCTAGGGTTTATGATAGACTCGACTGTCTTTGGGTGCTCAGAATCAACGTGGGGCTCCTGCAGCGACGACTCGTTCGAGCTTCGAGGACCCTGCACACTGTGGATCGGCACTGCTAGTATGGCATGTCGTCGATGGATCATCTGGGATTGTTCGTGTTGTAGAGTGTTCATGAGAAATAGAAATGATAGCGACTTCAGTACTTACGACAAACAGGAGGCAAAAAGCGCACAGAACAGAGTAAAAATTCATTCTCCACATTTTTCGCAAAGACTGAGAATTTGTAAAACTAAAAATTTTTTTTGTTTTTTTCTTTTCCTTTAAAACAAAATACTTATAACACTTTGAGTCTACGCTCACTACTATATTGTATGGTATGGAGTAACATAATTGCCAGGGCATTCTGAGGAAAAGAAAAGTTAACAAATGAGTTGATTTCTGATTTTGACAACCAGTCAAGTTTTTACACCCAGCACCCGAAGAGCTAAGGAATATATTAGTTTTGTGGTGGATAACTTATATACATTCTTGATCTGCATCAATATCCGAGTCGATATAGCTATGTCTGTCTATCCGTCCCGATGAACGCTTAGCTGATATCTCAAAGGCTATAATACCTAGAGCAACAAACTATTGTATCCAGACTCCTGTGGTATCTCACTGCTACAAGTGTGTTTAAAATTTCGCCCTGTTGCATCCACAACCCGAAAACCCAGAATCATTGACCATATCTACCAGATTGCCGAATCTGGATCAGATCGGATCATTATAATAATTATTGTCACACCTTAAACTCAATGTAAGAGATTGTTGTACAAGGACACGGGCAAAGAGCGCTAATCCTGCTGATGTCTATGTGGCGGACTTACTTGCCCAGCTCCAGCGCAGAGCGACAGATATCAGGTGCTGCGGGCTTGGGCGCCAAGGAGGACAGGCACATAATTTCGTCGAACGCGGAGCTGGACGCCAAGATTAGGGTTTCCAATTCAATAAAACAGTTCGGTGCCACCATAAAGCATAAGAAAAATATTGAGTTCTTTTGTAGACAATCTAAGACACCTTAGATTAATTTTTGTATTCGCTTTGATAAGGTAAGCGTATAACTATTTCTTTTTATCCTTCTTTTGGAAGCGAGGTCCGCCAAAGCTTTTTCCCTTGTTGAACTTGTTTTTGCCCGCCTTGTTTGTCAGCTTCACGGTGCTGACCTTCTTCTTGGCCGCAATCTTTGTCATCTTCTTGTGGCGGTTAGCCTCGGATCTGGTTTTGAAGGTAAATGCGTTAATGGAATTATCTTTAAATGCATTTATATATGTGCTTACCGCAATCGCAATGCCCCACCCCGACTGACATCGGTCAAATCGTTGGTGAATGCCGATTGAGGGCCGCGCCGCTTAGGTTGATTGGACGCCGCATTGGACCCGTATCTGGGAGGTTCAGTTGCCCCTAGCTTCCCAGGGCGCTTGCGGAGCTTGGACATTTTGGCCCGCACCAGCGACACCTTCTCGATTTCTTTCATGGCCCGCTCCTTAGCCATCTGCTCAGGCGTCTTTTTCCTCGGCTCATCTTTTTTTTTCTTGTGGCGCTTGGCATCCAGCTCCTTGACAGGCGGTCCATCTTCACCATCACCGCCGTATTCGGGTCGCTTGCGTTTGCCAGCGTTCGGGCCGTGACCCTTGCCCTTGCCGCCAGCTGGCTTGCCCTCGTCACTTGGGGTCAGCGCGAGTCGGTTCTTTTCATCCTCACGCTGCTGCTTTGTTTGGAACCAGCCGCGTTTGTCGTTTGTCTGGCCCAAGAGCTTACGCTCAGTTTTGGACAGTTGCTGCTCTGTCTTGGCGAGCTGACGCTCGGCCTGCTCCTCGTCGAGAATGTTTTCTGAATGGAATCAAAGATGGGTCTAAGGGTAAATCATAACCTGATTTTTGTACTCACGAATCTCTGGCTCCAGGGCAGTCAGCTTCTTGCGATACTTCTCAATAATCTCTGGTGGAATAATGCGATTCTTAATGGTGCTCTCGGCATTCTTGATAATATCTTTGACAATCTTGCGTTCCTTTTCACCAGCCAACGAGACGGAGATACCGGCACGACCGGCACGCGCTGTACGGCCCACACGATGGATATAATGCTCTGTCGTAATGGGCATCACAAAGTTAATGACTGTCTTCACACCCACAATGTCCAGACCACGAGCTGCCACATCTGTGGCGATCAAGACATCGATCTGCTCTTCCTTGAATTTCTTAAGCGATTCCAAACGCTGTTGCTGGGTCAGATTTCCATGGAGCTCACCGGCTCTTATGCCCAGCAGACCCAACAGGATGTGCAAGCGATGGGCCTGCTTCTTGGTCTGCACAAAAACCATGCAATGATCGTGGAATGTGCGACAAATTAAGCTGGCCAAAATGGGCTCGCGATCTCCCTCCTTGTCCTCGCGTATGCGTATGAATTCCTGCCGCAGATTAAAGGCCACCTGTTGATTGTTGTTTACAAAGACCTTGACAGGCTTGTCTAGCGAGACGGCAGCCAAATCCTTGACCTGCTCGCTCATCGTGGCCGAAAAGAGCATGGTCTGGCGCGTCTTACAACAGGAATTGATGATCTCCTTCATTTGCTCTGCGAAATATTCGTCCAGCATTCGGTCGGCTTCGTCCAGGATGAGAACCTGTAAAGCAAGCATAAACCTAATTAGACGTTGACTATAAATGGGGAATATTCATTTAAATCTCTCTCTGATCAGCTTGCATCTGCCGCGCAGTTGCAAGTACCAAGGCTATCCGCTTTGCCCAGAGTTGAGCTCAGAGCGCAAGGATGGACATTCATCATAGTAATGAAAGATCAATCAAATATCTGGGGATAAGCTCACCTCAATGGAGTCCAGGGTAAAGCTGGGCGTGTTTTTGATGTGATCTATAAGACGTCCAGGAGTGGCTATCACAATATCTGGATTCTGACGCAGCACAGCCTCCTGTGCCTTCACATCCAGGCCCCCAATGGCCAATCCCACATCAATGCTTGTGAATTGGCATAGCTGTTTCGTCACCTGATAGACCTGGGCACCCAGCTCACGGGTGGGCACCAGAACCAGGACACGGGTTATGGCCTTGTTATTGAGTGGCCGATACAGCAGACGCTCCAGTGTGGGCAACATATAGGCAGCCGTCTTGCCCGTACCAGTGGCAGCACAGCCACAGATGTCCCGGCCTAAGAGGGCAATCGGAATCGTTGAAGCCTGGATGGGCGTGGGGTATATGTAGCCCAGTACTCCGATGGCCCTCATGAGGGGACGCGAAAGATTCATTTGATAGAAGGAGGTGATTTGCTCGTTGCCCTCCACAGTGTCGTCAAATTGCATTTTTTCACCCTCATCCTCGTCTTCTTCTTCGGCCTTCTTCTTCTTCTTGCTCTTGGTTTGCTTCTTTTCCCGCAAACGCAGATTGTCGTGCTGGAGCTCATCCTCAGAAAGGTCTATTTCGTCCTCATCACTTTGCTCGGCGGCCGCCGCCTCGGCTCCACCACGTTTCTGCAGACGGGCTGCAATCTTGTCATCTGTCTTTGTGCGTGCCTTCCTCTTTACATACTTCATCAGATCGTCCCAGGTGTCCTGGTTGTACTCCTTAACGGAGCCCACAAACTCGAAACCCTTCTCGAACTCTGTTACCTTCTTGTGTCGCAATTTTGTGGGTTGATACTGCGAGCCGACGGGTGAGAGAAGGTTGTGTGTCTCAGTTTTCATTCAGGGATTAAATATATCGTGTTTTCTCACCTCCACTTCGGCATCAGAGTCCTCGGATAGATTCTCCACCTCGGCATCATCTTCAATGGTGCCAATCAGGTCTAAATTCTTAGTTGCACCCATTTTGCACCAAAGAATATTTTAAAATTCTGAAAAATTTCAGAACCGCGTGTTTATAATTCACAACCAGTGTGACCCTCATAAATATACCGAAATATACCGTCTCATTTTCAAAATAAACCGATATATATTTCAAGATATATTTTACATATTCGTTTTTGATCTTCCATGGAATATTCTCAGCTATATAGAACATTTAGCCATGCCCACATCATTTTATCCGAATAATGAATCAATTTTCTACTAGACTGGCATTTTTTAAATTCTCCCTTTTGTTAGATTGTGTCTTAAAAGGGCATTAGCGAAAAAGGTCAAACAAATAACACTGAAGTCAGTAATCGTTCCTACTGCCCTGGCGCTCAGCTGTTTACCATTTGTTATGAAATTTTTGGATTGAAAGAAAACTTTTAAAATTTAAGAAAATAAAATGCTGCGTTTGTTAACAAAAACAAGACTTGCAAGGTGAGTAAACCAATATTTTATCAACCATAAAGAATTCAGATTAGTTGGCGATTTTGTTCAGGCAGCTGTTCACGGCTTCCTATGGCTCTCCGCGTTTTTATGCCCAGAACTTGGCCGACGGAAACAAGAAGCCGGAGGAGGGACAGATCAGCAATGAGCCGATACAGTTCTTTGGCAGTCAGGCGGCCACTTGGCGAGCACGGGACACTCGAAGTGGGGGTGATGATGAATCCCTCTGGTACCAGCCCTACGTGATCTCAGCCAGCTTGGCCGTATTTCTCCTGTATTTCTGCTGCCTTCGCGAGGAGAGTGACATTGATCAACGGCTGGGGGGAAATCTGTACGACCATGTAAGCGACATGGAGGAGGTGCAGCTGACAGTCAACTACAGATACAATAAGGAACACGGGCTGGACACCAAAGAGCAGGAGAAACGTCTCATCGAAATAGGCGTCGATATGAAAGAATTGGATGCAAAATTAGCCGCCCTATAGTCTAGCATTAACCATTAACAAATTGTGTTTTTCAATTCATTAATTGCAAATAAATTCTAAATTTATATAGTAGCGTCTTGTTATTGGGCATTTAGACGAGTGATTGCAAAACCGTCGGTTTTGTGTGTGGGTGGTATGCGCTTTAATTCCTCCCCCACCGATTTCGAAGAGCGCGCAGTCTGGATTCTCTTTAACAGTGCTGTTGCGCTAAAAGGCTCAAGAGAAAGCTATGTTAGCAATATCGTAAACGGACCAGCTTTGAGTGCCATTTTCTTGCGTGAGCATTTGCAACCAAACCAAACGACTCGATTCGACTTCCTCGCTGCCGTGATCTTACAAATATTGTTAAATCTTTGTTTTAAGAAACTTAATTAAACTGCTGCATGGCCCAACTTAGGCCCCCGCATCGCGGTTGCTTGCTGATTAAAAAAGTAAATTCAAAATTGTTTCCGGACGGAACGAACAAATTTTGTTCAACAAAATTTTTTTTTATTCATTTAAGTGTGTTGTGTGTGCCTGTGTGTAGAGATCACGTCTGTTTTAGAGTGCGATCGGGTTCATGTGTGTGTGTGTGTGTGAGTCGAGTTGGTCTCTTGACAAATAAAAACACATTTTTTTTAATATTTAACTAATATCTAACACACACACACATGCATATAAAAACATTGACATTGAAATATTCCGTCTGTTAAACGCGACACCGAAAATTGTTAGCTGCGGAATAACCAAAAAGAAACGAATTCATGATGCGGGAGGAGAAAAGTTCCATTTCGTGCGTGTAGTGCTCGCGTGCGGGGTGCGGCGTATTTGTATTACAAAATTAACTGTTTAACAATATATTGACTAAGATTCCTTCATCGCGTCCGCGATCTTCTGTCCCATTTCCATGCGCATAAATTAGAGTACTTGAGCAGCGTCGTTGCCAGTGTCTGCGCTCTTAGCATTTGCTTTACCTCTGCCTCTTTGCCCTGTTTTTGCTTCTGTTTTGTTGCCTTTGCAGCTTTTGTTGTGTTATTGTTGCTTTTGCATTGCTGTTGTTTTTTTTCCGTCCCGCGATTAGAATTAATTGACAAATGGGGGAAAAATGTCGGTTTTGCGCAAAAGCAAAAGCAGCAACATTAACTAGTTTGCACTCTCTGTCTCTCTTTCGCTCACTTTTGGCTTGTGGAGTAAAAGTAACAGGATAAATGGCAAAAGAGAGACAAGAAAGGGAGAGAGAGAGAGCGAGAGAGACGGATCAGCAGGGAAGACGAAGAATTGGAAGAGCAAGCAACAGTAACATGAATTAATCAAAACTAAAGCTAAGCAAAGCCGCTCTCTCTCGATCGTCTGAGCATAAAATACAAGCAATAAAACGGAAAACATTAACATTAGCCGGCACAGAGGTTCAATGACCTTAGCAGCGCCAGAACGGCAGAGGGAGACTGCTCAAAGAATAAACATAGAGGCGAGGCCGAGTATTTTGGGCCTATTAACACCTGTCACACGTAGCTTTATCGCAAGTTTGGTTAGGTTATCAGTAGAGCAGACGCTCTATCTTTCTTTCCCTCCACCGTTTCGCTTTGGTACGCACACGCGGATATCAAGGACGCGGCCGAGGATTCTATCAAATCGACGGTGATGGATATTCTTATCAGTGTTTAATTTAATTTAATTTCTCAATAGTGCAGGCACATGCTCATGTCCAGCCCTTTATGTATCGGTAAAAGTTTTCGTCCCTGCGTAAACCCATTGTAATATAATATCCCCCCCAATCTAACAAGCCAAATCAAACATAAGCATATACACATGTCACAATCGCCGCAACACAAGCGTCAGAAGATGTCCAATGGAAGAAACTTTGAGGACTACGAAGAACTCAACATCATTGGAACAGGTACGTAGGAGCTGCTACAGATCGTTGGGATAGGTCGGGTTAAAGGTATTGTTGTTGGCCTTACTAGGTGAGGGTTTGTTGGGTTTTTCTATGTATTTTCGATATGATTTCCCTATGAATATACATTTTATAAGTTTTTAGATCATTCGTTGTGTGCTGTTGACTCAATCGTTTAGCTATTGACGAACTTTTTTGAATCGTGACTAATTTTTCTTGGAAAATCGCAGCACAGGGGAAATAATAATACCTAGAGTCTAATAATAACCTTTATTGAGAATCTTCAGGGGAAGATCTCATTTCCTTGCATACTTTTCAGGTTCAGTTACAGAGTCACGTGGTTCCTGGTCTGGTCTGTAAATCTATACCGTGCCGATCTCATTGATCTCAGATCGATTCGGGCAAGGGGCTGACACACACATTTCAGGCAACATTTTCGAATTTTTTCGGTACATAAACTTCAATCAATTACGTCACCGAGCCGTCGGTGAAGCTTGGTAAATGGTAATGATGGATATTGTTACTGGTTACTGGTTTTTTTTTTTGTCTGTAGGCCTTTTGGTCAGAGGGCTGTCCGGAATGGGTCTGGCGGTAGGCAGCGGGCCGCCTAAGCCTTAAGCGGAGCTTAAGCACCACCGTTGGCGTCCCTTCTTGCTGGGTTTGAATAAATATTGTAAGATGTGAAATAATAATTTCATTTCATTTGTTATACGAGTAATGCATACACATGTCTATACGTTTCGATATGTACTATAAGTACATACATACAAGTTTTTCGCATTCATTCAATTATTGCCTCTTCTTCCCATTCGCTTTCGCTCTCCAACCTTTCGGTTTAGTTGTTGTTTTGATTTTTTTGATTTTTGCAAAATGTTGCTAATTTTTTTTATTATTCTTTTTTTTACGAAGTCAAGAAAGAAGCCGTCGGCAGCCGGCGAAAACGAGTCGAATAGTCGAAATAAGTTGAACGCGAAGTCGAAAATTAACTGTTGTTTGGAGCTTGCCTTGGCCTTGGTGCTTGACCCAAGGTGTATTTATATGGGGTAGGGTGAAGCTCAGTTGCCGGGCCACTATTGTGTGGGCGAGCTCTCCTTGAATTAATTCGCTTTGTGCTCAATTCTTTCAGCAGCACAGTGGACAGCACACTCTCTTATCCCCTCTCTTTCTCTCTCTCTCTCTCTCTCTCTCTCTCTCTCTCTCTCTCTCTCTCTCTCTCTCTTTCCCTCTGTCTATATACTCTTTCTCTGGCTGTCTCTGCGGAATATCTGATATGTCTGGTGGCAACGAAAATAACTTCTGCCTTGTCCCACGCATGCCTCTGTCTGGGGTGATAAATTTCCGGTGACAAAGTCGTGTATTTTCTTTCGCATTCTAATCGATATAGAATCTGTCTTTCTCTTTGCTGGTACCTCCGCTACCTGCTTTCGTCATATTCCAACCTCGAAAGGCAATCGAAATGGGACGTGATGGTGGGTTTATCGCGCATCAGCCGGTTCTTTTTTCAACTTGCTTATCAACACAGCTGACTATTCACTCTCTCTTTCTCCCATCCATGCGAAATTGGGTAATTTCACTTGTTCTTATCTGGCCTTGACGTTGCCTTTGTTTTTGCTTTTGCATTTGCTTTTGTTTGATTAACATTTAACATTTCCATTTAAATGTATGCACTGTTCTCAATTTGCGAATTTCACTCTTGCAGGCGCCTATGGGACTGTCTACAGGGCCCGGGACACAATCACGGGCAATATTGTGGCCCTAAAAAAGATCCGCATCGCCCTCAATGAGAACGGAGTACCGATGTCCACGTTGCGGGAGATCTCCCTGCTGAAGCAGCTCAATGCGAGCGATCACGCTAACATTGTCAAGTGAGTATGGCGACCGTTATCACGGCCATTGGGGATGGGGCCCCAACTATTCGGCAGCTAATTTTTGCAGGGGCGAACCGGAGCAGCTGATTACGGCTAGCCACATGTGCGGTGGGCGGGTCGTGCCGATCACTGTTTATCTAGCACTTTTCCTTTGCCTCAACGCAGGTAGCAGCCATGAGAATCGTCTCGGTTGCTGAATGCATGCAATGCTGTAGGGGGGGGGTGTTAAGGAAGGGTATGGAGTGCACACACAGAGAGCGAGAAAGAGCCAAGCTACAACAATGTTGTTCCCCCCTCCTCTCTCCCCCTATATCTGCCTGTCAAGCAGTGTGGTCCCGACTGTAACCGCGCGACTCTCTTCTGTTGATAACGTTGTTGAAGAGAAGAGGAGTAATGTTTAATCTCTCACACTCAACGTTAGATATCTGTCGTACAATTGGTTTGTGCTCATTCGCTCAGATACGGTATAAATAAAACGATCCGGAGAGAGAGTTCTGTTGTTTGATATCAAACGTGTTGGTTGGTATGAGCAGCCAGAAATGAGAAACAAGACAGGTTGAGGCAAAAATTCAAGTTGAAGAATTTTTATTAACATTTTCGTAAAACAAAATATTTCTACAAATAGATTTGAAATGTTTGTTGAATTAAGAAAAAAAACAGTAATGTGTAATATGAAAAATGTTAACGAGCATAATAAAGAGACGAAAACTGTTGTCTAACATATGTTAGTATTGTTGGCGCTCTTAAACACCGTAAAGTGTTCACTCAACCTCTGTGTGTCTTTCTCTCTCTCTTGATCGCAATATCGTAAAAGTGCGCATGTGTTTGCTTGGAGTGTTTTTTGTAGTCCAAGAATTGTCCGCAGTATGGCCACTGGCGCAATACTAGCGTCATTTTATAACAGCGTCGGTCTAAGGTCTGTAACGCAGATATTTATCACGATATTCTCTCGCTCTCAGAGCATGCACATCACATATGTACATATACATACATACATATGTATAAAAAGTCCATTTCTGATTTCCCCTCTTATTGCAGACTGTTCGAAGTATGCCAGTTTCTGGAGCGCGACGGACAACTAATGATTCTCCTGGTCTTTGAGCACCTGGAGCAGGATTTGTCTGACCTCATCGATCGCCTGCCCAAATCGGGCATGTCCCCCATCACAATCCAGGTGATTACGCATAATACCTCCATTAGTCAAACTGTGGAACTAAACGATTCCATCTGGCAGCGTCTGTCGCGGGAGCTCCTGACCGGCGTGGACTTTCTGCACTCGCATCGCATCATCCACCGCGATCTGAAACCGCAGAATCTGCTAGTTTCCGCTCAGGGCCATCTGAAGATCGCCGATTTTGGTCTGGCCAAAACGTACAACTCCGAAATGAAGCTGACATCAGTGGTTGTTACGCTGTGGTATCGCGCTCCCGAGGTACTTCTTATCCAGCCCTACAACAGTTCCGTGGATCTCTGGAGTGCCGCCTGCATAATCTTTGAGATGTTCAACCGGAAGGCTCTGTTCCCGGGCACATCAGAGAAGAACCAGCTGGATCGTATATTCGAGTATGTATCGAATTAAATGTGTATCAAGTTTATATCTTAATCTCTGTTGTTGCCATCTCTCCCCTGTAGACTGACGGGCCGACCCACAGATCAGCAATGGCCCAAAACCATCTCTGTGGCACGGGAGCATTTCCCTCACCGCCTTCCCAAGCGGCCACGTGACTTTTGTCCCAACCTGTGCGAGTTTTCCGATGACCTGTTGAATGTACGTTTGTGTGTTGCTCTCTCCGTCTGGATAAACATACTAATCTATGCTCTCCTCCATGTCCTTCATCCAGCAAATGCTGTCGTACGACATAAACATGCGCCCCTCGGCCCTGGTTTGCCTAGAGCACGATTACTTCACGCAGGAGCCGCTTTGAGACAGGGCCACCGATGGGTACAATGGACAGAGCTCCCAGACGTAGTCGGGTGGAGTTCGTGCGCATTGGATGGCCGCAACCAGTGTTTTGTTCTTGTCATAATGTTCCTTTAAATGCAGTCCAGCATGTCGTTTATTTTCCAGTCTAGGTGTCTTGCCCTGCACCCGGGTCCAGGTCCTAAGGCAGAAGCAGGAGCTGAATGAATACCATACCTTAATATGTTTTTAGTCGTAAGTTAGGTGTAGAACGTGCGCAAAACGCAAAACGCAAAACGTGTAGCCGCTAAATCCCCAAAAGTGGAACGATTCTCGGGGAAGATCAGTCCCATTCGAAATGTGATACAACAAGTTCAGGAATACATTATACAATTTCAAAATTTTGTACAGCAGCAGAAATAATCTATATTTGTGCCTATGTGCAGAAACTATGTTTGTAAATACACATATGTACAATATGTATGTAAGTATATGTACATATATGCATTGATACCTACATAATTTGTTATAGATCCTATGGACCGTAAATAAAAGTACAGTCCCATAATTAGTGTTGGTCAATATGCATGTATATGTATATGCACTCACAAGGAGATCAGAATCAGGCCAGGCCAACGAGTATATAAAAGACTAGGGGCAGCACCAGATTGTCCACCTGGTCGGTGAAGGCCTCCACCAGGGCTGAGTTGATGGCTGCGAAAATGGTTGCAAACCACTTGGCCTGTGTCATGGCCAGCAGACCGGTCGCCTCCAGCAACCAGACGGACAGAAGGATGGACATCACGAAGGCGATAGTGCCTTCCAGGGAACGTGAGGTATCTGCAAGAGTTGAAAACGTTGTATTAGTCAGCAGTTCAATGGGAGTGTTCTCCTGTCACGACTCACTTCCCCACATGTTGCGTCCCATCTTGGAGCCGACCACACTGGCCGCGGTGTCGCCCACGCCCACTGCCAGGATGCCCGATAGCAGGATCAAAGTATCTTTTCCGGAGCAGGGGCAAGGAGTCAGCCATAGGGGCATGGAGCATCCAATAAGCAGGCAGAACGGGGTCAGCGCCAGAACCCCAGCGTCCTTTTCATCCCGGAACGAGTGGAAAGCGTCGGTCAGCCTGTCCGAAAATGGAGGAATCTCTAGCAGTCGCATCAGCTCCAGGACCACAAATGCCGCCAGCGCTATGCCCGTGGCTAAGTACAGTAGAGTGCACTGAAAGAGCACTCCTGGAACGAAGACAAGCACTATCAACAGGTGGAATATCTTACGGACTCGGGTGTTCGCTTGAACGGTGTGCCGCAGTTGCCAGGTGACGGTGGCTCCGGTCAATAGAACGAGCACCAGGTAGAAGCCTATGATTTGCAGTCGCTTAGGGTCCCTGAAGATGAACTGGAGCAGAGCCACAATAGGCAGAGGAGTGGTGACGGGGGCACAGGTGACTGCCACTACGAGGAGGCCCAGCAACAGGTAGAAAGGAATAGGCCCACGCAGTCGTGGAACTGCGGTCACCAGCACGCAGAGAATGAGCAGCCACATCAAAGCATTCTGTGAAAGAGTGGGCTCTGATTCTGATTAGACAGGATTAGATGTGGAAGAATGATCACCTAAACCCACCAGCATTATAAGATTAAGTCGGTCAAAATCACTAAAGGTCTTGGCATCCGCGTCCGCGGAGCACAGTTCGTAGAGCCGGTAAGTGGCGCTTATCACGAACAGCATAAGACCTTGGAATAGAATGGAGGCCTCGCCGTAGGTGAAGCACCGTGAGAAGCCACGCATCATGCAGACGTAAAAGTGCTGGTAGCCAGCTATCATCAGGAACCCCGCGACCACAGCAAACAACCAGGAGGTGCCCAGGCAGAGGCCGAAACCAAGTGCGGTGAATGTTCCCGGCAGTAGGCTGATGATGCATTTGGCCAGTATGCTCGTGTCCGCAAAGAAGTACACGAAGAAGCAGAGTGTCTCCACGCACATGCCAGCGGCTGTCACCGTCAACATCAGATGGAGATGGACCTGCTCCTTGCAGGGCGGAGCGTTTAGAAAGCGCGAGGCCAAGGCCAGCGGCATCAGAAAGCACATCCAACCGCCACTCGACGCCCAGGGCCTGTTCGTCCAGTGGATTGGTGATAAGATAAGATTAAGTAGAGCGTCATAAACACTCAACTGGGAACTTTGCACCCGGAAGAGGCTTGACTCACCTGGGCAGCATGACATTGTCTCGCTTGGCGGTGGTGGAGTCGTGGACCCTGCTGCTGTGGTGTCTATCCTCCTGCTCGTAATCGCTGGAATTGCTCTCCGTTGTGGCGCCGGAGGACAGGTCCGATTCGGAATGTTCTGTTTCGCTGATTGAGCGTCGCATTGTCGCTTGTTTTATTTGTTTCTCAGCTTAAAGCATACTTCTAAGCTTCTAAGTGCCAAATGTTTATTTTTTCTTGGACGCCCATCCCAGGTACCACCCCCCAGTGTAACCGCGGATATATGGCCTGACCCTCAGAAATATACCAAAATATACCGCATTTTCAAAATATACTGTAAATATACTGACGAACTCAAGCTCTATAATCCATATTCCTCGTTTTTGATATTCCGTGGAATGTTAATAGCTATCTATATCTCTCAGCCCTACCCACATAATTTTATACGATTTATGAATCAATTTTTTACTAACTGGCTTACTCTAAATACTTGCTTTTGCAACAGAGACTAAATTGTTTTTGCCTGGGATGACAAACCTTTTCTCAATTCTATAATATCCTTTCCGAGGGAACGCGATTATTGCTTTCCGCCAATGAAAATTATGGCAGAAAACGGCTGCGACAGAATGTCAGGATGCGTCGTGTTAATATTCCCCAATAATTGGTAATATTCACCCTAAGTCGATGTCCAAGTACAGTAATTTAAGAACATAATTTAAAAGTATGGAATGGGACTCATTGTTGTCAACCGGTTATTGCCGATTCAAATAAATACTGAAATATACGGTCTCATTTTCAAAATATACCGACGAATTTTTGATATTCTGGCGAATATTACTAGCTAAATAGAACCCTCAGGCCTGCCTGATTAATCCGATTAATGAATCAATTTTCTGCTTGTCTGGTTTATTTTAAATACTTGCTTTTATTTGATTTTGCCCAAAGGTCAAACAAATAAAACGTAAGAGATTATCTATATAATGTGTGTGTACAAAAATTGTGTGTACACACTTGCAACCATGGTCGATCTATCGGCCTAGCCCGCCAGGTTCGAATCTATCCTTCTTCTTTCTAATCTGTGCGCCCAAAAGTACGCTGACCGCAATTGCCAAAACTATGCATCGTGGTATAGCCGCTCTATATAACGAATGACCCTTTTATATCATTATTATCATATTGCTGATTTTGCATTGCTTTATATCTTTGGACGTTGACATGCAATGACTGCATCTTTCAAGAATGAATATAAAACTTGATCAAAATGGAAAGACATGATGCGAGATGTGGATGCGATGCGAAGTAAAGCAACTAAAATTTTTTTGTAATGATTAGCTCAGTACGATGAGAAGGTGGGTCGGCGGAACGTACATATACGTTTCACAAGAAAAGTCACATGTGCAAAAAGATTAGCACAACACACAACTCTATTTAACTTTTGACAGATGTCAGAAACAATCCCAAATAAGACACCTGCGTTCGTGGAAAAATCTATCACCACTAGGTGAAAAATGGTTCTTGTGCTAAAACAGCTCCAAAATGAAAACTACGAAGTGCACGATATCTACAACATGGGAATGGGTAGAAAGTACGGTCAATATTCCATTCTATTTTTTTCAGACCACGGAAGAACCTTCATCTGCGCCATGCACCGTTTACTCATATCCACCGTCTACTTCGTCAGTTCGCCCCGTCTGTACCGTCAGCTCCTTCACCAAAAAAGCGATTCAAACGGTCGGTGACCGAGTCTAGTGTTGGCTCGGTGCAGATTATAAATGTTTATAGAATTTTAATAAAAATAAGGAATATTTTGTTGAATAAAATGAAGATAAGAAGAGAAATAGCAAGAGAGAAATAAGAAGCAAAGGAGGCGAAGGAGAATTGATTCAATAAAAAAAAAGGATACAGAGGAAGTGCACCAGACCACCGACTGTTTCGTCTACAATCCGGCCTGTTGCCTCGACGCCTATCCGGCTTCTGAATGCTGCGATGCCGAAATGAATAAATGCAGTTGCTGATTTACTATGTATATAACAAGGTCGAAATAATTATAGTCATAAAATCAAAATCAGTGAATAGCAGCAATGCCCAACAAACAATAGAAATAAAATGTAAAAACATTTTGTTTAGCTTTATAGCATTGTTATTTTCAAAATAAAGCGCCGATAAGTTGCGCTTATCGCACAAAAATACCGACATTTTTTCGCAAGCCTGGAGGCATTTTTCATCGCAACACTGTCCACATCATTACGTTTTATTTCTGATCTTCTTTGTTCAAACAAACAATAAAATTAAATTAAGCATTTAAAGCTAGCCAATCTTCTAGAAAATTGATTCATCTATCGGATAAAATTATGTTTTGAGAACTGAAGGTTTTAGCTAATCTTAAGTCGAATATCAAAATCAAGGAGCATGATTCGTGATTAAATATTTTTAGAGCACTTTAAGTGAAAGATATCGTGGTCTTTTTTTACATAAAGATAAAGGACCTGCAAGAGTAAATATTATTTTTTGTTTAGTTCAAGTTGTTATCAGTTTAAATAAAGGGGGTTTAAGTGGGTTAAGTACGTTCAGACTTCTGTTCTCTTCATTATTTTTTAATGGGCCTTAAAAACGGGTATGGACAACAAACAAAAGCAGCCAAGGCAAATTGCAAGGTTCGTACGAACCTTACCTCGGCGTTGTTGACAAACAATATACCTTGAAGTCAAAAGGCTGACTTTATCCTTTTATCCTCTTTTTTCTCGTTTTTATAGAAAAAAATTCCATGTAGGTAACAAAAGGGGTTGATGAATTATTCGTCTAATAATTGTAATGTGTCATATTGATAAATCGTTCACTCTTTCTTGCGACGAAAAATTGAGTCGTTATTTAAAATGGGCTATAAAAAAGGGTAAGGACAAGGGGCAAAAACAGCCAAGACAAATGTCGAGGTTCGCGTGTGATGAAAATATTAAGCAAAAGTGGATTTCAGCTTGCATGCGGTTGCATTTTCTGGGCCATTTCGCCTGTTGTTCATACCCTTTTTTTTCTTCCATTATGTAGCAAATGTGTAGCAAGTGTGTATATTGCTCGAAACAGACTTACTCCATAACGAAAAAATGAGTAGAGTCTGAATCCGAGTACGCGTTGACAATAAATCGAAAACTACTATAGAGGTGCTACCGTTAAAAATCGAGTCAAACCGAAACACACGGACAACGCGAAGACCACGAAGCAAGTGGATAGTGGAGTTGGCAAAAGTGAGAATAGAGAGAACGCGAAACGTAACGCAACAAGGCAATAAACAGTGAGTAAAGCAACCGCTGAAACGACGTGCGACGCGTCGAAATGTGAGTTCCTGCGTGTTTGTGTGTGTGTGTGTTGGTGCGCTGAAAGTGCAGCTGTCGCTTGAAACAAATAAAACCGCACAATTTCCATACAAAAAGACATTGCAAGACGCAGCTTGCCAGCAATATATCAATAAATCGGTGGTGCGAGAAAACAGCGAAAACCGAAGGCGAGGAGCAAGCGCAACAAGAAAAAATAAAATGCATGTAGAATAATTTTAACGCCCAAAAGTCGCCGGTCTGTCGGCGACGCTGACACTGACGTCGATGCCAACGCCGACGCCGCTTGTTAAAACAAATGCATCGAAATACGTGCATTTCGGTGAAAATTTAGTTGAATTCCAACCGCCACTCGACGCCCAGGGCCTGTTCGTCCAGTGGATTGGTGATAAGATAAGATTAAGTAGAGCGTCATAAACACTCAACTGGGAACTTTGCACCCGGAAGAGGCTTGACTCACCTGGGCAGCATGACATTGTCTCGCTTGGCGGTGGTGGAGTCGTGGACCCTGCTGCTGTGGTGTCTATCCTCCTGCTCGTAATCGCTGGAATTGCTCTCCGTTGTGGCGCCGGAGGACAGGTCCGATTCGGAATGTTCTGTTTCGCTGATTGAGCGTCGCATTGTCGCTTGTTTTATTTGTTTCTCAGCTTAAAGCATACTTCTAAGCTTCTAAGTGCCAAATGTTTATTTTTTCTTGGACGCCCATCCCAGGTACCACCCCCCAGTGTAACCGCGGATATATGGCCTGACCCTCAGAAATATACCAAAATATACCGCATTTTCAAAATATACTGTAAATATACTGACGAACTCAAGCTCTATAATCCATATTCCTCGTTTTTGATATTCCGTGGAATGTTAATAGCTATCTATATCTCTCAGCCCTACCCACATAATTTTATACGATTTATGAATCAATTTTTTACTAACTGGCTTACTCTAAATACTTGCTTTTGCAACAGAGACTAAATTGTTTTTGCCTGGGATGACAAACCTTTTCTCAATTCTATAATATCCTTTCCGAGGGTATGCATTGTTGCTTGCATTTTGCCGCAACATGGAACGCGATTATTGCTTTCCGCCAATGAAAATTATGGCAGAAAACGGCTGCGACAGAATGTCAGGATGCGTCGTGTTAATATTCCCCAATAATTGGTAATATTCACCCTAAGTCGATGTCCAAGTACAGTAATTTAAGAACATAATTTAAAAGTATGGAATGGGACTCATTGTTGTCAACCGGTTATTGCCGATTCAAATAAATACTGAAATATACGGTCTCATTTTCAAAATATACCGACGAATTTTTGATATTCTGGCGAATATTACTAGCTAAATAGAACCCTCAGGCCTGCCTGATTAATCCGATTAATGAATCAATTTTCTGCTTGTCTGGTTTATTTTAAATACTTGCTTTTATTTGATTTTGCCCAAAGGTCAAACAAATAAAACGTAAGAGATTATCTATATAATGTGTGTGTACAAAAATTGTGTGTACACACTTGCAACCATGGTCGATCTATCGGCCTAGCCCGCCAGGTTCGAATCTATCCTTCTTCTTTCTAATCTGTGCGCCCAAAAGTACGCTGACCGCAATTGCCAAAACTATGCATCGTGGTATAGCCGCTCTATATAACGAATGACCCTTTTATATCATTATTATCATATTGCTGATTTTGCATTGCTTTATATCTTTGGACGTTGACATGCAATGACTGCATCTTTCAAGAATGAATATAAAACTTGATCAAAATGGAAAGACATGATGCGAGATGTGGATGCGATGCGAAGTAAAGCAACTAAAATTTTTTTGTAATGATTAGCTCAGTACGATGAGAAGGTGGGTCGGCGGAACGTGTATATACGTTTCACAAGAAAAGTCACATGTGCAAAAAGATTAACACAACACACAACTCTATTTAACTTTTGACAGATGTCAGAAACAATCCCAAATAAGACACCTGCGTTCGTGGAAAAATCTATCACCACTAGGTGAAAAATGGTTCTTGTGCTAAAACAGCTCCAAAATGAAAACTACGAAGTGCACGATATCTACAACATGGGAATGGGTAGAAAGTACGGTCAATATTCCATTCTATTTTTTCCAGACCACGGAAGAACCTTCATCTGCGCCATGCACCGTTTACTCATATCCACCGTCTACTTCGTCAGTTCGCCCCGTCTGTACCGTCAGCTCCTTCACCAAAAAAGCGATTCAAACGGTCGGTGACCGAGTCTAGTGTTGGCTCGGTGCAGATTATAAATGTTTATAGAATTTTAATAAAAATAAGGAATATTTTGTTGAATAAAATGAAGATAAGAAGAGAAATAGCAAGAGAGAAATAAGAAGCAAAGGAGGCGAAGGAGAATTGATTCAATAAAAAAAAGGATACAGAGGAAGTGCACCAGACCACCGACTGTTTCGTCTACAATCCGGCCTGTTGCCTCGACGCCTATCCGGCTTCTGAATGCTGCGATGCCGAAATGAATAAATGCAGTTGCTGATTTACTATGTATATAACAAGGTCGAAATAATTATAGTCATAAAATAAAAATCAGTGAATAGCAGCAATGCCCAACAAACAATAGAAATAAAATGTAAAAACATTTTGTTTAGCTTTATAGCATTGTTATTTTCAAAATAAAGCGCCGATAAGTTGCGCTTATCGCACAAAAATACCGACATTTTTTCGCAAGCCTGGAGGCATTTTTCCTCGCAACACTGTCCACATCATTACGTTTTATTTCTGATCTTCTTTGTTCAAACAAACAATAAAATTAAATTAAGCATTTAAAGCTAGCCAATCTTCTAGAAAATTGATTCATCTATCGGATAAAATTATGTTTTGAGAACTGAAGGTTTTAGCTAATCTTAAGTCGAATATCAAAATCAAGGAGCATGATTCGTGATTAAATATTTTTAGAGCACTTTAAGTGAAAGATATCGTGGTCTTTTTTTACATAAAGATAAAGGACCTGCAAGAGTAAATATTATTTTTTGTTTAGTTCAAGTTGTTATCAGTTTAAATAAAGGGGGTTTAAGTGGGTTAAGTACGTTCAGACTTCTGTTCTCTTCATTATTTTTTAATGGGCCTTAAAAACGGGTATGGACAACAAACAAAAGCAGCCAAGGCAAATTGCAAGGTTCGTACGAACCTTACCTCGGCGTTGTTGACAAACAATATACCTTGAAGTCAAAAGGCTGACTTTATCCTTTTATCCTCTTTTTTCTCGTTTTTATAAAAAAAAATTCCATGTAGGTAACAAAAGGGGTTGATGAATTATTCGTCTAATAATTTTAATGTGTCATGTTGAGAAATCGTTCACTCTTTCTTGCGACGAAAAATTGAGTCGTAATTTAAAATGGGCTATAAAAAAGGGTAAGGACAAGGGGCAAAAACAGCCAAGACAAATGTCGAGGTTCGCGTGTGATGAAAATATTAAGCAAAAGTGGATTTCAGCTTGCATGCGGTTGCATTTTCTGGGCCATTTCGCCTGTTGTTCATACCCTTTTTTTTCTTCCATTATGTAGCAAATGTGTAGCAAGTGTGTATATTGCTCGAAACAGACTTACTCCATAACGAAAAAATGAGTCGAGTCTGAATCCGAGTACGCGTTGACAATAAATCGAAAACTACTATAGAGGTGCTACCGTTAAAAATCGAGTCAAACCGAAACACACGGACAACGCGAAGACCACGAAGCAAGTGGATAGTGGAGTTGGCAAAAGTGAGAATAGAGAGAACGCGAAACGTAACGCAACAAGGCAATAAACAGTGAGTAAAGCAACCGCTGAAACGACGTGCGACGCGTCGAAATGTGAGTTCCTGCGTGTTTGTGTGTGTGTGTGTTGGTGCGCTGAAAGTGCAGCTGTCGCTTGAAACAAATAAAACCGCACAATTTCCATATAAAAAGACATTGCAAGACGCAGCTTGCCAGCAATATATCAATAAATCGGTAGTGCGAGAAAACAGCGAAAACCGAAGGCGAGGAGCAAGCGCAACAAGAAAAAATAAAAAGCATGTAGAAAATTTTTTAACGCCCAAAAGTCGCCGGTCTGTCGGCGACGCTGACACTGACGTCGATGCCAACGCCGACGCCGCTTGTTAAAACAAATGCATCGAAATACGTGCATTTCGGTGAAAATTTAGTTGAATTTGCACAAATGCAGTGCTGACAAAGTGAAACGAGAGAATAAAAAACAATATTAATGTGTAAAATATGCGGAAAACTGCTTTGAAATGTGGAGAGCGCAGAACAGTGGTACACAAAAGAAGGAAAGAGAGAAGGGAGAAAAGGAATGGAATGATGGCCGCTTATACCTGCTTTGCTTCGAAAAAGAAACCGAAACCAGCCACCAAAAATGTTTGCTGCCGGCTCTGCCGCTGCTCCTGCTGCACTCTTCGGAATGCAAACTGGTTAATGGTTCATTTCTAGACACAGCCGGCTTGAGCAACTGTGGCCATATTTTTTCTTCTTTTGCGCTCTTCCCTTTTGAAACTGTTCTCGCCGCCTCCGTTTTGTGCCGCACTTTTAAGATAAAGAGCGCGCGTCTCGAGATAAATGCGAAAAATATTGTATCTCAATGGCCGCGTTGTTTCCGATGTGAAAATTAAACGAAACCGTATTCATTATTTTTTTTATTTGTTCTGCCCAACAGAAAAGTGTGTATTAAAAAACCTCAATAGCCCCCACAATACGACGAGAAAACTCAAACGACAAAACCATAGTTGAATTGAGTGAGAATAATATATATATATATATATATAGAGAGAGAGAGTAAATACACCGCTACAATGTCGGAAGAAGTAGATCGCAACGATCCCGAGCTGAAATACCTTTCGGTGGAACGGAACCAATACAATGATCCGGCCACACAGGCGGAATGGACACAGAAGCGCCTGGTCTGGGTGCCCCACGACAATCAGGTGAGTTCTACTGAAGAACCCTTGCCCACATATTCCTCCCGCCCTATCATCTTGCAGTTCCTTCTTCTCTCCTGCTTTCACCTGAAGCGACCTGAAAAACCTGTAGAGCTCGGCCAGCGTTGGCGTTGACTATGGCTTTGGCTTTGCTTCGTCTTGACCAGTTTCGAGCCGCTGTCCCAGTTCACAGCTCCAGTCTTTTGGGGGGTTACTTTTGAGCTGAGAATTTTTGAAAAATTCTTCTTTTAAGCCGATTAGGTCAGGCCAGGCAGCAGCAACAGTCAAAAACGAGGCGCATATATAATGTTTTTTCCTGCCATAACGATACAGTTTTGGGAACCACGCCCGAAACACGAAATTACCTGACATAAAACCAACTGATAGAAGCCCCGGAGCCCGAAGTAAACTAATCAATTTGCGCAGTGTTTTGTTTGTCCCTTCTCTGGGGCTGGGTCTTATCGCACTCTCAATGGTTCCGAGTCATCGCCGTGGAAATGAATGAATCACACCTCATTCACTCCATTTTGATTTCTTTTAGCCGGGCCAACTTCTTTGAATTTAGCATTACTTTCTCGCTGCGGTGATAAAATTGAGTAAACATCCGTCGAAATCAGCCACACCAAATGCTCCTCCCACTGCTGATTCATTAATTTCTCTGCTGAAATCATCAGCGTTAAAAGATGCCACAGTTCTTCAAGTTGGTCAAAATCCAAATCAATTTGCCGCTAAAAGGGTTTTGCACAACATTTTCCAATTTGCATATCGCAGCCACTCTCTGACTCACTCACGCCAAACAAAAGAACGAAAGAGCGGGAGAGCAGGGTCAGGGATCCAGCGAGAGCGAGGCAAAACAAGTTTGTAATCTCTGTCCCTGTATTTGTGTTGAGATATGTTCTGCATGTGTGTGTGCGAGTGTGAGTACTGCCTCTAGCGAACATTCGCTTCAAGCGAAGGAAGAGTATGACGATACGATCAGTTAGAGGGGCCATATATGTACATATAGTGATCAGATAAAGCCTAAATTTTGATGATCTACTATGTTAAATTATATAAAAGTTATCTTATACAAAGATCTTAAGAATCGTTTGAAAAGTTTATAAAGTGGTGTTCTGATTTTTTGTTAACTTCTGATATTCTCTTCGCTATAAATGTATGCGCCTGCGAAAGCTTTGTCGGATTGTTACTGGCAGGGTAGCATATGTGTGTGCGTGTCAGAGAGAGAGAGAGAGAGAGAGAGAGAGAGAGAGAGATGATAACAAGTCAACAAACGGTTCTACCCCCATGTCTCTCTGAATTGTTTTGCTTATGCTTCCGCACCTTTTCCTTCGCACTTCTTTCTTGTATTTGGGAGATGAGAAAGAGATGATTTCTTTCAGGTGTCATTCAACTGCATTCCTTAGTTTTATTCCAAAAGTCATAAACGGATCAAATTAGCAGACACGTTTATTTTGTGTTATTTTAATTGCTTTATTTGCTCGAGATAATGCTCAACAGGGGAATGGATGGAAGATAGGACCCTAGAATGGTAGCTCTTTTTGGGTGACTTCCATATAATAAAAAAAGAAACTGAAAAACAAAGAAAAACGAGCAAACAGCTCCACATTTTTTAGTAATTACGCGTTCACTTATACAGGCATTTACTTTACAATGGAATCTCAAATGAAAAACAAAGATAAAGTCAAGAAATAAAACACAAAAAATAAAATAAAGAACGAGCCGAACGGCACGGCTTCGCAAACGGTCGATTGTCATGACTTGTCTGTCAGTCATTCAGACGAACGAACAGACGACGGCAAAGAAATGTTAAGAAATTTGCATATGGCCCGGCCACAAGCTGTTGCTCCGCTGGAATGTCCAACGGCAGATACAGATACAGATACAGTTCTGTTCTTGCGAATACTTAAGCGCTCTATGGGAAAAGACTCGGCCAAAAGGGTATTCGCCAATTGTGTCAACAAGCAGTTCGTTCAGCCCCCGTTCGTTTTCGCAACTGTTTTCGGGCTTGCCTGACATCATATTTGTACCGGGGTATCTCCCATATGGATCCATCTATTTACTGTTAGATATATGTACATAAGTATGTACAATGCAACTTATTGTTAAGGCTCGCTCAGTTTTGTTTACTGATCGGTGGAGATAGTTTTTGTGGTCATGTGGGTGAGGTAAACTTAGGAATTGTCGCATGAATTTCTAGATAACTCAAGCATTCGGTACAAGAAAATCTCTCTGTGGCCGACAGCTCTAATAAATCGCGGTAATACTCAAAAATACTGGAACAGCAAAAGTTTCACTGGAGGAGAATTCCAATCAATATGAATCAGGAACCGACCCACTGTTTGCGTTCTTATCTCATATTTTCAAGTTATTTCATTGTCGTGAATTGCCCCTTTCAATCTCACATCAGCTCTTTCATAATTTCAGAGTATTCCTGTACTACCAACAACTTTCCATATTGTTAGCCAAATTGAAGTCGGGCTTAACCTTCGTCATGCCCAAAGAATCGAATCGATTGTATCCGTCCGTGGCAGATCATTAAGAGGTCTTCGCTTACACACATAAACCCACACCCACACTCCGCATATACACACACACACACACACACAAACAAACGCTCAGAATATCGTTTGTTGTCTTATATTTATAACCGCCAGAAACCACTTTGGACTCTCTCTGTGTCTCCCCCTTTCGCACTCTCTGTTTCTTTCACTCTTCCACTCTTCCACTCTCCCACTCTGTTCTGGCGAAGATGTCTTGTACTCTGTTGTTTTTTTTTTGGTTACGCCAACGACAAACGTATCCAGCTTTCGGCTCTCGTCCGTCGTCCGTCGTCCGGTTTACGGTCAACGAACCTCAGACTCGTATCTCGTATCACGTATATGTAATATACATTTTTTAGCCTCTCGCACGTTCTTTCCCTTTCTCTCTCTCTCTCTCTCTCTCTCTCTCTCTCTCTCTATGCGTCCCTCTGCATATGCGTTGATCGATTAAACGAAATGAATAAAATAAAAGAATAACAAATTATTATGGGCCACAATGGCAGCCCCATGCCTCAGTTCCATCCATCGTTCATATTGTCAGACTTTAAGCCTGTATGACACTTGCTGCAAACTCCTCTGACTAATAAGGTTGATTCAATTATATCTAGAGGAAAATGCTTAGAAAACAAAACAGAATTCTAGATTCAGCTGTTTTCAAAGAAGTAGTGACATAAAGTAGTCAATGACTGTGTTGTGAAACAGCTGTTTTACAGATGCTTAAAAATTAATCTCCGTAAAATCACTAAAATGTTAGGTAAATTTCATACAGGCTTAAGTTGGCTTTAATTCAGGCGGAGCCTGTGTGGTAGAGAGAGAGAGAGAGAGCCGCAGGTTAAGACATGCGAAAGAGAAAACGAGAGAGAATTATGTACATTTGACCGCTTAACTAAACCCAATTTATTCATTATTCATGAATAAAACGTAAACAAAAGAAATTGCCTAAAACCAGACGTTTCTGCCAGCGAGTAAATAATGAGAACCAGATATAGATCTGCTATATGTACATACATACATACATATATGTATTTTTACTAGCTACTTTTGAGAGCTTCAACAAAGTTCAAGGTTGCATTTTCCGTTCTCCGTTACTCACGGACCACCGATTGAGGTAGCTCCCATATCGAACTTCTCACTCTTCTTTGGGTCTCCTCATCCTTCTTCATCTCACTCTTCCAGCTACTCCTCCTGGCTTGCTTCTCGTCTATTGTTATGAAGGTGTTTGATATTTCTTCTTTGGTTTTGCTTCACTGATTCCCTGGAATGCCCGAGAGCGAGAGAAAGAGAGATACCGTTCAAAGAGAGAGTTCGAGACTGATGACCTCATATGCTATGCCCCAACTCCCTCTGCCTCTATCTTTGCCAATTTCTATGGCTCCATAACTCCAATACTTCTTCCATCAGGAATTTCACGCTATCCCCGCCTCCCAGCGATTATCATGAGTCATAACCGAACGCCAAACAATGTTACAGCATTTTCGTTTTGGCTGCTGTCCGCTGCGGTGTGTCCAAACTGTCAATTTTCAAACGTTTTTTTATGCGCAAATGTTTTGCACAAGTGACAGCCCACAAAACAGACGAACTCCCCCAAACGACAGCTGAGAATAGCCTCCCCGAACTATATAATTATTTTGTACAATGTACTCTTCTTTTATTTTGCAAATTTACGATTTCTTCCCATAGCAGATTATAAATTCGATGCATCGGATGTGCATACATATGTACATGTGTCACTAAGTTAAGCTAATCGATGGGTATTTAATTTGTCTGGCTTTATTTATTCATGTAAACGCTTCAACACAGCGTTAGGTACAGTAGATTTTGATAAAAGTGTTAAATAAAAGTATTTTCTGTTTAATTACAATGTTCTCTCAGCCATGGTTGCAAAAGAAACCCTGCAAATGTGTACGATCTTGATCTTGAGGGCGTTTCCTACGATTAGTACTTTGGTTAAATGGTGTAGCTTATACTATTACCCTTAGGATCTTGCTCCCTTGTAAACAGCAGAAATTATTCGTCATATCCGCTCGGATTGGCTGTAAGTGGACTGGGGATAACGACTTTCTTACGACTGTTTATCTCCTGGGCCGGAAAAGCACTAAGATAACACAGAGAAACCGAAAGAGTGCTTCAAGAGATAGGACCTGAGAAAGGAGAGGCAGAAAGAGAGAGACAGAGACAGAGAATTACAGCAGGGTGCGCGGTTTTTCCGAATCTGATCGCTGGGGCGTGTACGTGTTTAACTTAATGGAGCCGGTCGTCTGGGATGCGTTGCAGATGCTGTTGCGCGCACTCTCTTCTCTCCCTCCCGTTGCCCTTCTCTCTTTCCATGGTTTTTGTTGTTATTTGTATAATGCATTTCTGCATCGTCGGCGGCACTTCACTTCACCCTTTAATGACTGAATTACGGTTTAGCTGGCTGCCGCCTCCTGCCTGCATGCCTGCCTGCCTGCCTGCCTGCCTGGCTGCTGCCAAGTGTGCTTGCCCCTGATTTGATTAATGTCAAAGCGACGCATGCACCATGCTGCATGCTTCACCATGATCTCCATTGTTGTTGTGCCTTCACTTAACTTCTAATTGAAGCTGCTGCGGCTGCGGCTGCAGCTGCAGCTACTTATTCTGCACTGCTTGCATCGGTTTTATTTTTTGGTTTGATTCAATTTCTGCCAGCAGAGTCAGAAATTCCTGAGAAGTTCGTTGAATGAATCACAATCAGTCCCGTTCCTTGCATCCAACGGTGATTGCTCATCTCCATCAACCAGAACTAGTTCAAATCCACACACTCATTAAGACTGTTGTTGTCGCTCTCACACTGCAAAACGAGTCAGTTCGTAACGGAACAAGGGGAAATGATTAAGCAAAGGTGTATTTACACATTGTGAAAGAGGGATTGGATTCCTTTTTGGGACTCTGCTCGTCGAACGGTGACAGTCGCGTACATCCATACACACGCAACCGTTAGAGAGAAATCTATCATTGTCTCACCTTGTACAAATACGCTTTGGTACGGCCAAAGCAGAGCCTTGAACTTGGGAGAATGAGAAGAGGGGGAGAAAGAGAGCGAGCTACAGACAGACAGTTGCATCTGCCTCCCGTTGTTCTTGTTGTCGGCAATGTTTTGTTTTTGTCTGCTTTGGCCACTCGAACGGGTGCAGTTTTTGTTGCTGTCGTTGCTTCTGCTTTTCACTTGTGAGAGATAGAGATACAGTGAGTGGGAGTGGGAGAGGGAGAGGGACATGGAGAGTGAGTGAAACAGCTCTTATGTTGGCGCTTGACTCATGCAGCGCTGCCAACGCGAGACGAGATGCACTCGAAGACAGCAGAAGCAGGAGCAGCAGAATTTACGCTCCATTGTTGTTTCTTTTATCGCGGCTACCCGCTGAGATAAAGCAGTGCACACATTGCATACATTAACTCATACATACTCATTCACTCATAAACAAAATAACATTTTGATTCTCATATTTTCCTTCCTGGAAGCCGAATTGTTAAAGTTCAAGTGTGACTAATCGAATGGACATTTTTCTTGTCTCCTTTTTTTGCAGGGCTTCGTGGCCGCTAGTATTAAGCGGGAACATGGCGACGAGGTTGAGGTTGAACTGGCCGAGACCGGCAAGAGGGTCATGATCCTGCGCGACGACATACAAAAGATGAATCCGCCAAAATTCGACAAAGTCGAGGATATGGCCGAGCTGACGTGCCTCAACGAGGCCTCCGTGCTGCACAACATTAAAGACAGATACTACTCTGGCTTGATCTATGTAAGTATTAAACTATATGGTTCCTTCGTTACTCATAAACATAAAATTAACGCCCTGGAATTCAACGGATTCCCAGTCCAGATCAATGCAAACTTCATTCTTAGTGCGAACGAAAAACGACGCTCTGGATCGGATCTACTCATATCTAGGTTAACCCCAACTTATTCCTTTGGTCTGCACGTTCACTTGGTTCTTGAAAATTTAGTTCTATACATTTCTGTCTAAAATGGGGTTCCTTCACGCCACATACATATGTACATACAAATTTGTGTTGGAAGACTTGAAAGTTGCCGCTGTGCCAGCTGTTGGCAAGATGACGACGACGACAGCCACCATGATGCTAATGGTGATGATGATGACGACTTTAGAGTAAACAACAACAACAACATAAATACATGTGTACATATGTACATATATATTTTCCATCCCTATCCGTCCCTAAGTTTTCTGGAATTATTGAAAAGCGAAACTCTGTCCTCAACCCAGCCCGAGTTCGTCTCTTTCTAAGTATTCGCCTGAAAGCTTCGCAAATATTTGACACACAAATATCATTCAATCACTCGATTCCCAACTCTAGCCTGTTTTCCCCTTTCAAACCCCCCGAACATCCGCTCTTAATTGTTATGCCAAAAGTGTTTTCTGTTCGAAAATTACAAATTTACCAAAATCAGAAAGCCAATTACTAATAGATTTCATGCAGTGCATTTAAATGGGGAGGAGGATATAAATTTATGTCTGCTTTTGTTGCTCTCCTCTCCCCCTACTTTTTCGTTATATAAATCATTGAATTAGCTGCCTCAATTGCATCTTCAATTAATATCGATTTATCTGATCACATAAATTACCCCCGAAAAATGAAAAAAAGAACAGAAAAAGAAATAAGTAAAAAGATTGTGAGGCTTGCAACATTATTGGGAACTGCTTAGCACGACTGCTTGCCTGCAGTGCTAATCGTTATCAACTACACTTAGCTGAATTTCTTCCTCTTTTCTTACATTGTTCCATAAAAATAAATTAAAAATGCATTAAGTCTCACACCCTCTTTTAACCTTTGTATGGATCATTAAGAGGCCGTTGTAGACAAAAATAAGACCTCTTCTGTGGCTCAAGGCTGAGCTCGGGCAACATGTAGCTGGCGCATGTTGATAAACTGCTTGATTTGAGCGGGACCTGAACCGTGGGTGTTTCTCCTCTCTTTCTATGTATCTCTATTTGCCTTCTATTTCGCTGCCCATGTGGCAGCTTCGTTTTTTTTATTTGTTTTATTGTTTTCTAACAAATTATGTGCCGCTTTTTTTTTTTACATATTTTATGAGCTTGTTGCTGCTACTACTTATCTTACTCCTGCCTCTTTCCAATTTTCGCTCTCTGTCTCTGTCTGTCTTTCTGGTTTGGGAGTTTTAATTTAATGCCCAAACGGTTGTTTCTACTTTTTGATGTGGGCGCGAACTGCTTTAAATTTGTTTAGATTGTTGCTGCTGTTGTTGTCGGGCCACGCTTCAGCGCACTCTCAGGCCAGGCATTGTTGCTGCTGCCGTTTTTATACCCTAAATAGAGGGTATTTCGACTTTGGCCAGACGTTTTCTGGCTATTCTGGAATAATGGAAACGTTGCCGTTGATTCGCTCTAACAATTTACCCATAAGCGAATCGACGTGAGATGTAGGCCCAAATGGAAACACTCTAAGCTCTAGCTAATGGTTCTGTAATATTGAAGGGTATCAGAAACTTCGTTTGTTGTTGCTGTCAGCGAATTATTGTGTGCCCGCTTACAACTTACACAATCATTCCACGCACTTTGTTTCGCCTCTCTCTCTGCTCTCTTGCTGTCTTTTCCTCTTCGTTTTACTCTGCCCCTATCTCTTTCGGGCGGACTGTCCCATTTAATTTGCTTGCCAATTGTTGCTGACGTGTTTTAGGCCGCTAACTTGTTGCATGGCCCCGAGTGCGCCAAAGAAAGAAAGAAGTAAAGAGAGCGGATAACACAGGGTGACACAGAAGAAGAAAGAGAGAGAGAGAGAAGGGAGATACGGGGGAGGGGCGCTGTGTTGAACGGCATAATTATTATAGTTTGTTGACATTTAATTTGATTTTTAAATTAAATTTAAATTAATTCGACTGGCAGCTGCTTCTGACTTTCTGACTGCCGGTAGCTTGTAGCTTAATTAATATGCGTCGGCCGGCAGGCAGGCAGAACAAAAATAATATTACACTTACACACACTTACACACATTTTTACATGGATACAGTATGCAAATCAAAGTGTCAACACCTCTGGTGCAACAACAGCAACAACAGCAACAAATATGGCCAATTTGTTGGACATGAAAATTTTTGCAGCGAATTGATTTGGGCGGAGAAAATGTTGTGTCAGCAGCCCACCAGACAGGGGCTAGGGCGGGAAAAATGGGGCACGAATGAAACTGACCAAAGACCTCCCATAGTCCAGCCCACCTCCTTCCTTCCCCCTCTTCGCCAATTAGTTGCAGCCGATTGAAAATCAAATTGGGTTTGAAATATTCCACAAAACATTAAAATTTTAATTTTCTTCATTTACAATGTTTTATACTCTTTCGGTAGGGTATTGCAATCTCCATCAGCAGCGTGCATTGTATAGGAATCAAGCGTAGAAAAATTGCCAACTGTAAGGTTATACATTATACATTATATTCATACCTTAGACACAGACAGCTGGTCGCAAGCTACCAAAAACCCTGGTTTAGGCCATAGAAAAGATCTCATTGCTAGGGTATTGAAAGCATCGGCGTGCTTTGATAACCCCCTTTGACTGAATTTTCTTGCAATTAATTGATTTATGTCCATCGGGTGACTGGGTGCAATTGCTCGACGGCAGCAGCATCGCGGGAAAAGCGCTGAAAATTGTAATTTACATTTCGGGCCCATGCGTTGGCAGCTAAATATAATTGCACTTGACAGGGAGGATGACGTTGGTGCCTTGGCCACTTTTACAGGCTCCCCATATGTACATATTCACATATGTATGTATGTGTGTATGTATCTTTGCCCATTCCATATCCCTATTCGGAATCCATTCAGTTCTAACTATCTTTGAGATACGCTAATTGAAATGGCAAACTCAGGCGACGCCGAACCGAATCTTGTGTGGCATTTTAATATGGGATTTCTGTCACTTAATTTGCTTTGCAAGATTTTAATTTTTAGCCACGAGCGAGTGCAAATGTGCCACATGCTGAGGCAGAGGCAGAGGCAGAGACAGAGACAGAGACAGAGACAGAGACAGACACCCAGAGGTAGAGGTAGTGCAGAGGCGGCGGCTGTTGCCGAGTCTATGGCCACATGAGGCATGCATTTTGTGGCAAATAAATTATATTTCCCGCATATCAGCAGAACAATTTGTTCAAAAACTATTGGCACTAATAGTTTGCCACTGCAACATGTGGGGGATGAATGGATGGGTGCCGGTAGGGGAAATGGGTGATGTGATGTGGATAGAGGTATAGGTAGAGGTGTCTTCGAGCACGTAATTAACATGAAAGACGCCGCCTTCTGCTTTTTTGTTTGTTTGTTTTTGCTGTTGCTGCTGCCCTTGTTTGCCTGAATGTGCCCCTCGATTTGCTCTGCTTGCCACACGTTCGATACACAAATAAAATGCTTGTGCCCACATAAGGCCTGAAAGCGGAGACCAAAATGGTCCACACGCTAAATGCCTGACAAATCTGGTAAGAGACTAAATGTTTTGTTTTTTTTTTTATGTTTTCCTTCCCCCCCTCTCTCTCTCTCTCTCTCTCACTCTGCATAGAGCTAGTACTAACCAACAACTAGTTGTAGTACTAATGGAACTGCTTGAAATTTCAAATGAATATCAAACTGCTTGAATATGCTCCTTCCAATCGATAGAGTGAGAGGCAACTAGCTTGAACACCATTCAACTGCTTGCTGTTCGAAGTGAATAACTGCTTTTAATTTGAGCATCATACTAAGCTCGCTCTGCTTCTACCTCCTACCATAGCTGGAGTGGGAGGGAGCTACTGTAAGGCAGTTCGAACTGTTGTCTTCTTTAAATGCTGAACTGCTTGTTGCAGAGAAAGCCCCCCAACTCACGTAAAAAATAATAGTCCACCCAAAGCTCATTCTTGTATCTCTCTCTCTCTTTCTGTCTCTCTGTGTGTGAGTGCTCAGCTTAATTGATAAATATTTCACGTTTACCTGTGCGGTGACTCGCCTTTGTCCCCTCTCACCTCATATAAATACCTCCCTCCATAATATAAGTAAATCTCGCTGTAATTTAATTGCCTCTGTGGCGCTGTTGCTACTTGCTTGAGATTTACATAAATTTCATGATTTTGAATTATCCGCTGACCATATAAGGCCCAACCCAAGATCGGGGCAGGCCACGCAGGCAGCCAGGCTCCATTGATTGATGATGGTCGATGCCTGCCTGCCTGCCTGAACCAGTCATCAGGATAATGACTCAGTGCAGCAGCATACAAAGAGCTTGAAGTGCCGCAAAAGTGTGCGGAGAGACGCGATCCGATCCCAGATCCGAGAGTAAACATTGCCGTCACGAGTGACGGCCACTTCTAAACGATTGCCAAAAAGAGCAAAGAAACAAAAAGCAGTTTTTCTGCCATTTTTGGATGCCTGACACGCACACATATGTACATCTATGGCTACTAAAGCAAGGTTACTGATTGTCGAGACGTGATTTTGTTGTTTCTTCCAAGAGGCTCTTTAAACTATGGGTATATACATATACATATATGTATGAGTCAGTCGGGGCCCACTCCTCCCTGGCCTGTGCTCCTCCGCTCAAAGAGAGAGATTTTCGGGAAATTTACATTGAGAGCTGTACTTTCCATTTCAATCTGTATCTGTCACACACGAATGGGTGTGTGTGGGTTGTCTACTCCCCCTTCCCTCGTAAAGTTTGTTGTTGTTTTTTTTTTCTCTTTTCGCATTTAATGTTTGCTGGATATTTAAATGATACTCGTACAACAAATAGCAAAAAGCCGCATACTTAGTGCCCACGCCGCAGCCGCAGTCACAGTTATGTAGGCTGGTAGATACCAGCGGATACCGATACAACTATAGATACAGATATAGCAGCGGATACAGCCACTGGGAGATACAGATACATGCGTTTGCTGTTTATGGTGCTGGCCAACTTTAAAGCACATGTCTTGCTTCAAGCCCATGTTGTATCTGTGTGTGTGTGTGTGCGTTAGAGTTTGGGCAACACTAAGCACTAACTAGGCCACTGAACATCAGTCGCCGCCACCTCGCCGGCCGCCTGCCGATTGCAGGGGCTGCCAGGGGCTGCCAGAGGCTGTTCGTCGTTAGTCCCCATGTTTGCATACCACACGATGCAACACGATGCCATCGAAAATTAAGCCAAACTTTGCTTTGTTTTCCACGTTCCTGAAGCCACTTTCAGCCTGTCAGATGATCCCTATCCATACCTGTTATATTTCTTTCCTCTCTATATAATCTCTCTATACAATAAGAAATGAAGATGATTCTTAAATCAGACCCCAATACAAAGTGGGCTACAGTGCCAATCTTTTTTGAGAGCATCAATCTTCTTATGAATATGAAAGTGGTTGAATTTCCCCTACAACCAAATGCCAATCCCACTTACGCCCGGATCATTATCGAGGGTATTTTTCAGACACGGGGGTTGCACGTGGATTGCCCCCTTGTTACTTATATTAATAATTCATATTTTTTTTTTTTTTTTACTTTTCCAGACATATTCCGGTCTATTTTGCGTTGTGGTCAATCCGTACAAGAAACTTCCCATCTACACCGAAAAGATTATGGAACGCTATAAGGGTATAAAGCGACACGAAGTGCCACCGCATGTGTTTGCAATAACGGACAGTGCCTATAGAAACATGTTGGGTGGTAAGTACAGTACTCTTCTTATACACAAATAAATATAGTACATACATATATGTATAACTCTTCTGATACACGAAATGCAATAAGTATATAGATTTATTTACTCTCTCTCTCTCTCTGTCTCTGCTTCATGTTTGCCATTTTCTGTGTGTTTGCTATCGAGAATTCCATTCCATTCCCGCATAAACAAGCGAAAAAACGAAGATTAGATAAAAGGTCGCTCGGTCGTCTCTCTGTCCCTTTTTTTTCCCCAGAATTGCGTGAGTTTTAAGCTGCTGCATGCCTCATGCTTGGTCGGTGGTGGGGGGGAGTACCTCCATTTCCCAGCTGTGTAAATCCTCGGATGAATCATCTCCGAGTCTCTCCTAACAGAAACTGGTTTCCCTTTTTTTTTTTTTTTTTTTTTTGTTCAGTCTGTTGCATTTTCAGCCTGGCTTTCAGGCGGGTTTTTTGGGGCTGCTTCGGCGACTTTTCGGATGGTTTTGCATGTCCGATTCAAGCGTAACGTCTCGCCGGTAGATGATTCATAATTGCCGCGCTCTGACGGTGACTCCAAACTCGAGGCATACCTCTCTCTATATACTATACGTATTGTATGTGTGTGTCCCTGTCTGAGTCTCAGTTTTGGCTAACTAATATTGCGTATACGTGTCATTACCATATATGGATCTAAAAACTCAACTTTGCTTCAGCTCGGACTCGAATTTGTGTGCTTTTGTGCCCCCTTGAACATCATCAACGTCGTCGTCGTCGTAATCTTTTTTGTTTTGAAATGTTTAAACAAATCGTCACCTCACTACGAGCCTCACCATATTCGACGGTTAATAAATTTCTGCTTTATGCACATTTACTTGATTGTTTTTCCTTTTTCATTTTTCAGTCCCAGTCTCAGTAATTTACAGCCACAAAGGCGGCGGAATGGAACCCTCCCATATTCCCATATTCCCATACCTTTGGGGTGTGGCAGTTTCTTTTGATTTATTTCTCTGTCTTTTAATAATCTCCAGGCGTGTTCCTGCATTGCCATCATTCCTCTGGGGGACTACATTGCCCTGAAACACGCACTACAAATGCAAAGACAGAAACAGCGACAGAGCCGGGGTAGGGATTGGGATTGGGATTGGGATTGGGATTGGAATTGGGATATTGAATTTGGGGAACTGGACACAACACACACACCTCTGTATCGTGGCAATGGCAAATCTTTCGAATCTGAACAAACTGCAATTTTGATGGCATTCCATTCCCATTCCATGCGAGAAACCATTCCATATTCCAAGCCCCAATGTCATAAGACTCTCTTGTTCATGATCAAATGACACGCCTTGACTTGCTTTACATATGATATACATACATTTGTATATACATACATATGTGCTGTATATAAGCACACAAATTGGGAGTTTTGGGAGTTATTTTGTCAAGAGGAACTCCCTTCTCAGTTTCACATTGGATCAGCTAATTTTTTGGACAAGGTTCTTCCCTCATATTCGCTATAGAAAAATCTGAATACTAGTAGATAGAACCTTTCTATCGTTCAATCATTGATGTATGAAACTATCTTTTTTGTATCGGTTTACTTTAAAAATTCGTTCCCTACATTTTCCTCTAAAAGCTAATTAATATTTTTGTATTGCATTTTCTAACAAAAAATGTTTTCGTTTTCTCTTTGATTTCTTTTAATTGGTTTTTGTTTATAAACAAAACAAATTATAGGCAAATTTACGAAAACCCTAATGACGGATTTATGATATTCTGAAATCGATGGCACAAATGGCACTGTGGAAGTGTTTTTCCAAACTGGCAAAATTAATAAATAAAAATAAAATAAAGTAAAGGAATTAAGCAATCAAAATTCCAATGTGTTGAATCTGCAAAATGCAGTTTGAATTGTTCCAAAGAATGATCTGAATTGAGAACTAAATTGACCCATAAACTGCGTCAATAATAAGAATCATAATAAAAGGGAAAATTCTATACAAAGTGTTTTGCCTTTTGATTTTATACTCTTTCCTATAATTCCCCTGCTGTCCCTGTGCCACATTTTTATGGCTCTCTTTCTCTCTGAATGATCATCGTTGTTGCGTAATAGATACATCCATCTATCCGCATCCACAATATCCCAGTTTTTCAACTATTAGATTAATCTTAACCCAAAAAGACACAAAAAATATACAAAAAGAGCTTCACGAAAATTCCCATAAAATGACGCTTGCCGAGATATATAAATTTCGATCCATCTTTGGTCAGATATGTATATATACATATGTATGTATGTATGTATGTATGTGCATATGTATGCGATGCACGGCGTTCGATCGATTGAGCGACCGGCTTTGGCCATAATAATAAATAAGTACGGGGTCGTTATGTGGAAGCTGCCTCGAAATCTATGGCAATCAGAGTGGATATATCTGACTCTCTGACTCTGTATCTGTGTCTATGTCTGTCCATTTTCTGTCTGTCTGAGTTTTGTGGTTAGCTTAAATATTGGATCGAATGACGAGGCTATGGGGGATGAGGGTTTGGGGCTTGGGGCTTGCGGCTTGGGGTTTGGGGCTTGGGGTGCAGTGAAAATCTAGTTCGAACGATTCTGGACGGGATCACTGGCGCCATATCAATAGCGGGGCAAAAGCAATTTACTGCCGCCAAATACTCGTCGATGGTCGATGATTGTATCTACGAGTACCAGTACCAGTACCAGCACCAGCACAAGTATCTCTCGGATACGCATGCTGAAATCAATAGTTTTTTTTGTTGTTTTTGTTTCAATTGATGTATGTCTCATTTATTCCACTCCCCCCGTCCCTACTCCCCCTCTTCTTTTTTTTTGTTTTGTTTTTGCTCACATGAATTTGGGTCAACAGAAATTTCAAGCTGAGTTTGCGATTTCGTTTTTTTCTTGAAACATTTTTTTGAACATTTTAATTTCCATTTTCCATTTTTGTTTTGTCAGCAGCCAAATTTGTTGTTGTTGCGGTAATGAAGTGTGTCACTCTCTCCTCGTCCCACTCTGCCGCTCTCTCCTCGTCCCACTCTGCCACTCTCTCGCTCTTAAATCGTACTTACGTCTCCCCTTCTCTCTCTCTCTCTCTCTCTCTCTCTCTGCAGATCGCGAAGACCAATCGATTTTGTGTACTGGCGAATCGGGTGCTGGCAAGACGGAGAACACCAAGAAGGTCATCCAATTTCTGGCCTATGTGGCAGCCTCCAAGCCCAAGGGCTCTGGTGCGGTAAGTACAAGAGCGAACACAACTCTCGTCGGCTCCAAAATAAGATAAATGACTCCAAGAACAGACGCGAATGCAAAGTTGTATCTACACTGGGGGAAAATTGAAATCACATTCCATATTCGTAGATGATTCGTGGGCTGATTCCAATGGGATGTTGCATCAGTTGAGAAAGGGTCGTACAAGGGTCCTTCCAATCCTAAATCCCAAATCCTCATTAGAGGAATGTGTTCTAGCAGAAGTTTTTTCGCTCAGTGCATCATCTGTGGGAGAGATCCATACACATATGTTCCGTCTCTACTCGTAGATACAGTTCCATTTTGGATTGGATATGTGTGCTTATAAAATGCTTATTAAACTCACATTAATGACACGCAAGCTGCTCCCAGCAATTGTTATTGTTTGCCATTGTAATTAATTAGAGAGAACGTTCAAGGGAGATGCACGACTCGTATGGATATCTACGATACGTTCACTAACACTCACACGACTATATATGTATCTATATATGTACAGTATGGTGTGTATATAATTGCTGGAGTCGGCAAACTGTCTTTAATACACCCTCGCACCTATGACTTCTTATGTGGGTGTTCTACTGCCTCAAATCCACTTACAATTTCAAAGTATTTCGTTTTGTATCTCATGTCACTGAAGACCATGAAGAGTCATGAAAAGCATTGAAATATATTTGAATAGAGTATCTAAATGTGGGCTTAAGGAACTGGAAAGTGGAAGTGGGAAGAAAAGAGAATTTTTAATCTCAGGAAAACCATAAATTGTATGCAGAACACACATAAGAGAACTTCTAATGACACTTGAGTGTTCCTTATAATCTGTAATCTGTAATTTGTTGGCACTTTTGTGTTCAGGTTGATTTAGATTAGATTTAAATAGCTTAGGATAGGTTAAGAGTTCAGATAGAGTGCGTTGAATAACGGTTGATAGACCTGATGGTCTTTATAGATACATATGTATACGTATATATAAACTTTAGAGGGGAACGATTAGTAGATATTTTTATACCCGATACTCAAAATGAGTATTGGGGTATATTAGATTTGTGGTAAAAGTGGATGTGTGTAACGTCCAGAAGGAATCGTTTCCGACCCCATAAAGTATATATATTCTTGATCAGCATCAATAGCCGAGTCGATTGAGCCCTGTCTGTCTGTCCGTCTGTCCGTCCGTCCGTCCGTCCGTCCGTCCGTCCCCTTCAGCGCCTAGTGCTCAACGATGTTTTGGATCCAGACTTCTGTGATATGTCACTGCTACAAAAATATTTCAAAACTTCGCCCCGCCCACTTCCGCCCCCACAAAGGACGAAAATCTGTGGCATCCACATTTTTAAAGATACGATAAAACCAAAAACGCAGAATCGGTGAGGATGACCATATCTTCTACAGTGCAAAATCTCAACCAGATCGTATAATTATTATAGTCAGAATCAAGAAAACAATTTCATTCTTTCTCGCTCTGTCTCTCTCTAACACACAGGTTTCATGGTCGGTTTTGCCAATTGCAAAATATGAGTTCAAGGATCTCAGAACCTATAAGAGCCAGAGCAACCAAATTTGGTATCCACACTCCTGTGATATCGGACCTTGACCGTTTTGTGTCCAAATTTCGCCACACCCCCTTCCGCCCCCGCAAAGGACGAAAATCTGGGGCATCCACAAATCTCAGAGACTATTAAGGCTAGAGTAACCAAATTTGGTATCCGCACTTCTGTTAGATCTCACTATAAAACGTATATCTCAGAATTTCGCCCCACCCCCTTCCGCCCCCACAAAGAACGAAAATCTGTTGCATCCACAATATTGCAGATTCGAGAAATCTAAAAACGCAGAATCATAGATAATGACCATATCTATCAGATTGCTGAATCTGGACCAGATCAAATAATTTTTATAGCCAAAAGGAACAAATCAATTTGCAGTGGCTACGCAGCGCCCGACGACAAGCTCAGACTGATTTTCTGTCTCTCTCTTTTTCGTGTCGTTTAATATTAGCGGCGTCTGCCGGAGGAGAGCCATACTGACTTAGTATCGGGTATAACTGTAGAGTTGCGGTGTCCGCAGCAACTCAGAACGTTCCCGCTCGTTTTTCGTTTCGTTTCATTCTACGGAATCCAACGAAGCTCGCCTCCCCGGGCAGAAATGCATTCCTACCGACCGAGGGGCGCTGCCACATTACGCGGCATCAAAAGCCACAGCAACAGCAGCATCATAGAGCCAAAGCCCATTCTCCTTGGGTTTACTCTTTGCTTTGGTTGCTCTCTTGCCGGTTTGCCGGGGGGAGGAAGGGGGGGCGGCACACTTCATTAATCAACCGATGCCCTGCCACATATGGTATATCTGTATATCTGTACAATAAGTTGCTGACAAATTTTTGTCATTTACAGCAATAAAATAAACACCATAAAACAAAAAAAAACAGAAACAAAAGCGAAAGCGAAATTGAATTGCAGCACCAGAGGAGGGGCAATTGATAAAAATTGAAAATTAAATCACTCGAATTGCGACATTCAATGGGGGGGTTTTTTGGTGCTGGTATCATCTCCTTTTGTGGCATGGCAACTGTTGCTGGTGGCGCCCCAGTTCTCGGACTCGGACTGGCTTCTGTTTCGGTTCGGTTCTGGTTCATAACCATAATTGGGGGCAAACAAAACAAATTATATTTGTATATATTTTTCGTGTATTTCTTTTGGGCATACACTCAGTCAATCCTTTTCAGCCACAAAAAACAAGCTGCTCTTGAGCTCCAAACACACTTTTCATTATGTTTTATGCGTTTACTGGCCTGCCTTATATGAGCCTGTTTGAGGCTGGAGGCTGCTGCTACTGCTGGAACGTGATAAGCTGCAAACAGACTTGAGGCATTTATACGGATACCTCCTAAACATAATCGGGGGGAGCACTCCACATACGATATGCTGATGCTGATGAATGTTCCTCCAGAAGAACCTTCAGAGAGGGAGGCAGGGTGCAATCTTGGCTAGAACTGCTGCTTTGTCCCAAATTGAAGAGGCAACCAATGTTTGTGTAGCTGGTAATAATAATTGTGATTACAATTGCCATAAATAGTCGCTGATGAAGGTACCTACAACTGAATCATCAGTGGAATCGAAGGGAATTCGTTCGTGCCGTTCGTTTGATTAGAAACTAGTTCAGACATTGGGCTTTGCTCCTCTCCTCTCCTCTCCTCTCCTATCCTCTGGTGGTGGCGTGTCTGTGTCAACAGCACGAAGTGGAATTTACGAGGTGGGGAGAGGGATTTCTTATCAGCTGCCCCCGATAACAGATACCAAGAAAAGTACAAACTGGAAACACACACAATTAATAATACTTTGAGCACAACTTTGCATTCGTTCTGGGAAATATATCCATACTTTTTGTTTTTCCTTTTTGCACTACCTTTTCTAGGGCAAAATATTTACTATATATATATTTTTGAATTATTTATTTATGAATCTTCTTTATTTTCATGTCCTATTACACACACACACACACACACGCAATATATTTACACGCACAAATACAAACACTCGTTGTACATTTTTCGACTTTGTTGGTTGTTGTGCCTTCCACTACACTGAACTTTGAACTCGAAATATACCCACATATCGATATCGATATATATCGATCTATATATTGTACATTCCCATATGGTATGGTATGGTATGGTGTATATATATTTTGTACAAACGAAATGCTGGCTGCCACCACACAACCGATGAATACCCGAAAAAAAAAACACACACCCAAACAACACACCACAAAAAAAAAAACCCCGAAACAAAACAGGTGCCGAATCCTGCCATTCTGATTGTAAGTATTTCCAAATCCAAAACCAAATCCAAGACTAAACGAAAGGTGGATGGTGGAACATGGATGCCATATTAACCCGTATATGTTTTGTTGATCCTCTCCTATCTTTCGTTATCTATTACGTTTAACCCAATTTTAGTGTTTCTATTCCCAAAAATGCCCGTTTTTTATTTGTTCTACCAATGAGGGGACTGGTTTCTCCCACTTGTCCATATTTTATTTCTAATTCATTTATGTATGTTTTGATGATGCATTTCCTCTCACAAAAGAGTACCTTCCAAGGGGCTCTGTGTTCTGTTTTCCCATTTCCATATCAAGACCACACATACACTTTGTACATCTGTTTAAAATCATCTCTCTGCTCACTGCTCTCTCCTCTTGCCCTCCATTCCATGCCACGCATTTTTAGAGTAGTCAAGAGGCATTTTCGGTAAAGTATGCTCTACTGTACACACCCCCCTACCCACTATAAGTAAATCCTAAACAAAACTAAAACTAACCATACATATATACGTAATGTGAATATACGATTTTCAGTTGTAGATGAATAGCTAGATCTAGATACATATGATTTTAAGGCTTCCCCTTCCCATAACCTACCCAAAAAATCCTGAAAAATAACAGATCTATTCGGTGTTAGCGAATAAATACTTAAACGTCAAGATAGTGACCAAGAAACAAAAACAATATAAGTATCAACGGAATATCGATATAGCAATGGAGAGTGATCAGAATGAGGTAAAAGAATCCAACCGGCTGGAGCAGCCATCGCCGCCGCCGCCGAACGGCAGAGTAGAGGAGTTTTGTCCCGTGTTCAGTACAATTTTTAGAGTAGTCTTTTGCTTGCTTTCCGTAGATTAATCCTTTGAGAACTGCATGTGGTTGTCCTTGTCCTTGTCGATTGTTTGTTGCATGTTTTCTATGTGTACATTGTGCTTTTTTTGTGTTGCTAACCCTAGACATCGTTAGATCTCTGAAGAACCTGCAATAATCCCATTCTCTTGTGTCCTCCCGCTACTCAGGGTGAACTGGAGCAACAACTGCTGCAAGCGAATCCCATACTGGAGGCCTTTGGCAATGCCAAGACCGTCAAGAACGATAATTCATCGCGTTTCGTAAGTCACACACACACACACGTTTCGATAGAGACTCTTCCAGTAATCCTTGTATTTGTGGTCCTTTTTGTGCAGGGCAAATTCATACGGATCAATTTCGATGCCTCTGGTTTCATCTCGGGCGCCAACATCGAGACGTATCTGCTGGAGAAGTCGCGGGCCATCCGCCAAGCCAAGGACGAACGTACATTCCACATCTTCTATCAGTTGCTGGCGGGCGCCTCGCCGGAGCAGCGCGAGAAGTTCATACTCGATGATGTCAAGTCGTATGCATTCCTGTCGAACGGCAGCCTGCCAGTGCCCGGTGTGGATGACTATGCCGAGTTCCAGGCCACCGTCAAGTCGATGAACATCATGGGCATGACCTCGGAGGACTTCAACTCGATATTCCGTATCGTGAGCGCCGTCCTGCTGTTCGGAAGCATGAAGTTCCGGCAGGAGCGCAACAACGACCAGGCCACGCTACCCGACAACACAGTGGCCCAGAAGATTGCCCATTTGCTCGGCCTGAGTGTGACGGACATGTCGCGGGCCTTCCTCACGCCGCGCATCAAGGTGGGCCGCGACTTTGTCACCAAGGCCCAGACCAAGGAGCAGGTGGAGTTCGCTGTGGAGGCCATTGCCAAGGCCTGCTACGAGCGGATGTTCAAGTGGCTGGTGAATCGCATCAATCGGTCGCTGGACCGCACCAAGCGGCAGGGGGCCTCCTTCATCGGCATCCTCGACATGGCTGGCTTCGAGATTTTCGAGCTCAACTCGTTCGAGCAGCTGTGCATCAACTACACGAACGAGAAGTTGCAGCAGCTCTTCAACCACACCATGTTCATCCTAGAGCAGGAGGAGTACCAGCGCGAGGGCATCGAGTGGAAGTTCATTGATTTTGGGCTCGATCTGCAGCCCACCATTGACCTGATCGACAAACCGGGCGGCATCATGGCCCTGCTCGACGAGGAGTGCTGGTTCCCCAAGGCCACCGACAAGACGTTTGTCGACAAGCTCGTCTCGGCCCACTCGATGCATCCGAAGTTCATGAAGACCGACTTCCGGGGCGTGGCCGATTTTGCCATCGTCCACTATGCCGGACGGGTGGACTACTCGGCGACCAAGTGGCTGATGAAGAACATGGATCCGCTGAACGAGAACATTGTGTCGCTGCTGCAGGGCTCGCAGGATCCGTTTGTGGTGAACATCTGGAAGGATGCGGAGATCGTTGGCATGGCACAGCAGGCCCTGACCGACACCACGTTCGGGGCACGCACCCGCAAGGGCATGTTCCGCACCGTGTCCCACCTATACAAGGAGCAGCTGGCGAAGCTGATGGACACGCTGCGCAACACGAATCCCAATTTTGTGCGCTGTATCATACCGAACCACGAGAAGCGGGCCGGCAAGATCGATGCCCCCCTGGTGCTCGACCAGTTGCGTTGCAACGGCGTCCTCGAGGGCATACGCATCTGTCGCCAAGGCTTTCCCAATCGCATACCCTTCCAGGAGTTCCGCCAGCGGTACGAGCTGCTCACTCCGAACGTCATCGCCAAGGGCTTCATGGACGGCAAGAAGGCCTGCGAGAGGATGATCCAGGCGCTGGAACTCGACTCGAATCTGTATCGAGTCGGTCAGTCGAAGATCTTCTTCCGCGCGGGCGTCCTCGCCCATCTCGAGGAGGAGCGTGACTTCAAGATCTCCGACCTAATCGTGAACTTCCAGGCGTTCTGTCGCGGCTTCCTCGCCCGCCGCAACTACCAGAAGCGGCTCCAGCAGCTGAATGCCATCCGGATCATTCAGCGCAACTGCGCCGCCTACCTCAAGCTCCGCAACTGGCAGTGGTGGCGCCTCTACACGAAGGTTAAGCCCCTGCTGGAGGTCACCAAGCAGGAGGAGAAGCTCGTCCAGAAGGAGGATGAGCTGAAGCAGGTGCGCGAGAAGCTCGACACGCTGGCCAAGAACACCCAGGAGTACGAGCGCAAGTACCAGCAGGCGCTGGTGGAGAAAACCAGGCTCGCCGAACAGCTGCAGGCCGAGACTGAGCTGTGCGCCGAGGCGGAGGAGTCGCGCTCGCGTCTGATGGCTCGCAAACAGGAGCTGGAGGACATGATGCAGGAGCTGGAGACGCGCGTCGAGGAGGAGGAGGAGCGTGTATTGGCCCTGGGCGGTGAGAAGAAAAAGCTGGAGCTGCACATCCAGGACCTCGAGGAGCAGCTGGAGGAGGAGGAGGCCGCGCGCCAGAAGCTGCAGCTGGAGAAGGTCCAGTTGGACGGGAAGATCAAGAAGCACGAGGAGGATCTCGCCCTCACCGACGACCAGAACCAAAAGCTGCTCAAGGAGAAGAAGCTGCTCGAAGAGCGGGCCAACGATCTCTCCCAGACGCTCGCCGAGGAGGAGGAGAAGGCCAAGCACCTGGCCAAACTGAAGGCCAAGCACGAGGCCACCATCGCCGAGCTCGAGGAGCGCATGCACAAGGATCAGCAGCAGCGCCAGGAGACGGACCGCACCAAGCGAAAGGTGGAAACCGAGGTGGCGGACCTTAGGGAGCAGCTGAATGAGCGACGCACCCAAGTGGAGGAGATGCAGGCGCAGCTGTTGAAGCGCGAGGAGGAGCTCACCCAGACCCTGATGCGCATTGACGAGGAGTCCGCCACCAAGGCCACCGCCCAGAAGGCCCAACGTGAACTCGAATCGCAGCTCGCCGAGATCCAGGAGGATCTCGAGGCCGAGAAGGCGGCCCGCGCCAAGGCCGAGAAGGTGCGACGCGACCTCAGCGAGGAGCTCGAAGCACTCAAGAACGAGCTTCTCGACTCCCTGGACACCACGGCCGCCCAACAAGAGCTGCGCTCCAAGCGCGAACAGGAGCTGGCCACGCTGAAGAAGTCGCTGGAGGAAGAGGGTGTGAACCACGAGGGCGTCCTGGCCGACATGCGGCACAAGCACTCGCAGGAGCTGAACGGCATCAACGATCAGTTGGAGAACCTGCGCAAGGCCAAGTCCGTTCTGGAGAAGGCCAAGGGTACGCTGGAGGCGGAGAACGCCGATCTGGCCACCGAATTGCGCAGCGTCAACAGCTCCCGGCAGGAGAACGATCGACGACGCAAGCAGGCCGAATCCCAAATCGCAGAGCTTCAGGTGAGTGAAGAAAACAGAAGGTGGCCGAACGATCTCTATTCTGATTCTGTTTGCAGGTGAAATTGGCCGAGATCGAACGCGCACGATCGGAATTGCAGGAGAAGTGCACAAAGCTGCAGCAGGAGGCGGAGAATATCACCAATCAGCTGGAGGAGGCCGAGCTGAAGGCATCGGCAGCCGTCAAGTCGGCCAGCAATATGGAGTCGCAGCTGACGGAAGCGCAGCAGCAGCTGGAGGAGGAGACACGCCAGAAACTGGGCCTCAGCTCCAAGCTGCGCCAGATCGAGTCCGAGAAGGAGGCGCTGCAGGAGCAGCTCGAGGAGGATGAGGAGGCCAAGCGTAACTTTGAGCGCAAACTGGCCGAGGTCACCGGCCAGATGCAGGAGATCAAGAAGAAGGCTGAGGAGGATGCCGACCTGGCCAAGGAGCTGGAGGAGGGCAAGAAGCGGCTCAACAAGGAGATCGAGGTGTTGGAGCGACAGGTGAAGGAGCTGATTGCCCAGAACGATCGCCTGGACAAGAGCAAAAAGAAGATCCAATCGGAGCTGGAGGATGCCACCATCGAGCTGGAGACGCAACGCACGAAGGTAGGTCCCTGGCCCTCGTCATAGTTCCTTGAAGGACTCCCTTTGCTAATCCCCAATCCCAATCCCAATCCCTCATAGGTGCTCGAGTTGGAGAAGAAGCAGAAGAACTTCGACAAGACCCTCGCCGAGGAGAAAGCCATATCAGAGCAGATCGCCCAGGAACGCGACACTGCAGAGCGGGAGGCGCGCGAGAAGGAGACCAAGGTGCTGTCGGTGTCCCGCGAGCTGGACGAGGCCTTCGACAAGATCGAAGATCTCGAGAACAAGCGCAAGACACTCCAGAACGAGCTAGACGACCTGGCCAACTCCCAAGGCACCGCCGACAAGAACGTCCACGAGCTTGAGAAGGCCAAGCGCGCCCTGGAGTCGCAGCTGGCCGAGCTGAAAGCACAAAACGAGGAGCTCGAGGACGACCTCCAGCTGACGGAGGATGCCAAGCTGCGTCTCGAGGTCAATATGCAGGCCCTGCGCTCCCAGTTTGAGCGCGACCTGCTGGCCAAGGAGGAGGGGGCGGAGGAGAAGCGGCGAGGACTGGTCAAGCAATTGCGCGATCTGGAAGCGGAGCTCGATGAGGAGCGCAAGCAGCGAACGGCCGCCGTGGCATCGAAGAAGAAGCTGGAGGGCGACCTCAAGGAGATCGAGACCACGATGGAAATGCATAACAAGGTGAAGGAGGATGCCCTGAAGCACGCCAAGAAGCTGCAAGCACAAGTCAAGGATGCGCTTCGCGACGCCGAGGAGGCCAAGGCGGCCAAGGAGGAGCTGCAGGCGCAGAGCAAGGAGGCCGAGCGCAAGGTCAAGGCCTTGGAGGCAGAAGTATTACAGCTGACCGAGGATTTGGCCAGCTCGGAGCGGGCCCGACGGGCGGCCGAAACGGAGCGCGACGAGCTTGCCGAGGAGATTGCCAACAGTTCCAGCAAGGGATCGCTGATGGTCGACGAGAAGCGGCGACTGGAGGCCCGCATTGCCACACTCGAGGAGGAGCTGGAGGAGGAGCAGTCCATTTCGGAGGTTCTGCTCGACCGCAGCCGCAAGGCGCAGCTGCAGATCGAGCAGCTGACCACCGAGCTATCCAACGAGAAGTCCAACTCGCAGAAGAACGAGAATGGACGCGCCCTGCTCGAGCGCCAGAACAAGGAGCTGAAGGCCAAGCTGGCCGAGATTGAGACGGCACAACGTACCAAGGTGAAGGCCACCATCGCCACGCTCGAGGCCAAAATCGCCAATCTGGAGGAGCAGCTGGAGAGCGAGGGCAAGGAGCGACTGCTGCAGCAGAAGGCCAACCGCAAGATGGACAAGAAGATCAAGGAGCTGACGATGAACATCGAAGACGAGCGGAGACATGTCGACCAGCACAAGGAGCAAATGGATAAGGTAAGCAGCCCGACCGTTCCTGACTGTGGGATGGTTATACTAAAGGATTCGTTTTGCTCCCACAGCTGAATAGCCGCATCAAATTGCTCAAGCGCAATCTGGACGAGACGGAGGAGGAACTGCAGAAGGAGAAGACACAGAAGCGCAAGTACCAGCGCGAGTGCGAGGATATGATTGAATCGCAGGAGGCCATGAACCGTGAGATCAACTCACTCAAAACTAAACTACGGTAGGTGCAGATCCCTGTTCGATCAAGGGTTTTGTGACGGAAGGGGGAAGTCTCTAGCGCTATGTCTCTCTTTCGCTCTCTTCCGGGATTCAGATTCTTCCTATATTGTTTTGACATTTTATTGTTTTGGTTTAAGCTCCATCCAAGTGGCCGAGACCGAAAAGGCCAAGGCCTATTCGCCCAAAAAGGATGCCGCACTCATTATGAATTGTGAGGGTCTGCATTAGGTTTCGAATCGTTTCGCTTCTTTCTCGTAGGCGCTGTAAGTGCTGCTGGCCAAGATCCATAGGCAGATCCTCAGACCCAGACCCAGACCCAGACCCAGTGAATGTGAACCAGAAACCACTCCAAACCAAAGAAAACCTAGCAACCACACCTCTGTGTACATCTCTCTGCATGTTAGGAACACACCATCCAGCAAAATCATCCAACAGTGCGAACTAATGCCGTTCAAACTCCTATTTTAAATAGAACTTGGTTCGTGCAACTCCAACCTCTGTTCTGTTATTTTTGTATTCCCCCATGCACTGCACGTCTACCCAGAACCATCCTCTACTATATATTGTAAACCCTGATACTAATCCTGCAACTTGTATGTCTCCCTTTCCTTTAGACGCACCGGCGGCATGGGCCTCAGCTCCAGCCGGCTCACGGGCACACCTTCATCGAAGCGCGGAGGAGGCGGTGGTGGGGGCGGCGGCGGCGGTGACGACAGCTCATCGGTGCAGGATGAATCATTAGATGGCGAGGATTCGGGCAATTGACGCGTTAATTATTAGGTCAAGATCGAGAATAGGACGGAGAAGAGATGAAGAAGAGAAGAGCAAAATAAACGATTATATTTAATGTTTGTTTTATATAATTTCTCTGTTATTTTTTATATAAACTATTATACATACTTAAATTAAAAACGTAAACCAACAAAACCAACATTTTATAACGACAAAAAACATAAACAATGAAACAAAAAAAGCAAAAAGAAAAACAATGTTGTCAAACACTCCAATTTCCCCCAATTTAAATTTATATAAAACAACCATAAACACATAAGAAACTTTCCCCGCATCCCTCGATTGGCTGCCGATCGGAGCAAGCATCGAAAATAAAAACGAAAATTATGCAACTCAAAAACAACCGAAACCCAGAAACTTATTAACTTCCTTCAGCATATCTTTAGGATACACTCACTTCCACGTTGCAATCAATCTTTAAATACATACATAAATACCTAACATAGAACAGCCCGTAGCATAGCAATACGATGCAATATGTAATTCATGCATTTAACAACTAAAACGGTTCTCAAAATGGAAACGAATCCGAACAGAGCAGAGTAAAAACAAAAGATAATCGGAAAGAAAATGTTGAACAAGCAACTAATGTACGAATTTAATTTCGTTTTTGTTTAGAACTAAACAATAAAATTTGCTATATTATATACATAAAATGATTTTGTACTGTTAGCCGTTAGGTTGCTCTGGATTGAGGAATAGGAAATACAGAGATCAGTGTATAATTTCTAGAGTTATTCATGATCTCGGCATGTATTCTGGTTCTCTTCAAAATTGGGGTAGTTTGACCGGAATTTAAATTGAAATTTGTGCTTTTTAGTGTGACCATCTTTTCCAATTGTTATCGATACCATCGAAATTCGATTTTTTCTGCATACTTTAGGGCACTGGAAATACCATTAAATCGGAGGGAATTTTAAGAAACATTAAAAACTGAACATGTGATTTCTTTCCTGCAAGCGTGGATTTAGAAATAATAATATGCCATATTATTTAAGAAAAGATAGAATATACATAAATGAGAATATAAGTTTATTAACATTTTTACATATATACAAACTGATGGCTACATACTACAGTACAGGTAACTGGCTGACTAAGATGTACGTTTAATCCTAGAAAAAAAATTCGAAAATCTCATACAAGTCTGGATAATTTTCCCCGTCCCCGCCCATGACTAACTAACTAACTATCTAACTAATGGCACCCTATATGTTTTGTTGATCCTCTCCTATCTTTCGTTATCTATTACGTTTAACCCAATTTTAATGTTTCTCCCAATGAGGGGACTGGTTTCTCCCACTTGTCCATATTTTATTTCTAATTCATTTATGTATGTTTTGATGATGCATTTCCTCTCACAAAAGAGTACCTTCCAAGGGGCTCTGTGATCTGTTTTCCCATTTCCATATCAAGACCACACATACACTTTGTACATCTGTTTAAAATCATCTCTCTGCTCACTGCTCTCTCCTCTTGCCCTCCATTCCATGCCACGCATTTTTAGAGTAGTCAAGAGGCATTTTCGGTAAAGTATGCTCTACTGTACACACCCCCCTACCCACTATAAGTAAATCCTAAACAAAACTAAAACTAACCATACATATATACGTAATGTGAATATACGATTTTCAGTTGTAGATGAACAGCTAGATCTAGATACATATGATTTTAAGGCTTCCCCTTCCCATAACCTACCCAAAAAAATCCTGAATAATTACAGATCTATTCGGTGTTAGCGAATAAATACTTAAACGTCAAGATAGTGACCAAGAAACAAAAACAATATAAGTATCAACGGAATATCGATATAGCAATGGAGAGTGATCAGAATGAGGTAAAAGAATCCAACCGGCTGGAGCAGCCATCGCCGCCGCCGCCGAACGGCAGAGTAGAGGAGTTTTGTCCCGTGTTCAGTACAATTTTTAGAGTAGTCTTTTGCTTGCTTTCCGTAGATTAATCCTTTGAGAACTGCATGTGGTTGTCCTTGTCCTTGTCGATTGTTTGTTGCATGTTTTCTATGTGTACATTGTGCTTTTTTTGTGTTGCTAACCCTAGACATCGTTAGATCTCTGAAGAACCTGCAATAATCCCATTCTCTTGTGTCCTCCCGCTACTCAGGGTGAACTGGAGCAACAACTGCTGCAAGCGAATCCCATACTAGAGGCCTTTGGCAATGCCAAGACCGTCAAGAACGATAATTCATCGCGTTTCGTAAGTCACACACACACACACGTTTCGATAGAGACTCTTCCAGTAATCCTTGTATTTGTGGTCCTTTTTGTGCAGGGCAAATTCATACGGATCAATTTGCCTCTGGTTTCATCTCGGGCGCCAACATCGAGACGTACCTGCTGGAGAAGTCGCGGGCCATCCGCCAAGCCAAGGACGAACGTACATTCCACATCTTCTATCAGTTGCTGGAGGGCGCCTCGCCGGAGCAGCGCGAGAAGTTCATACTCGATGATGTCAAGTCGTATGCATTCCTGTCGAACGGCGGCCTGCCAGTGCCCGGTGTGGATGACTATGCCGAGTTCCAGGCCACCGTCAAGTCGATGAACATCATGGGCATGACCTCGGAGGACTTCAACTCGATATTCCGTATCGTGAGCGCCGTCCTGCTGTTCGGAAGCATGAAGTTCCGGCAGGAGCGCAACAACGACCAGGCCACGCTACCCGACAACACAGTGGCCCAGAAGATTGCCCATTTGCTCGGCCTGAGTGTGACGGACATGTCGCGGGCCTTCCTCACGCCGCGCATCAAGGTGGGCCGCGACTTTGTCACCAAGGCCCAGACCAAGGAGCAGGTGGAGTTCGCTGTGGAGGCCATTGCCAAGGCCTGCTACGAGCGGATGTTCAAGTGGCTGGTGAATCGCATCAATCGGTCGCTGGACCGCACCAAGCGGCAGGGGGCCTCCTTCATCGGCATCCTCGACATGGCTGGCTTCGAGATTTTCGAGCTCAACTCGTTCGAGCAGCTGTGCATCAACTACACGAACGAGAAGTTGCAGCAGCTCTTCAACCACACCATGTTCATCCTAGAGCAGGAGGAGTACCAGCGCGAGGGCATCGAGTGGAAGTTCATTGATTTTGGGCTCGATCTGCAGCCCACCATTGACCTGATCGACAAACCGGGCGGCATCATGGCCCTGCTCGACGAGGAGTGCTGGTTCCCCAAGGCCACCGACAAGACGTTTGTCGACAAGCTCGTCTCGGCCCACTCGATGCATCCGAAGTTCATGAAGACCGACTTCCGGGGCGTGGCCGATTTTGCCATCGTCCACTATGCCCGACGGGTGGACTACTCGGCGACCAAGTGGCTGATGAAGAACATGGATCCGCTGAACGAGAACATTGTGTCGCTGCTGCAGGGCTCGCAGGATCCGTTTGTGGTGAACATCTGGAAGGATGCGGAGATCGTTGGCATGGCACAGCAGGCCCTGACCGACACCACGTTCGGGGCACGCACCCGCAAGGGCATGTTCCGCACCGTGTCCCACCTATACAAGGAGCAGCTGGCGAAGCTGATGGACACGCTGCGCAACACGAATCCCAATTTTGTGCGCTGTATCATACCGAGCCACGAGAAGCGGGCCGGCAAGATCGATGCCCCCCTGGTGCTCGACCAGTTGCGTTGCAACGGCGTCCTCGAGGGCATACGCATCTGTCGCCAAGGCTTCCCCAATCGCATACCCTTCCAGGAGTTCCGCCAGCGGTACGAGCTGCTCACTCCGAACGTCATCGCCAAGGGCTTCATGGACGGCAAGAAGGCCTGCGAGAGGATGATCCAGGCGCTGGAACTCGACTCGAATCTGTATCGAGTCGGTCAGTCGAAGATCTTCTTCCGCGCGGGCGTCCTCGCCCATCTCGAGGAGGAGCGTGACTTCAAGATCTCCGACCTAATCGTGAACTTCCAGGCGTTCTGTCGCGGCTTCCTCGCCCGCCGCAACTACCAGAAGCGGCTCCAGCAGCTGAATGCCATCCGGATCATTCAGCGCAACTGCGCCGCCTACCTCAAGCTCCGCAACTGGCAGTGGTGGCGCCTCTACACGAAGGTTAAGCCCCTGCTGGAGGTCACCAAGCAGGAGGAGAAGCTCGTCCAGAAGGAGGATGAGCTGAAGCAGGTGCGCGAGAAGCTCGACACGCTGGCCAAGAACACCCAGGAGTACGAGCGCAAGTACCAGCAGGCGCTGGTGGAGAAAACCAGGCTCGCCGAACAGCTGCAGGCCGAGACTGAGCTGTGCGCCGAGGCGGAGGAGTCGCGCTCGCGTCTGATGGCTCGCAAACAGGAGCTGGAGGACATGATGCAGGAGCTGGAGACGCGCGTCGAGGAGGAGGAGGAGCGTGTATTGGCCCTGGGCGGTGAGAAGAAAAAGCTGGAGCTGCACATCCAGGACCTCGAGGAGCAGCTGGAGGAGGAGGAGGCCGCGCGCCAGAAGCTGCAGCTGGAGAAGGTCCAGTTGGACGGGAAGATCAAGAAGCACGAGGAGGATCTCGCCCTCACCGACGACCAGAACCAAAAGCTGCTCAAGGAGAAGAAGCTGCTCGAAGAGCGGGCCAACGATCTCTCCCAGACGCTCGCCGAGGAGGAGGAGAAGGCCAAGCACCTGGCCAAACTGAAGGCCAAGCACGAGGCCACCATCGCCGAGCTCGAGGAGCGCATGCACAAGGATCAGCAGCAGCGCCAGGAGACGGACCGCACCAAGCGAAAGGTGGAAACCGAGGTGGCGGACCTTAGGGAGCAGCTGAATGAGCGACGCACCCAAGTGGAGGAGATGCAGGCGCAGCTGTTGAAGCGCGAGGAGGAGCTCACCCAGACCCTGATGCGCATTGACGAGGAGTCCGCCACCAAGGCCACCGCCCAGAAGGCCCAACGTGAACTCGAATCGCAGCTCGCCGAGATCCAGGAGGATCTCGAGGCCGAGAAGGCGGCCCGCGCCAAGGCCGAGAAGGTGCGACGCGACCTCAGCGAGGAGCTCAAAGCACTCAAGAACGAGCTTCTCGACTCCCTGGACACCACGGCCGCCCAACAAGAGCTGCGCTCCAAGCGCGAACAGGAGCTGGCCACGCTGAAGAAGTCGCTGGAGGAAGAGGGTGTGAACCACGAGGGCGTCCTGGCCGACATGCGGCACAAGCACTCGCAGGAGCTGAACGGCATCAACGATCAGTTGGAGAACCTGCGCAAGGCCAAGTCCGTGCTGGAGAAGGCCAAGGGTACGCTGGAGGCGGAGAACGCCGATCTGGCCACCGAATTGCGCAGCGTCAACAGCTCCCGGCAGGAGAACGATCGACGACGCAAGCAGGCCGAATCCCAAATCGCAGAGCTTCAGGTGAGTGGCGAAAGCAGAAGGTGGCCGAACGATCTCTATTCTGATTCTGTTTGCAGGTGAAATTGGCCGAGATCGAACGCGCACGATCGGAATTGCAGGAGAAGTGCACAAAGCTGCAGCAGGAGGCGGAGAATATCACCAATCAGCTGGAGGAGGCCGAGCTGAAGGCATCGGCAGCCGTCAAGTCGGCCAGCAATATGGAGTCGCAGCTGACGGAAGCGCAGCAGCAGCTGGAGGAGGAGACACGCCAGAAACTGGGCCTCAGCTCCAAGCTGCGCCAGATCGAGTCCGAGAAGGAGGCGCTGCAGGAGCAGCTCGAGGAGGATGAGGAGGCCAAGCGTAACTTTGAGCGCAAACTGGCCGAGGTCACCGGCCAGATGCAGGAGATCAAGAAGAAGGCTGAGGAGGATGCCGACCTGGCCAAGGAGCTGGAGGAGGGCAAGAAGCGGCTCAACAAGGAGATCGAGGTGTTGGAGCGACAGGTGAAGGAGCTGATTGCCCAGAACGATCGCCTGGACAAGAGCAAAAAGAAGATCCAATCGGAGCTAGAGGATGCCACCATCGAGCTGGAGACGCAACGCACGAAGGTAGGTCCCTGGCCCTCGTCATATTCCTTGAAGGACTCCCTTTGCTAATCCCCAATCCCAATCCCAATCCCTCATAGGTGCTCGAGTTGGAGAAGAAGCAGAAGAACTTCGACAAGACCCTCGCCGAGGAGAAAGCCATATCAGAGCAGATCGCCCAGGAACGCGACACTGCAGAGCGGGAGGCGCGCGAGAAGGAGACCAAGGTGCTGTCGGTGTCCCGCGAGCTGGACGAGGCCTTCGACAAGATCGAAGATCTCGAGAACAAGCGCACGACACTCCAGAACGAGCTAGACGACCTGGCCAACTCCCAAGGCACCGCCGACAAGAACGTCCACGAGCTTGAGAAGGCCAAGCGCGCCCTGGAGTCGCAGCTGGCCGAGCTGAAAGCACAAAACGAGGAGCTCGAGGACGACCTCCAGCTGACGGAGGATGCCAAGCTGCGTCTCGAGGTCAATATGCAGGCCCTGCGCTCCCAGTTTGAGCGCGACCTGCTGGCCAAGGAGGAAGGGGCGGAGGAGAAGCGGCGAGGACTGGTCAAGCAATTGCGCGATCTGGAAGCGGAGCTCGATGAGGAGCGCAAGCAGCGAACGGCCGCCGTGGCATCGAAGAAGAAGCTGGAGGGCGACCTCAAGGAGATCGAGACCACGATGGAAATGCATAACAAGGTGAAGGAGGATGCCCTGAAGCACGCCAAGAAGCTGCAAGCACAAGTCAAGGATGCGCTTCGCGACGCCGAGGAGGCCAAGGCGGCCAAGGAGGAGCTGCAGGCGCAGAGCAAGGAGGCCGAGCGCAAGGTCAAGGCCTTGGAGGCAGAAGTATTACAGCTGACCGAGGATTTGGCCAGCTCGGAGCGGGCCCGACGGGCGGCCGAAACGGAGCGCGACGAGCTTGCCGAGGAGATTGCCAACAGTTCCAGCAAGGGATCGCTGATGGTCGACGAGAAGCGGCGACTGGAGGCCCGCATTGCCACACTCGAGAAGGAGCTGGAGGAGGAGCAGTCCATTTCGGAGGTTCTGCTCGACCGCAGCCGCAAGGCGCAGCTGCAGATCGAGCAGCTGCCCACCGAGCTAGCCAACGAGAAGTCCAACTCGCAGAAGAACGAGAATGGACGCGCCCTGCTCGAGCGCCAGAACAAGGAGCTGAAGGCCAAGCTGGCCGAGATTGAGACGGCACAACGTACCAAGGTGAAGGCCACCATCGCCACGCTCGAGGCCAAAATCGCCAATCTGGAGGAGCAGCTGGAGAGCGAGGGCAAGGAGCGACTGCTGCAGCAGAAGGCCAACCGCAAGATGGACAAGAAGATCAAGGAGCTGACGATGAACATCGCAGACGAGCGGAGACATGTCGACCAGCACAAGGAGCAAATGGATAAGGTAAGCAGCCCGACCGTTCCTGACTGTGGGATGGTTATACTAAAGGATTCGTTTTGCTCCCACAGCTGAATAGCCGCATCAAATTGCTCAAGCGCAATCTGGACGAGACGGAGGAGGAACTGCAGAAGGAGAAGACACAGAAGCGCAAGTACCAGCGCGAGTGCGAGGATATGATTGAATCGCAGGAGGCCATGAACCGTGAGATCAACTCACTCAAAACTAAACTACGGTAGGTGCAGATCCCTGTTCGATCAAGGGTTTTGTGACGGAAGGGGGAAGTCTCTAGCGCTATGTCTCTCTTTCGCTCTCTTCCGGGATTCAGATTCTTCCTATATTGTTTTGACATTTTATTGTTTTGGTTTAAGCTCCATCCAAGTGGCCGAGACCGAAAAGGCCAATGCCTATTCGCCCAAAAAGGATGCCGCACTCATTATGAATTGTGAGGGTCTGCATTAGGTTTCGAATCGTTTCGCTTCTTTCTCGTAGGCGCTGTAAGTGCTGCTGGCCAAGATCCATAGTCAGATCCTCAGACCCAGACCCAGACCCAGACCCAGACCCAGTGAATGTGAACCAGAAACCACTCCAAACCAAAGAAAACCTAGCAACCACACCTCTGTGTACATCTCTCTGCATGTTAGGAACACACCATCCAGCAAAATCATCCAACAGTGCGAACTAATGCCGTTCAAACTCCTATTTTAAATAGAACTTGGTTCGTGCAACTCCAACCTCTGTTCTGTTATTTTTGTATTCCCCCATGCACTGCACGTCTACCCAGAACCATCCTCTACTATATATTGTAAACCCTGATACTAATCCTGCAACTTGTATGTCTCCCTTTCCTTTAGACGCACCGGCGGCATGGGCCTCAGCTCCAGCCGGCTCACGGGCACACCTTCATCGAAGCGCGGAGGAGGCGGTGGTGGGGGCGGCGGCGGCGGTGACGACAGCTCATCGGTGCAGGATGAATCATTAGATAGCGAGGATTCGGGCAATTGACGCGTTAATTATTAGGTCAAGATCGAGAATAGGACGGAGAAGAGATGAAGAAGAGAAGAGCAAAATAAACGACGTAAACCAACAAAACCAACATTTTATAACGACAAACGAGGGGGAACGTTGTGAGTTGCTGCGGACACCGCAACTCTACGGTTATACCCGATACTAAGTCAGTATGGCTCTCCTCCGGCAGACGCCGCTAATATTAAACGACACGACAAAGAGAGAGACAGAAAATCAGTCTGAGCGTGACGTCGGGCGCTGCGTAGCCACTGAAAATTGATTTCTTGCTTTTGGCTACAAAAATGATCCGATCTGATCCAGATTCAGCAATCTGATAGATATGGTCATTATCTATGATTCTGCGTTTTTAGTTTTCTCGAATGTGCAATATTGTGGATGCAACAGATTTTCGTCTTTTGTGGGGGCGGAAGGGGGTGGGGCGAAATTCTGAGATATACGTTTTATAGTGAGATCTAACAGAAGTGCGGATACCAAATTTGGTTACTCTAGCCTTAATAGTCTCTGAGATTTGTGGATGCCCCAGATTTTCGTCCTTTGCGGGGGCGGAAGGGGGTGTGGCGAAATTTGGACACAAAACGGTCAAGGTCCGATATCACAGGAGTGTGGATACCAAATTTGGTTGCTCTGGCTCTTATAGGTTCTGAGATCCTTGAACTCATATTTTGCAATTGACAAAACCGACCATGAAACCTGTGTGTTAGAGAGAGACAGAGCGAGAAAGAATGAAATTGTTTTCTTGATTCTGGCTATAATCATTATTCGATCTGGTTCAGATTTTGCACTGTAGAAGATATGGTCATCCTCACCGATTCTGCGTTTTTGGTTTTATCGTATCTTTAAAAATGTGGATGCCACAGATTTTCGTCCTTTGTGGGGGCGGAAGTGGGCGGGGCGAAGTTTTGAAATATTTTTGTAGCAGTGACATATCACAGAAGTCTGGATCCAAAACATCGTTGCTATAGCTCTTATAGTCTTTGAGCACTAGGCGCTGAAGGGGACGGACGGACGGACGGACGGACGGACGGACGGACGGACAGACGGACAGACAGACAGGGCTCAATCGACTCGGCTATTGATGCTGATCAAGAATATATATACTTTATGGGGTCGGAAACGATTCCTTCTGGACGTTACACACATCCACTTTTACCACAAATCTAATATACCCCAATACTCATTTTGAGTATCGGGTATAAAAACATAAACAATGAAACAAAAAAAGCAAAAAGAAAAACAATGTTGTCAAACACTCCAATTTCCCCCAATTTAAATTTATATAAAACAACCATAAACACATAAGAAACTTTCCCCGCATCCCTCGATTGGCTGCCGATCGGAGCAAGCATCGAAAATAAAAACGAAAATTATGCAACTCAAAAACAACCGAAACCCAGAAACTTATTAACTTCCTTCAGCATATCTTTAGGATACACTCACTTCCACGTTGCAATCAATCTTTAAATACATACATAAATACCTAACATAGAACAGCCCGTAGCATAGCAATACGATGCAATATGTAATTCATGCATTTAACAACTAAAACGGTTCTCAAAATGGAAACGAATCCGAACAGAGCAGAGTAAAAACAAAAGATAATCGGAAAGAAAATGTTGAACAAGCAACTAATGTACGAATTTAATTTCGTTTTTGTTTAGAACTAAACAATAAAATTTGCTATATTATATACATAAAATGATTTTGTACTGTTAGCCGTTAGGTTGCTCTGGATTGAGGAATAGGAAATACAGAGATCAGTGTATAATTTCTAGAGTTATTCATGATCTCGGCATGTATTCTGGTTCTCTTCAAAATTGGGGTAGTTTGACCGGAATTTAAATTGAAATTTGTGCTTTTTAGTGTGACCATATTTTCCAATTGTTATCGATACCATCGAAATTAGATTTTTTCTGCATACTTTAGAGCACTGGAAATACCATTAAATCGGAGGGAATTTTAAGAAACATTAAAAACTGAACATGTGATTTCTTTCCTGCAAGCGTGGATTTAGAAATAATAATATGCCATATTATTTAAGAAAAGATAGAATATACATAAATGAGAATATAAGTTTATTAACATTTTTACATATATACAAACTGATGGCTACATACTACAGTACAGGTAACTGGCTGACTAAGATGTACGTTTAATCCTAGAAAAAAAAATCGAAAATCTCATACAATCCGTGGTGTCCGCAAGTTCGCTAGTTGTCCCGTCTATACCGATCCCACCAGTAAATAGACGTTCCGGACCTCCGGATATTGCCACCACAGGTACTAGGCCTGTGGTGACTAAACCACTGGTGGGAGTCCCACCAAAACGACAAGTTTTTGTTTCACGGCTGGCCCCTGACCTCACATCTAATGATGTAATTGCTTTTATTCAAAGCAAAATAAAAGCCGTGGGTTTAAAGGTGGAGAAATTTAACTTCTCTTATGCCAGGGAGATAGCCTCGTTTAAGATAAGCATCTCCCCAACTCAATTTGACACCATTTGCTCCGCCAAATTTTGGCCGGAGCATTTGGTGGTGAAGGAGTTTAAGGCTAAGAAGAAGAATAGGCCCCCCATATCCCTTCCAAACCTTTCCAGTGTGCCACCCTCAACCTCAACCTCAACTTCCTCTTCCTCAACTTCCCGTCTTGCTTCCACCTTTCCAAAAAACTAACTTCTCTTTTAGTAACCTATCAGAATGTAAGAGGCTTGCGTAGTAAGCTCAGCATTCTTTTCCGGGATAGTGTTGCATTTGCTTCCCACGTTATTGTGTTTACTGAAACCTGGTTAAAGCCGGACATTCTTAGTTCCGAGGTTTTGGCAGGTCGGTACACAACTTTTAGAAAGGACCGTTCGTCTCGACGGGCAGGGGGGGTTCTAATTGCAGTGGACTCTTACTTCACGTCGGAACACTTCACAGTCCAAGTTCAACAGGAACTGGAATTCCTGTGTGTAAAACTGATTCTTCCCGCTTTCGCTATATTCATTACTTGCTCGTATAGCCCACCTTCTTCGGATATTTCAATTTATGAGCAGCACTTGTCCGCTTTAACCGCTGTTTCTTCCTCGCTATCTGATAAAGATCGTATGATAGTTCTTGGTGACTTCAACTTGCCAGGAACTGTTTGGTCTTCGGTAAACGAGTCTAGTATCCTAGTGCCCATGTCACGACATGACTTTGTTGACGGCTTGCTTGACCTATCCCTGTCTCAAGTCAACCATGTGAATAATTCCTTGGGTCGATTGCTTGATCTGTGCTTTGTATCGGATCCGACCATAGTGTTGTTAACCCGAGCCCTTCCGCTCACTATACCTGAAGACGCCTACCACCCTACTTTCGAGGTGTCGGTAGATATAGGACCAACTGTATTGGATCGGTCGAGTAGGCTGCCCGAACGTGTCCGCTGCTTTCGTAAAGCCGAGTTTGCGAAGCTTAATAACCTCATTAGGGATTTTGATTGGTCCGCTTTGTACTTGTGCACTGATATCATAAAAGGCACAAACATTTTTTACAATGCTCTTGGCACATTTTTCGATTCTTGTGTCCCGCTTTCTTGTCCGACTAGATCTGGAAAACCCCCTTGGTTTACCAAAGAGTTATCCAGTCTAAAAAACTTAAAATCAAGACTTTATAAAAAATTTCAAGAAGTGGGTTCTCCTACTTCTCACTCTCGCTATGTATTAGCTCGATCAAACTTTTCAGTTCTTAATGCTCAATGCTATAAGAACTACCTATCTCGATGCAGGATACGTTTTTCTCAGGACCCTAAACAGTTTTACAGCTTCGTAAACAGTAAGCGTAGAACGTCCGCACACCCATCCTCGCTATCATTTTGTAATACGTCGGCAAATAATGATCAGGCAATTGCCGATCTTTTTGCCCAATTCTTCCAAACCACCTATTCTGAGGAAAGCTACTCTGGTCATCCGTACCCATACTGTTTACCGAGGTCGAACGGCATTTTCAGTCCCTTGTTAAATGAATGTTCCCTACTTCATGATCTTCGACTAGTTAAGCCGGTGTTTTCACCGGGTCCAGACGGGGTTCCAGGTTGTGTACTCAGGTACTGCGCCGAGGCTCTGTGTGGACCTTTGCTTAAACTATTCACCCTATCCATTGATTCTTCTTGCTTCCCCCCGATCTGGAAGGAATCGTTTATAATTCCTCTCCATAAAAAAGGTAGCAAGTCTGATGCAAAAAATTATAGAGGTATAGCAAAGTTATCCGCTATTCCTAAAATGTTTGAGAGGGTTTTAACTCCGCACTTGCAACATCTCTGCAAGTCACTTATATCTCCAACTCAGCATGGATTTATAAGGCGGCGATCAACCACCACGAACTTGTTAGAGTTTACCTCTTTCATTATTAAAGGCTTTCAAGGTAACTTACAGACGGATGTTATTTACACCGACTTTAGTAAAGCATTCGACTCTGTAAACCATTCCCTTTTAGCGCATAAACTTGACCTTTTAGGGTTTCCGCCCAACCTCCTGAGATGGATTTCTAGCTATCTTTGTTCTAGGTCTCAAAGAGTCCTCTTCAAAAACTCCCTCTCTTTCCCAGTAAAGGTTTCTTCGGGAGTACCACAAGGCAGCCATCTAGGCCCCTTACTCTTCACACTCTTTATTAATGACTTACCTTCAGTATTAACATACTCTCGAGTACTTATGTATGCGGATGATGTTAAACTCTGTGTCCAGTACAAGGACATTTCATTTCATTCTCGCTTGCAATCCGATCTCAATAACTTTCAGTCATGGTGTTGTGCAAACTTGTTACACCTTAATGCCTCGAAATGCAAAGTTATGACATTTCATCGTTCTAGCCCTTTGTTGGCTCCTTACACCCTATTTGGTGGTTCTCTTGAGAGAATTACCCTGGTGGATGATCTGGGTGTTATGTTAGACCCCAAGTTAAAGTTTTCCGAACACATTTCTACCATGGTAAATAAGGCCATGAGCGTGCTTGGGTTTATAAAGAGGTGGTCAAAGGAATTTGACGACCCCTATATAACAAAGACTCTCTATACCTCGCTTGTTCGTCCGATCTTAGAATACGGCTCCTGTGTATGGTGCCCTCAGTACAAAGTACACCAGGACCGTATAGAATCAGTACAGAAAAACTTTTTACTCTTTGCTCTGCGGGGCCTTAACTGGGATGCGGGTGTAAGACTCCCATCTTACTCTAGTAGACTACTATTAGTAAACCTCCCATCCTTAGTTAACCGTAGAAAAATGCTTGGTGTGATATTTATGCACAACTTGATCAGGGGTGACATAGACAGCCCTGATCTGTTGAGCCGCATAAACTTCACGATTCCTATTAGACTGACTAGAAATTTTATACCGTTGTTCCTTCCACTTTGTAGATCGAATTATTCCTTGCATGAACCGTTTAGGGTCTTATGCTCGGATTATAATTCCCTCTACCATATTATATCCACCACTAATTCTCTTCCTCTTATTAAATTATTAATCCTTACACACCTTTCTATTAATTAGTAACTGTAGTGGTATTTGTACTTTGATTGCATGCTTAGTTTCTTAGTAAGTTTAGTACTAATTTTCCTCGAATGTTAGTCTAATAGCTATCTTTCTTGCATGTTCGCGTTTGGTTCGGCTACGCACCGCGCGTCATGCGGCAGCGCCCCTCGGTCGGTTGGGCGGGAGGAGGGCTGCGTTTTGCCTGGGATCCGCGCGTAACAGCCTTCTGCTGGTGTCACACGGGCCACTTGACGGTGCAGTAACTGCATCGCCTCTTGAAAGATGCAGTCATTGCATGTCAACGTCCACACACCATACAGCAAAATCATCCAACAGTGCGAACTAATGCCGTTCAAACTCCTATTTTAAATAGAACTTGGTTCGTGCAACTCCAACCTCTGTTCTGTTATTTTTGTATTCCCCCATGCACTGCACGTCTACCCAGAACCATCCTCTACTATATATTGTAAACCCTGATACTAATCCTGCAACTTGTATGTCTCCCTTTCCTTTAGACGCACCGGCGGCATGGGCCTCAGCTCCAGCCGGCTCACGGGCACACCTTCATCGAAGCGCGGAGGAGGCGGTGGTGGGGGCGGCGGCGGCGGTGACGACAGCTCATCGGTGCAGGATGAATCATTAGATAGCGAGGATTCGGGCAATTGACGCGTTAATTATTAGGTCAAGATCGAGAATAGGACGGAGAAGAGATGAAGAAGAGAAGAGCAAAATAAACGACGTAAACCAACAAAACCAACATTTTATAACGACAAACGAGGGGGAACGTTGTGAGTTGCTGCGGACACCGCAACTCTACGGTTATACCCGATACTAAGTCAGTATAACTCTCCTCCGGCAGACGCCGCTAATATTAAACGACACGACAAAGAGAGAGACAGAAAATCAGTCTGAGCGTGACGTCGGGCGCTGCGTAGCCACTGAAAATTGATTTCTTGCTTTTGGCTACAAAAATGATCCGATCTGATCCAGATTCAGCAATCTGATAGATATGGTCATTATCTATGATTCTGCGTTTTTAGTTTTCTCGAATGTGCAATATTGTGGATGCAACAGATTTTCGTTCTTTGTGGGGGCGGAAGGGGGTGGGGCGAAATTCTGAGATATACGTTTTATAGTGAGATCTAACAGAAGTGCGGATACCAAATTTGGTTACTCTAGCCTTAATAGTCTCTAAGATTTGTGGATGCCCCAGATTTTCGTCCTTTGCGCGGGCGGAAGGGGGTGTGGCGAAATTTGGACACAAAACGGTCAAGGTCCGATATCACAGGAGTGTGGATACCAAATTTGGTTGCTCTGGCTCTTATAGGTTCTGAGATCCTTGAACTCATATTTTGCAATTGACAAAACCGACCATGAAACCTGTGTGTTAGAGAGAGACAGAGCGAGAAAGAATGAAATTGTTTTCTTGATTCTGGCTATAATCATTATTCGATCTGGTTCAGATTTTGCACTGTAGAAGATATGGTCATCCTCACCGATTCTGCGTTTTTGGTTTTATCGTATCTTTAAAAATGTGGATGCCACAGATTTTCGTTCTTTGTGGGGGCGGAAGTGGGCGGGGCGAAGTTTTGAAATATTTTTGTAGCAGTGACATATCACAGAAGCCTGGATCCAAAACATCGTTGCTCTAGCTCTTATAGTCTTTGAGCACTAGGCGCTGAAGGGGACGGACGGACGGACGGACGGACGGACGGACGGACGGACGGACGGACGGACGGACAGACGGACAGACAGACAGGGCTCAATCGACTCGGCTATTGATGCTGATCAAGAATATATATACTTTATGGGGTCGGAAACGATTCCTTCTGGACGTTACACACATCCACTTTTACCACAAATCTAATATACCCCAATACTCATTTTGAGTATCGGGTATAAAAACATAAACAATGAAACAAAAAAAGCAAAAAGAAAAACAATGTTGTCAAACACTCCAATTTCCCCCAATTTAAATTTATATAAAACAACCATAAACACATAAGAAACTTTCCCCGCATCCCTCGATTGGCTGCCGATCGGAGCAAGCATCGAAAATAAAAACGAAAATTATGCAACTCAAAAACAACCGAAACCCAGAAACTTATTAACTTCCTTCAGCATATCTTTAGGATACACTCACTTCCACGTTGCAATCAATCTTTAAATACATACATAAATACCTAACATAGAACAGCCCGTAGCATAGCAATACGATGCAATATGTAATTCATGCATTTAACAACTAAAACGGTTCTCAAAATGGAAACGAATCCGAACAGAGCAGAGTAAAAACAAAAGATAATCGGAAAGAAAATGTTGAACAAGCAACTAATGTACGAATTTAATTTCGTTTTTGTTTAGAACTAAACAATAAAATTTGCTATATTATATACATAAAATGATTTTGTACTGTTAGCCGTTAGGTTGCTCTGGATTGAGGAATAGGAAATACAGAGATCAGTGTATAATTTCTAGAGTTATTCATGATCTCGGCATGTATTCTGGTTCTCTTCAAAATTGGGGTAGTTTGACCGGAATTTAAATTGAAATTTGTGCTTTTTAGTGTGACCATCTTTTCCAATTGTTATCGATACCATCGAAATTAGATTTTTTCTGCATACTTTAGAGCACTGGAAATACCATTAAATCGGAGGGAATTTTAAGAAACATTAAAAACTGAACATGTGATTTCTTTCCTGCAAGCGTGGATTTAGAAATAATAATATGCCATATTATTTAAGAAAAGATAGAATATACATAAATGAGAATATAAGTTTATTAACATTTTTACATATATACAAACTGATGGCTACATACTACAGTACAGGTAACTGGCTGACTAAGATGTACGTTTAATCCTAGAAAAAAAATTCGAAAATCTCATACAAGTCTGGATAATTTTCCCCGTCCCCGCCCATGACTAACTAACTAACTATCTAACTAATGGCACCCTATATGTTTTGTTGATCCTCATTTATGTATGTTTTGATGATGCATTTCCTCTCACAAAAGAGTACCTTCCAAGGGGCTCTGTGTTCTGTTTTCCCATTTCCATATCAAGACCACACATACACTTTGTACATCTGTTTAAAATCATCTCTCTGCTCACTGCTCTCTCCTCTTGCCCTCCATTCCATGCCACGCATTTTTAGAGTAGTCAAGAGGCATTTTCGGTAAAGTATGCTCTACTGTACACACCCCCCTACCCACTATAAGTAAATCCTAAACAAAACTAAAACTAACCATACATATATACGTAATGTGAGTATACGATTTTCAGTTGTAGATGAATAGCTAGATCTAGATACATATGATTTTAAGGCTTCCCCTTCCCATAACCTACCCAAAAAATCCTGAAAAATAACAGATCTATTCGGTGTTAGCGAATAAATACTTAAACGTCAAGATAGTGACCAAGAAACAAAAACAATATAAGTATCAACGGAATATCGATATAGCAATGGAGAGTGATCAGAATGAGGTAAAAGAATCCAACCGGCTGGAGCAGCCATCGCCGCCGCCGCCGAACGGCAGAGTAGAGGAGTTTTGTCCCGTGTTCAGTACAATTTTTAGAGTAGTCTTTTGCTTGCTTTCCGTAGATTAATCCTTTGAGAACTGCATGTGGTTGTCCTTGTCCTTGTCGATTGTTTGTTGCATGTTTTCTATGTGTACATTGTGCTTTTTTTGTGTTGCTAACCCTAGACATCGTTAGAACTCTGAAGAACCTGCAATAATCTCATTCTCTTGTGTCCTCCCGCTACTCAGGGTGAACTGGAGCAACAACTGCTGCAAGCGAATCCCATACTGGAGGCCTTTGGCAATGCCAAGACCGTCAAGAACGATAATTCATCGCGTTTCGTAAGTCACACACACACACACGTTTCGATAGAGACTCTTCCAGTAATCCTTGTATTTGTGAGCCTTTTTGTGCAGGGCAAATTCATACGGATCAATTTCGATGCCTCTGGTTTCATCTCGGGCGCCAACATCGAGACGTACCTGCTGGAGAAGTCGCGGGCCATCCGCCAAGCCAAGGACGAACGTACATTCCACATCTTCTATCAGTTGCTGGCGGGCGCCTCGCCGGAGCAGCGCGAGAAGTTCATACTCGATGATGTCAAGTCGTATGCATTCCTGTCGAACGGCAGCCTGCCAGTGCCCGGTGTGGATGACTATGCCGAGTTCCAGGCCACCGTCAAGTCGATGAACATCATGGGCATGACCTCGGAGGACTTCAACTCGATATTCCGTATCGTGAGCGCCGTCCTGCTGTTCGGAAGCATGAAGTTCCGGCAGGAGCGCAACAACGACCAGGCCACGCTACCCGACAACACAGTGGCCCAGAAGATTGCCCATTTGCTCGGCCTGAGTGTGACGGACATGTCGCGGGCCTTCCTCACGCCGCGCATCAAGGTGGGCCGCGACTTTGTCACCAAGGCCCAGACCAAGGAGCAGGTGGAGTTCGCTGTGGAGGCCATTGCCAAGGCCTGCTACGAGCGGATGTTCAAGTGGCTGATGAATCGCATCAATCGGTCGCTGGACCGCACCAAGCGGCAGGGGGCCTCCTTCATCGGCATCCTCGACATGGCTGGCTTCGAGATTTTCGAGCTCAACTCGTTCGAGCAGCTGTGCATCAACTACACGAACGAGAAGCTGCAGCAGCTCTTCAACCACACCATGTTCATCCTGGAGCAGGAGGAGTACCAGCGCGAGGGCATCGAGTGGAAGTTCATTGATTTTGGGCTCGATCTGCAGCCCACCAATGACCTGATCGACAAACCGGGCGGCATCATGGCCCTGCTCGACGAGGAGTGCTGGTTCCCCAAGGCCACCGACAAGACGTTTGTCGACAAGCTCGTCTCGGCCCACTCGATGCATCCAAAGTTCATGAAGACCGACTTCCGGGGCGTGGCCGATTTTGCCATCGTCCACTATGCCGGACGGGTGGACTACTCGGCGACCAAGTGGCTGATGAAGAACATGGATCCCCTGAACGAGAACATTGTGTCGTGTAGCGCTTGTAGCAGGGAATGCTGAGTTTTTTGTGGCGCCATCTAGTGCTCAGAGTGGCAGGCGAACGACAGGTCAAGGGAAAACCAAAAAGACGGTAACAGGTCAAAACGTCAGGCTATCTCTGTTGAAAATGCATCCAGGGACCTGTTAGAGGATATGCCGCCAGAACGTTGGCGTCCCTATCGGCTATTCCCTCGTGAAAGTCAATTGAGTCGGTTGCGTATCGGTCCGACGGAAAGGAAAACCAAGAATTTAGTGAAGAGAAAAACTCTAGGGAATCTAAATATCTAAATCCAAGATTCGACTGCGAGATTCTTGGTTGAAGGCGAGTGGGCTATTCAGTCGTCAGAAGCCGTATAGCGCTGAGTCCGGTTGGGGTAAGTGCTGCGGGAAGAGAAGATAAGGGCTAAAGGAGAATAAAGAGTTGTCCCATTTGTAGTCTTGGCGCTTAGTAAATCGAGTTAATCAGTGCGGATTCGATCGTCCAAGGAAGCCAGCCAGCAAACAACAACAGCCGCAAGCCTAACAAAGTGGCGTTTAAACCTTTGGGATTATCTGGAAAGCGCTCAGCCATCGGAGAAGCGAGCGTGGAAGCAGAGGGAGAAGACATTTGGGGAACGCTCGGTCCCCCAAGCGGCTAGCTTCCCGAGGCGTTGGCGTCGGCACTTTAGTAGTCGAGCGCGACGCGGCAGATAAGGAGGGCCCGTCCCTTGGTCGCGAGCAGATCGGCGGAGAGAAAGTGTTAATCTAGCACCGTCGGAGATTGGCCGTTTGGCCTTTTTCTTTGCTTTCGCGTACCTTTCACCTGCAGAAGCAGGGGAAAGAATTTGAGTTGTTCCCGTTCGCCCAGGAGGTGGAAAGGAAACATAGATAACAGTTGGGAGAAAGAGAATAGAAAAAAAAGAGGAAGCAACGGATTGACGGAGTAATTGTATTCGTGTTTGTAAATGTGTAATTAATTATGATTTCTGTGCGGAGCTAATTAGGAGAGATTTAGATTTGATTCCGGTAGTGGCTTCTCGTGACTCTCGCCGATCTGCAAATATGATTTCCCCCAACCTTGTGCCCATTTAAGTGTTCTTCCACCACAGCAGCTTTAGGTATTCATCGAGGAAAGCGCTTTCGCCGATGGAGCCATAAACTGGAGAAAAGGTATGAGTGGACTTAAATTCTATTATTAATAAATACAACTTGAAACAAGGGAACTAGGGCCGGTCGGTGAGTGAGAGGGAGAAGTGCCCACTCGAATTGGTTTCGTAACATTACGGAGTCAGCAAGCAAGTTAGTTTGTCCGTTTCGGACTTATTTAGTATATCGTTTGTATGACACATAGCCAAGTATTTGTAGGAATTTTTATACATATATTTCATTTAGCTACTCTTTTAATGTGGGTGATTATATTATGGTATTTGCGGGTAATGTTAGTGTTTTAGCCAGTAAGTGAATAAACTTTATAATGTATTAATCTACCGCTTTGCTTTCGCTGGCAAATTCCCCATGTAGGACGCCCCGGACAAAGGGGCCATTCCGTCATTAAATCGAACGGTTTGGAATGGCCATGGTAGGGTGGGCGACACGACCTCGACAACACCAGAGGCGGAGTTGAGATACCTTTCCAGCACACATCCACAATTCTATTCAGGGATAAACAGTGTCTCCCGGTTAAGCATTTTCGTCGTGACACGCTACTTCATTCGCGGTATAATGCGTATAGGCCACCAGCAGGAGGGGGGCAAGAACATCACTCCAATAGCCGACGAGCAGAGGCCGGAAACCCAAAGCGTGTGCTTCCCTTCGCTGAATGACAGCTAGCCTGGCAGGATTTATATACACAGACGTGCGTAGATGACACGTTACAGTCGCTGCTGCAGGGCTCGCAGGATCCGTTTGTGGTGAACATCTGGAAGGATGCGGAGATCGTTGGCATGGCACAGCAGGCCCTGACCGACACCACGTTCGGGGCACGCACCCGCAAGGGCATGTTCCGCACCATGTCCCACCTATACAAGGAGCAGCTGGCGAAGCTGATGGACACGCTGCGCAACACGAATCCCAATTTTGTGCGCTGTATCATACCGAACCACGAGAAGCGGGCCGGCAAGATCGATGCCCCCCTGGTGCTCGACCAGTTGCGTTGCAACGGCGTCCTCGAGGGCATACGCATCTGTCGCCAAGGCTTTCCCAATCGCATACCCTTCCAGGAGTTCCGCCAGCGGTACGAGCTGCTCACTCCGAACGTCATCGCCAAGGGCTTCATGGACGGCAAGAAGGCCTGCGAGAGGATGATCCAGGCGCTGGAACTCGACTCGAATCTGTATCGAGTCGGTCAGTCGAAGATCTTCTTCCGCGCGGGCGTCCTCGCCCATCTCGAGGAGGAGCGTGACTTCAAGATCTCCGACCTAATCGTGAACTTCCAGGCGTTCTGTCGCGGCTTCCTCGCCCGCCGCAACTACCAGAAGCGGCTCCAGCGCAACTGCGCCGCCTACCTCAAGCTCCGCAACTGGCAGTGGTGGCGCCTCTACACGAAGGTTAAGCCCCTGCTGGAGGTCACCAAGCAGGAGGAGAAGCTCGTCCAGAAAGAGGATGAGCTGAAGCAGGTGCGCGAGAAGCTCGACACGCTGGCCAAGAACACCCAGGAGTACGAGCGCAAGTACCAGCAGGCGCTGGTGGAGAAAACCAGGCTCGCCGAACATCTGCAGGCCGAGACTGAGCTGTGCGACGAGGCGGAGGAGTCGCGCTCGCGTCTGATGGCTCGCAAACAGGAGCTGGAGGACATGATGCAGGAGCTGGAGACGCGCGTCGAGGAGGAGGAGGAGCGTGTATTGGCCCTGGGCGGTGAGAAGAAAAAGCTGGAGCTGCACATCCAGGACCTCGAGGAGCAGCTGGAGGAGGAGGAGGCCGCGCGCCAGAAGCTGCAGCTGGAGAAGGTCCAGTTGGACGGGAAGATCAAGAAGCACGAGGAGGATCTCGCCCTCACCGACGACCAGAACCAAAAGCTGCTCAAGGAGAAGAAGCTGCTCGAAGAGCGGGCCAACGATCTCTCCCAGACGCTCGCCGAGGAGGAGGAGAAGGCCAAGCACCTGGCCAAACTGAAGGCCAAGCACGAGGCCACCATCGCCGAGCTCGAGGAGCGCATGCACAAGGATCAGCAGCAGCGCCAGGAGACGGACCGCACCAAGCGAAAGGTGGAAACCGAGGTGGCGGACCTTAGGGAGCAGCTGAATGAGCGACGCACCCAAGTGGAGGAGATGCAGGCGCAGCTGTTGAAGCGCGAGGAGGAGCTCACCCAGACCCTGATGCGCATTGACGAGGAGTCCGCCACCAAGGCCACCGCCCAGAAGGCCCAACGTGAACTCGAATCGCAGCTCGCCGAGATCCAGGAGGATCTCGAGGCCGAGAAGGCGGCCCGCGCCAAGGCCGAGAAGGTGCGACGCGACCTCAGCGAGGAGCTCGAAGCACTCAAGAACGAGCTTCTCGACTCCCTGGACACCACGGCCGCCCAACAAGAGCTGCGCTCCAAGCGCGAACAGGAGCTGGCCACGCTGAAGAAGTCGCTGGAGGAAGAGGGTGTGAACCACGAGGGCGTCCTGGCCGACATGCGGCACAAGCACTCGCAGGAGCTGAACGGCATCAACGATCAGTTGGAGAACCTGCGCAAGGCCAAGTCCGTGCTGGAGAAGGCCAAGGGTACGCTGGAGGCGGAGAACGCCGATCTGGCCACCGAATTGCGCAGCGTCAACAGCTCCCGGCAGGAGATCGAACGACGCAAGCAGGCCGAATTCCAAATCGCAGAGCTTCAGGTGAGTGACGAAAGCAGAAAGTGGCCGAACGATCTCTATTCTGATTCTGTTTGCAGGTGAAATTGGCCGAGATCGAACGCGCACGATCGGAATTGCAGGAGAAGTGCACAAAGCTGCAGCAGGAGGCGGAGAATATCACCAATCAGCTGGAGGAGGCCGAGCTGAAGGCATCGGCAGCCGTCAAGTCGGCCAGCAATATGGAGTCGCAGCTGACGGAAGCGCAGCAGCAGCTGGAGGAGGAGACACGCCAGAAACTGGGCCTCAGCTCCAAGCTGCGCCAGATCGAGTCCGAGAAGGAGGCGCTGCAGGAGCAGCTCGAGGAGGATGAGGAGGCCAAGCGTAACTTTGAGCGCAAACTGGCCGAGGTCACCGGCCAGATGCAGGAGATCAAGAAGAAGGCTGAGGAGGATGCCGACCTGGCCAAGGAGCTGGAGGAGGGCAAGAAGCGGCTCAACAAGGAGATCGAGGTGTTGGAGCGACAGGTGAAGGAGCTGATTGCCCAGAACGATCGCCTGGACAAGAGCAAAAAGAAGATCCAATCGGAGCTGGAGGATGCCACCATCGAGCTGGAGACGCAACGCACGAAGGTAGGTCCCTGGCCCTCGTCATAGTTCCTTGAAGGACTCCCTTTGCTAATCCCCAATCCCAATCCCAATCCCTCATAGGTGCTCGAGTTGGAGAAGAAGCAGAAGAACTTCGACAAGACCCTCGCCGAGGAGAAAGCCATATCAGAGCAGATCGCCCAGGAACGCGACACTGCAGAGCGGGAGACGCGCGAGAAGGAGACCAAGGTGCTGTCGGTGTCCCGCGAGCTGGACGAGGCCTTCGACAAGATCGAAGATCTCGAGAACAAGCGCAAGACACTCCAGAACGAGCTAGACGACCTGGCCAACTCCCAAGGCACCGCCGACAAGAACGTCCACGAGCTTGAGAAGGCCAAGCGCGCCCTGGAGTCGCAGCTGGCCGAGCTGAAAGCACAAAACGAGGAGCTCGAGGACGACCTCCAGCTGACGGAGGATGCCAAGCTGCGTCTCGAGGTCAATATGCAGGCCCTGCGCTCCCAGTTTGAGCGCGACCTGCTGGCCAAGGAGGAAGGGGCGGAGGAGAAGCGGCGAGGACTGGTCAAGCAATTGCGCGATCTGGAAGCGGAGCTCGATGAGGAGCGCAAGCAGCGAACGGCCGCCGTGGCATCGAAGAAGAAGCTGGAGGGCGACCTCAAGGAGATCGAGACCACGATGGAGATGCATAACAAGGTGAAGGAGGATGCCCTGAAGCACGCCAAGAAGCTGCAAGCACAAGTCAAGGATGCGCTTCGCGACGCCGAGGAGGCCAAGGCGGCCAAGGAGGAGCTGCAGGCGCAGAGCAAGGAGGCCGAGCGCAAGGTCAAGGCCTTGGAGGCAGAAGTATTACAGCTGACCGAGGATTTGGCCAGCTCGGAGCGGGCCCGACGGGCGGCCGAAACGGAGCGCGACGAGCTTGCCGAGGAGATTGCCAACAGTTCCAGCAAGGGATCGCTGATGGTCGACGAGAAGCGGCGACTGGAGGCCCGCATTGCCACACTCGAGGAGGAGCTGGAGGAGGAGCAGTCCATTTCGGAGGTTCTGCTCGACCGCAGCCGCAAGGCGCAGCTGCAGATCGAGCAGCTGACCACCGAGCTAGCCAACGAGAAGTCCAACTCGCAGAAGAACGAGAATGGACGTGCCCTGCTCGAGCGCCAGAACAAGGAGCTGAAGGCCAAGCTGGCCGAGATTGAGACGGCACAACGTACCAAGGTGAAGGCCACCATCGCCACGCTCGAGGCCAAAATCGCCAATCTGGAGGAGCAGCTGGAGAGCGAGGGCAAGGAGCGACTGCTGCAGCAGAAGGCCAACCGCAAGATGGACAAGAAGATCAAGGAGCTGACGATGAACATCGAAGACGAGCGGAGACATGTCGACCAGCACAAGGAGCAAATGGATAAGGTAAGCAGCCCGACGGTTCCTGACTGTGGGATGGTTATACTAAAGGATTCGTTTTGCTCCCACAGCTGAATAGCCGCATCAAATTGCTCAAGCGCAATCTGGACGAGACGGAGGAGGAACTGCAGAAGGAGAAGACACAGAAGCGCAAGTACCAGCGCGAGTGCGAGGATATGATTGAATCGCAGGAGGCCATGAACCGTGAGATCAACTCACTCAAAACTAAACTACGGTAGGTGCAGATCCCTGTTCGATCAAGGGTTTTGTGACGGAAGGGGGAAGTCTCCAGCGCTATGTCTCTCTTTCGCTCTCTTCCGGGATTCAGATTCTTCCTATATTGTTTTGACATTTTATTGTTTTGGTTTAAGCTCCATCCAAGTGGCCGAGACCGAAAAGGCCAAGGCCTATTCGCCCAAAAAGGATGCCGCACTCATTATGAATTGTGAGGGTCTGCATTAGGTTTCGAATCGTTTCGCTTCTTTCTCGTAGGCGCTGTAAGTGCTGCTGGCCAAGATCCATAGTCAGATCCTCAGACCCAGACCCAGACCCAGACCCAGACCCAGTGAATGTGAACCAGAAACCACTCCAAACCAAAGAAAACCTAGCAACCACACCTCTGTGTACATCTCTCTGCATGTTAGGAACACACCATCCAGCAAATTCATCCAACAGTGCGAACTAATGCCGTTCAAACTCCTATTTTAAATAGAACTTAGTTCGTGCAACTCCAACCTCTGTTCTGTTATTTTTGTATTCCCCCATGCACTGCACGTCTACCCAGAACCATCCTCTACTATATATTGTAAGCCCTGATACTAATCCTGCAACTTGTATGTCTCCCTTTCCTTTAGACGCACCGGCGGCATGGGCCTCAGCTCCAGCCGGCTCACGGGCACACCTTCATCGAAGCGCGGAGGAGGCGGTGGTGGGGGCGGCGGCGGCGGTGACGACAGCTCATCGGTGCAGGATGAATCATTAGATGGCGAGGATTCGGGCAATTGACGCGTTAATTATTAGGTCAAGATCGAGAATAGGACGGAGAAGAGATGAAGAAGAGAAGAGCAAAATAAACGACGTAAACCAACAAAACCAACATTTTATAACGACAAAAAACATAAACAATGAAACAAAAAAAGCAAAAAGAAAAACAATGTTGTCAAACACTCCAATTTCCCCCAATTTAAATTTATATAAAACAACCATAAACACATAAGAAACTTTCCCCGCATCCCTCGATTGGCTGCCGATCGGAGCAAGCATCGAAAATAAAAACGAAAATTATGCAACTCAAAAACAACCGAAACCCAGAAACTTATTAACTTCCTTCAGCATATCTTTAGGATACACTCACTTCCACGTTGCAATCAATCTTTAAATACATACATAAATACCTAACATAGAACAGCCCGTAGCATAGCAATACGATGCAATATGTAATTCATGCATTTAACAACTAAAACGGTTCTCAAAATGGAAACGAATCCGAACAGAGCTGAGTAAAAACAAAAGATAATCGGAAAGAAAATGTTGAACAAGCAACTAATGTACGAATTTAATTTCGTTTTTGTTTAGAACTAAACAATAAAATTTGCTATATTATATACATAAAATGATTTTGTACTGTTAGCCGTTAGGTTGCTCTGGATTGAGGAATAGGAAATACAGAGATCAGTGTATAATTTCTAGAGTTATTCATGATCTCGGCATGTATTCTGGTTCTCTTCAAAATTGGGGTAGTTTGACCGGAATTTAAATTGAAATTTGTGCTTTTTAGTGTGACAATCTTTTCCAATTGTTATCGATACCATCGAAATTAGATTTTTTCTGCATACTTTAGAGCACTGGAAATACCATTAAATCAGAGGGAATTTTAAGAAACATTAAAAACTGAACATGTGATTTCTTTCCTGCAAGCGTGGATTTAGAAATAATAATATGCCATATTATTTAAGAAAAGATAGAATATACATAAATGAGAATATAAGTTTATTAACATTTTTACATATATACAAACTGATGGCTACATACTACAGTACAGGTAACTGGCTGACTAAGATGTACGTTTAATCCTAGAAAAAAAATTCGAAAATCTCATACAAGTCTGGATAATTTTCCCCGTCCCCGCCCATGACTAACTAACTAACTATCTAACTAATGGCACCCTATATGTTTTGTTGATCCTCATTTATGTATGTTTTGATGATGCATTTCCTCTCACAAAAGAGTACCTTCCAAGGGGCTCTGTGTTCTGTTTTCCCATTTCCATATCAAGACCACACATACACTTTGTACATCTGTTTAAAATCATCTCTCTGCTCACTGCTCTCTCCTCTTGCCCTCCATTCCATGCCACGCATTTTTAGAGTAGTCAAGAGGCATTTTCGGTAAAGTATGCTCTACTGTACACACCCCCCCCCTACCCCCTATAAGTAAATCCTAAACAAAACTAAAACTAACCATACATATATACGTAATGTTAATATACGATTTTCAGTTGTAGATAAATAGCTATATCTAGATACATATGATTTTAAGGCTTCCCCTTCCCATAACCTACCCAAAAAATCCTGAATAATTACAGATCTATTCGGTGTTAGCGAATAAATACTTAAAAGTCAAGATAGTGACCAAGAAACAAAAACAATATAAGTATCAACGGAATATCGATATAGCAATGGAGAGTGATCAGAATGAGGTAAAAGAATCCAACCGGCTGGAGCAGCCATCGCCGCCGCCGCCGAACGGCAGAGTAGAGGAGTTTTGTCCCGTGTTCAGTACAATTTTTAGAGTAGTCTTTTGCTTGCTTTCCGTAGATTAATCCTTTGAGAACTGCATGTGGTTGTCCTTGTCCTTGTCGATTGTTTGTTGCATGTTTTCTATGTGTACATTGTGCTTCTTTTGTGTTGCTAACCCTAGACATCGTTAGATCTCTGAAGAACCTGCAATAATCCCATTCTCTTGTGTCCTCCCGCTACTCAGGGTGAACTGGAGCAACAACTGCTGCAAGCGAATCCCATCTACACGAAGGTTAAGCCCCTGCTGGAGGTCACCAAGCAGGAGGAGAAGCTCGTCCAGAAAGAGGATGAGCTGAAGCAGGTGCGCGAGAAGCTCGACACGCTGGCCAAGAACACCCAGGAGTACGAGCGCAAGTACCAGCAGGCGCTGGTGGAGAAAACCAGGCTCGCCGAACATCTGCAGGCCGAGACTGAGCTGTGCGACGAGGCGGAGGAGTCGCGCTCGCGTCTGATGGCTCGCAAACAGGAGCTGGAGGACATGATGCAGGAGCTGGAGACGCGCGTCGAGGAGGAGGAGGAGCGTGTATTGGCCCTGGGCGGTGAGAAGAAAAAGCTGGAGCTGCACATCCAGGACCTCGAGGAGCAGCTGGAGGAGGAGGAGGCCGCGCGCCAGAAGCTGCAGCTGGAGAAGGTCCAGTTGGACGGGAAGATCAAGAAGCACGAGGAGGATCTCGCCCTCACCGACGACCAGAACCAAAAGCTGCTCAAGGAGAAGAAGCTGCTCGAAGAGCGGGCCAACGATCTCTCCCAGACGCTCGCCGAGGAGGAGGAGAAGGCCAAGCACCTGGCCAAACTGAAGGCCAAGCACGAGGCCACCATCGCCGAGCTCGAGGAGCGCATGCACAAGGATCAGCAGCAGCGCCAGGAGACGGACCGCACCAAGCGAAAGGTGGAAACCGAGGTGGCGGACCTTAGGGAGCAGCTGAATGAGCGACGCACCCAAGTGGAGGAGATGCAGGCGCAGCTGTTGAAGCGCGAGGAGGAGCTCACCCAGACCCTGATGCGCATTGACGAGGAGTCCGCCACCAAGGCCACCGCCCAGAAGGCCCAACGTGAACTCGAATCGCAGCTCGCCGAGATCCAGGAGGATCTCGAGGCCGAGAAGGCGGCCCGCGCCAAGGCCGAGAAGGTGCGACGCGACCTCAGCGAGGAGCTCGAAGCACTCAAGAACGAGCTTCTCGACTCCCTGGACACCACGGCCGCCCAACAAGAGCTGCGCTCCAAGCGCGAACAGGAGCTGGCCACGCTGAAGAAGTCGCTGGAGGAAGAGGGTGTGAACCACGAGGGCGTCCTGGCCGACATGCGGCACAAGCACTCGCAGGAGCTGAACGGCATCAACGATCAGTTGGAGAACCTGCGCAAGGCCAAGTCCGTGCTGGAGAAGGCCAAGGGTACGCTGGAGGCGGAGAACGCCGATCTGGCCACCGAATTGCGCAGCGTCAACAGCTCCCGGCAGGAGAACGATCGACGACGCAAGCAGGCCGAATCCCAAATCGCAGAGCTTCAGGTGAGTGACGAAAGCAGAAGGTGGCCGAACGATCTCTATTCTGATTCTGTTTGCAGGTGAAATTGGCCGAGATCGAACGCGCACGATCGGAATTGCAGGAGAAGTGCACAAAGCTGCAGCAGGAGGCGGAGAATATCACCAATCAGCTGGAGGAGGCCGAGCTGAAGGCATCGGCAGCCGTCAAGTCGGCCAGCAATATGGAGTCGCAGCTGACGGAAGCGCAGCAGCAGCTGGAGGAGGAGACACGCCAGAAACTGGGCCTCAGCTCCAAGCTGCGCCAGATCGAGTCCGAGAAGGAGGCGCTGCAGGAGCAGCTCGAGGAGGATGAGGAGGCCAAGCGTAACTTTGAGCGCAAACTGGCCGAGGTCACCGGCCAGATGCAGGAGATCAAGAAGAAGGCTGAGGAGGATGCCGACCTGGCCAAGGAGCTGGAGGAGGGCAAGAAGCGGCTCAACAAGGAGATCGAGGTGTTGGAGCGACAGGTGAAGGAGCTGATTGCCCAGAACGATCGCCTGGACAAGAGCAAAAAGAAGATCCAATCGGAGCTGGAGGATGCCACCATCGAGCTGGAGACGCAACGCACGAAGGTAGGTCCCTGGCCCTCGTCATAGTTCCTTGAAGGACTCCCTTTGCTAATCCCCAATCCCAATTCCAATCCCTCATAGGTGCTCGAGTTGGAGAAGAAGCAGAAGAACTTCGACAAGACCCTCGCCGAGGAGAAAGCCATATCAGAGCAGATCGCCCAGGAACGCGACACTGCAGAGCGGGAGGCGCGCGAGAAGGAGACCAAGGTGCTGTCGGTGTCCCGCGAGCTGGACGAGGCCTTCGACAAGATCGAAGATCTCGAGAACAAGCGCAAGACACTCCAGAACGAGCTAGACGACCTGGCCAACTCCCAAGGCACCGCCGACAAGAACGTCCACGAGCTTGAGAAGGCCAAGCGCGCCCTGGAGTCGCAGCTGGCCGAGCTGAAAGCACAAAACGAGGAGCTCGAGGACGACCTCCAGCTGACGGAGGATGCCAAGCTGCGTCTCGAGGTCAATATGCAGGCCCTGCGCTCCCAGTTTGAGCGCGACCTGCTGGCCAAGGAGGAGGGGGCGGAGGAGAAGCGGCGAGGACTGGTCAAGCAATTGCGCGATCTGGAAGCGGAGCTCGATGAGGAGCGCAAGCAGCGAACGGCCGCCGTGGCATCGAAGAAGAAGCTGGAGGGCGACCTCAAGGAGATCGAGACCACGATGGAGATGCATAACAAGGTGAAGGAGGATGCCCTGAAGCACGCCAAGAAGCTGCAAGCACAAGTCAAGGATGCGCTTCGCGACGCCGAGGAGGCCAAGGCGGCCAAGGAGGAGCTGCAGGCGCAGAGCAAGGAGGCCGAGCGCAAGGTCAAGGCCTTGGAGGCAGAAGTATTACAGCTGACCGAGGATTTGGCCAGCTCGGAGCGGGCCCGACGGGCGGCCGAAACGGAGCGCGACGAGCTTGCCGAGGAGATTGCCAACAGTTCCAGCAAGGGATCGCAGATGGTCGACGAGAAGCGGCGACTGGAGGCCCGCATTGCCACACTCGAGGAGGAGCTGGAGGAGGAGCAGTCCATTTCGGAGGTTCTGCTCGACCGCAGCCGCAAGGCGCAGCTGCAGATCGAGCAGCTGACCACCGAGCTAGCCAACGAGAAGTCCAACTCGCAGAAGAACGAGAATGGACGTGCCCTGCTCGAGCGCCAGAACAAGGAGCTGAAGGCCAAGCTGGCCGAGATTGAGACGGCACAACGTACCAAGGTGAAGGCCACCATCGCCACGCTCGAGGCCAAAATCGCCAATCTGGAGGAGCAGCTGGAGAGCGAGGGCAAGGAGCGACTGCTGCAGCAGAAGGCCAACCGCAAGATGGACAAGAAGATCAAGGAGCTGACGATGAACATCGAAGACGAGCGGAGACATGTCGACCAGCACAAGGAGCAAATGGATAAGGTAAGCAGCCCGACCGTTCCTGACTGTGGGATGGTTATACTAAAGGATTCGTTTTGCTCCCACAGCTGAATAGCCGCATCAAATTGCTCAAGCGCAATCTGGACGAGACGGAGGAGGAACTGCAGAAGGAGAAGACACAGAAGCGCAAGTACCAGCGCGAGTGCGAGGATATGATTGAATCGCAGGAGGCCATGAACCGTGAGATCAACTCACTCAAAACTAAACTACGGTAGGTGCAGATCCCTGTTCGATCAAGGGTTTTGTGACGGAAGGGGGAAGTCTCCAGCGCTATGTCTCTCTTTCGCTCTCTTCCGGGATTCAGATTCTTCCTATATTGTTGTGACATTTTATTGTTTTGGTGTAAGCTCCATCCAAGTGGCCGAGACCGAAAAGGCCAAGGCCTATTCGCACAAAAAGGATGCCGCACTCATTATGAATTGTGAGGGTCTGCATTAGGTTTCGAATCGTTTCGCTTCTTTCTCGTAGGCGCTGTAAGTGCTGCTGGCCAAGATCCATAGTCAGATCCTCAGACCCAGACCCAGACCCAGACCCAGACCCAGTGAATGTGAACCAGAAACCACTCCAAACCAAAGAAAACCTAGCAACCACACCTCTGTGTACATCTCTCTGCATGTTAGGAACACACCATCCAGCAAAATCATCCAACAGTGCGAACTAATGCCGTTCAAACTCCTATTTTAAATAGAACTTGGTTCGTGCAACTCCAACCTCTGTTCTGTTATTTTTGTATTCCCCCATGCACTGCACGTCTACCCAGAACCATCCTCTACTATATATTGTAAACCCTGATACTAATCCTGCAACTTGTATGTCTCCCTTTCCTTTAGACGCACCGGCGGCATGGGCCTCAGCTCCAGCCGGCTCACGGGCACACCTTCATCGAAGCGCGGAGGAGGCGGTGGTGGGGGCGGCGGCGGCGGTGACGACAGCTCATCGGTGCAGGATGAATCATTAGATGGCAAGGATTCGGGCAATTGACGCGTTAATTATTAGGTCAAGATCGAGAATAGGACGGAGAAGAGATGAAGAAGAGAAGAGCAAAATAAACGATTATATTTAATGTTTCTTTTATATAATTTCTCTGTTATTTTTTATATAAACTATTATACATACTTAAATTAAAAACGTAAACCAACAAAACCAACATTTTATAACGACAAAAAACATAAACAATGAAACAAAAAAAGCAAAAAGAAAAACAATGTTGTCAAACACTCCAATTTCCCCCAATTTAAATTTATATAAAACAACCATAAACACATAAGAAACTTTCCCCGCATCCCTCGATTGGCTGCCGATCGGAGCAAGCATCGAAAATAAAAACGAAAATTATGCAACTCAAAAACAACCGAAACCCAGAAACTTATTAACTTCCTTCAGCATATCTTTAGGATACACTCACTTCCACGTTGCAATCAATCTTTAAATACATACATAAATACCTAACATAGAACAGCCCGTAGCATAGCAATACGATGCAATATGTAATTCATGCATTTAACAACTAAAACGGTTTTCAAAATGGAAACGAATCCGAACAGAGCTGAGTAAAAACAAAAGATAATCGGAAAGAGAATGTTGAACAAGCAACTAATGTACGAATTTAATTTCGTTTTTGTTTAGAACTAAACAATAAAATTTGCTATATTATATACATAAAATGATTTTGTACTGTTAGCCGTTAGGTTGCTCTGGATTGAGGAATAGGAAATACAGAGATCAGTGTATAATTTCTAGAGTTATTCATGATCTCGGCATGTATTCTGGTTCTCTTCAAAATTGGGGTAGTTTGACCGGAATTTAAATTGAAATTTGTGCTTTTTAGTGTGACCATCTTTTCCAATTGTTATCGATACCATCGAAATTCGATTTTTTCTGCATACTTTAGAGCACTGGAAATACCATGTAACGAGTAACGAAGAGAATCTTCGCACGATGAAGCTGGTGGTCGGCTAACTGAGAAGGAGTACGCGCTCGCTTCCACGGCTGATCTCTGGTCGGAAATGGGGATGGGTTCTTTGGGGTAACCCTCCAGTTAGGTTGCTTCGCTCCTGCTGGTATTATTTTATTAAAATTCGCGTACTCTTTTTGGGAATGGGAGGGGGACAGACAAGGAAAGGATCGTTAGGGGTACGGAAAGTATAGTGGGGCAAAGATAGTGCAGAGAAGGAGTAGGGATCTACCACCGCGGCGGACATCTCTGTTTTGCTGGCACGGAGTCGTGCCACGCCCACCCTACCATGATCCTTAAAGAGCCAAGAATAATATCAGGATCCCTGGAGTGTCCGGTATTGGTCATCCTATTTCGCTCACGAGCGGCATGGTTCCCCCAAATGCGGTAACGTCTAGCACATATTCATCTTAACAATCATTTTATTAGAAACTATATTCAAATACTATATTCATGTTACAAGAAAAAAGAAACACTAACCGAGAACTCCAAGACAAGGCTAAATGGACAAAAGGAGGAACGAAAAGCGTCACAAGAGATATAGCTATTATTACTAGGGAATATTTAGATAAATAAATACGATAAGTGTAAATAGTTATAAGTGCATATACGATATTTTATAGTGCGATATAAACTAATGATTTTTCCTTAGATAGAAAGATAATACTATAGCGCAATATAGGTACACATGTCCCAGCACATCGGCTTCAGGGAGTAGTTGGACATACTATTCGTTCTACCAAGCGTATTGTAAAGGCAGAAGGCCAATCAGCTGTGACTACTTTAAAAGTGTGAGGTCAACGACCGACAAACAGCTCTAGCAAAAAAGAACGAATCTTTTGCCACGCTCGCGGAATTTTGGGAGGCAATAAAATGTAATGTTGTTGGTATATTATAAAGCTCACTCAGTTTTTGTTTGTGTTCCCGCGGCGAAAGATCTTTCGTAGCTGGGCGTCTGGCTGTGTGTGGGTGCATTAAACTTTTACCTGCAAACCAAAAACAAAATCGTACAGCGCGTGCTGCATGGCATAAGCTCGCGGAGGGGACCCGGCCGAGCGGACGCTTTTAAGCTCAAACTTTTAAGCTTTTATCAAATGCATTTTCAAACTTTCCATGTGTTGGTGGGTTTTTTTTCTGGTTTTTTTTTTTTGTTACAATTAACACTAAGTATATCCATCTACACAAAAACAGACATATCAACGGACTGCGAGGTTCAAGGGAATGCGAGTCACGGTGGGATCTTACTGGCCTCAGTGGCTTTCAGTGGGCGGTGTATACATATGTATGTGAGCACATCTCTTACAGTTTTCATTCAGCCTACATAATGACACTAACGTGCACATAAGACAAACGCTGGCCTCCACTGCACTTTAAATAACCGTTTGGAACAGTAAGGCCGAATCACGAGAAGAACAAGAGAGGCGATACCACTAGGGGTCGCCGGGAGGTTATGTACACACGTGGTGCACTATTTTTTCCCGCCCGGTAGGAACATTTAAGCGGCTTCGGTCCTACGCTGACTGCAAGCACCGGTTTCCGTTTCTTGGCCCGGTTTTGAATGCGAAACGGTTACGCCACTTCGCCGCACTAAGCCCGTTCAGACGGCTGTCCTCGTCTCGCGCAGCCAAAGTTCACTGCCCGCGACTTGGTGGATCAGCTGGTTCGTAGTGCGGGGGCTTAAAGCTCGGGCTGCAGCTTTTGGATAATTCCCAAACTAAGTGCCGATTCTAATGTGGAATTTGAAAATACTGATCAGGCTACTTTTTCTAACAGTTACTCCATGCACATATTTACCTTGTTGGAACTGGCACTGCGAAAATAAGGGGATGGGGTTGAGGTGCTAATTCCTTCTTTCTCCAGGTGTTTTTTTTTTTTTTGTGTTGGGGCTGCTTACCTCCAAGCGGAAAGTTTTCGATTAGAGCCCAATCTGCTTTTTTGGGTTCTTTTTCCCGATCGAGTGCACTTTGGTTTAACACCACGGTTATTTACGGCGGTTTAATTTTATTTTTATTATTTTTTTTTCTCACCGCGCAACTGAATGCTTGTACGGCCACGAGGAGAAAGACAGATTTGGGCGGATCTACTGACCAACAAAAATTTTGTTCTCCGGATCTGCCTTTGCACGATCCTTCGCCATTCACCTTGAATGGTTATGGACATGGTGGGGAGATTTTTGTTCGTTTTTAAGCATATTCTTAATGTCAACCCTAGATGGCGCTAGCCCCCACACGACCAGGAACATTTAACATGTAACACCACAACAAGAAATTAAGCCAACCTAACTATACACTAACTATGGGGACTAAACTTAATAATTAATAAGTATCTCGGTGAGGTGTGATATATACTTGTATAAATAATATAATATATATTTATATATTTATATATATATTATGTACATAAATATATAAATTGTACAAATACCATCGGGCATACTTTCAGGCGAAGAACACAAATATGCTTTCCTATCCGCCCGACAAGCGACCACTACAAATCCCCCCGGCCAAGATCACACTTTGGTGTTAATCACATCAAAGGGTGATAGACGCTTGGAGGAAAACCGTTAACCTGTATTAGGATGGTCACTGCTTTATGTCTTTAGCGTGGTATTTTCCGATAAGTCTACCTTGGGGATCTTCCAACTCGTAATAACTGTGACCAAGCCTACGTTTTATTCTAGCTTTTACAAAAGTAGGAGCTAGTTTTGCGCTGAAACCTTTAACGAAATTGCTCTGCTGAAAGTTGCGTCTGTAGACCTCCTGGCCAACTTTGAACGCCACTTCACGACTTCGAAGGTTGTACTGCTGTTCGTTTCGTTGGTGTTGTTTTTGTATTGTTCGTTGGGCTGTTTTTCGAATCACATCAAACGAATCTTCCCGACCAAAACTCACGGTACGATCTTCTAAAACCTGCAAATTTCGTAAGAGCTGATAGGTGTCTCCATTGGTGATCATGTGCTGTCCAAATGCAACCCGATAGGGGCTGTCGTTTAGGGCTGAATGCAGACTAGATCGTAAGGCACAACTAATAGAACTAAGCTGCTCATCCCAATTAGTTTGATCTGGCTTGATGTAAGCTTTAATGGCGGCAATAACGGATCTGTTAACGCGTTCCGATGCGTTGGCTTGAGGTGCGTACACAGCCGTATAAAAATGCTGCACATTGTACTTTTTCAACAGCGAATTGAAGTGATGGGACTTAAATTGTACTCCATTGTCGGACACAACCACTTCGGGTACCCCGAAGCAATGGAATAGGTCCTCTTCCATGAATCGAGTTATCGCCTCCGCTGTAAATTTCTTTTTATTTATTTATTAAATTAACAAATTATCTGTTAATAATGGTACTTAGTTACTAAAGGCAGAAAAAGATAAGTTAAAAGTTAGCTAAATTTAAATGATTATAAATATTGCATGCAATTAGTTTAAGAGACAGTTCAGGGGATAGGGTTAGACAGAGGGAGTTATAATTATGGCATAAAACCCTAAAAGGTTCATGATCAGCATAATTAGACCTACATATGGGTAGACGGATAGGCCTAAAAGTACGGGTAGGTCTGGATGGAACGGCCAAGTCAATCTGACCCAAGAGAGTTTGGGAGTCAACAGTCCCAAGAAGGAGCTTGTGCACGAACATTACGCCATTGCATATTCTGCGATGGTGCAACGACGGCAGGTCAATAAGATTTAGCCTAGACCGGTAGGGTGGCAAGATTCTACCCGAGTCCCAGTTAAAGTTCCGAAGGGCAAAAATTAAAAATTGCTTTTGCACGGATTCAATAACAGCCTGCTGCTCTTTATACTGCGGGCTCCACACACAAGAACAATACTCCAATATAGGACGTACTAACGAGATGTACAGTTGTTTCGTAACGTACGGGTCGTCAAACTCCTTGGACCAACGCTTGATGAACGCTAAAACACCCTTAGCTTTATTTACAGTTGCAGCTATATGGGTGTTGAAACACATCTTATGATCAAAAAGGACTCCGAGGTCATTTGAACTCGAAATTCGCTCAAGGACATGATTTCCTAGAACATATGAGACAAAATGAGGAGCGCGACGGTAAAATGTCATAAGTTTGCATTTGGAAAGGTTCAGAAAAAGAAGATTAGTTGAACACCACAATAGTAGTTCACTTAGATCAAGTTGAAGGCGTGTGTGCAAATACCAATCAGGGTAAGAAAGACAGATTTTGACATCATCAGCATACATTAGTGTAGTAGAGTATGTTATAACTTGAGGAAGGTCGTTCACAAATAAAATAAACAGAAGCGGGCCCAGATGACTTCCCTGTGGCACACCTGAAGTAACATTAACAGTATTTGACAACACGTTAGAAAACAAAACACGTTGAGTACGGTTAGAGAGATAGGACAAAATCCAATCTAGAAGATTCGTTGGGAACCCTAATAAGGAGAGCTTTTGAATAAGCAGAGCATGGTTCACAGAATCGAATGCCTTGCTGAAGTCCGTAAAAACTACATCCGTCTGCAAACCAATTTGAAAACCACGGTGGATTAGGTTAGAAAACTCAAGAAGGTTAGTCGATGTTGAACGATGTCTGAAAAAACCGTGTTGCGACGGAGATATCAAGCTGCAACAAAGATGTTGCAGTTGCCGGGTGACCAGGAACTCAAGAAGCTTCGGGATGGCGGAAAGCTTTGCGATACCACGATAGTTTTCAATGTTTGATCTTGAACCTTTTTTGTGAAGCGGAATGATGTAGGACTCATTCCAAATTACTGGGAGACAAGACTGTTCCAAGGAGAGGTTGAAGAGAAAGGTCAAGGGCTTGCAAAGGGACTGGGCACAGTGTTTTAAGATGCAACTTGGTACCTTATCTGGACCCGCAGAAAACGATATGTCCATAGATGACAAACCTTCAAGAACAACGCTTTCCTCGAAAAAGGGCAGAAAAATACTGTTAGCTTGAGGTAGCTGGTACGGATACGGAGTGGATGCGTTGTAAATATGAGACGAGTACGTTGTTTGGAAAAAGTTAGCGAATAAATTTGCAATACCAACAGCAGAAGCTTCTGTTTTGTTCTGGTAATGAAGGGACGGAGGAAAAACGTTTGACTTGCGCTTAGAATTAACGAACGAATAGAATTTTTTAGGATCACTACGAAAATTACTACTACATTGTGAAAGGTAATGATTATAACACTGACTATTGACGGCAAGGAACAGAGAGCGAGCGGAGGAGTATAGAGCTAAGGCCAACGTGGAGCCCGACTTCTGGTACTTTTTATAGAGCCGGGATTTATTATTTTTTAAGTATGACAAATACTTGGAGAACCAGGGAGGCTTGGACGATACAGGTACAGTGATATCTGGAACAAACGTATTAAGGGCGGAGTAAATAGAACTATAAAACGAGTTAACAGTTGCATCTATGTTCGGTAATGAATAAAGAAACGACCAATCAACACGCGAGAGATGTAGATCTAAATCAATAAAGTTTGTTTTGCGAAAACACTTTATGTGACAAGGAGCCATGGAACTGTCAGCACCTCCAGATTGTGTACACTCCAGTGATATCAACAAAGTTGGATGGTAAGGATCTTCAGGGAGAGATATTGGGCTTGCTCTAGATACAGTAGTAAGAGAACCATCGTTAACAAAAACGAGGTCAAGAAGTCTGTCCCTAATGTTTTTAACGGCATTAATTTGGACAAGGGAAATATCCGTTAGCCCATTGATAAAGTCATTATGGCAATTGGGAAACAACAGGTTAGCGTCATTACAAGGCAGCCAAGAAAGAAATGGGAGGTTAAAGTCCCCCATGACAATAATTCGATCATTGCACCCTAATGTAGAAACAACATTATTAATTGCTGAAAGGTGGTGTAAGTAAAGCTCAGCATCAGACCTGGGAGGAATGTAAGAGCAGGTTAAATAGAAAAATGCGGAGCCAACACGAACTTTGACTGCAACAAATTCAATTCCATGAATGTTATTGAATGGGAATAACTCAGATGAGAAAACAGATTTAACTGCAATCAGAACCCCACCTGCAAAAGATGGGCGGTCCATTCTATAAATAGTGTAACTATCAATGAAAATTTCGTGATCATTGACAGAGGAGTTAAGCCAGGTTTCGGTAAACGCGATGGCATCGAAATCAAAGGACGCGCTATTAGTATGAATTTGACGCAACTTTCCCAGCAAACTGCGAACGTTCTGATAGTGCATGGAAAAATAGTACATTAGTTTTTTGGAGCATGTTCGGTAATTCTTGGATTCGAGTTCGAATCTTTGAGAAGGAACTCATGCACAATTGTATGCTCAGGCCATATTGACGGTTCTAGAGAACAGGATAGTAAAGAATCAGGGAGAAGAATTTTAAATGATGATATGTTGCGCTTATGTTTAAATGAAAATTTAGTCACAACTATATCAACAGGCGAAGTGTTAAGTTTAGTGGCAAGATGTTGTTTAGCATCCTCCGTTGTAGCCTCAGGAATAAGACGAGAAACAAATATTGCTTTCCGAGGGACCACTGCTTTAAGTTGAAGTCCCGAGCGAGATCGAGATGGTGGAGCCACACCTAAAAGAGATCTCGGTACAAGGGCAGAGGAATTGGCAGCAATGGCTGTAGCAGGAATTGGAGTAGGAATTGCAGCAGGAATTGGAGCAGGAATTGGAGCAGGAATTGGCAAGGCGTCGTCAGCAACCAGCACACCCGCACTAGGAGCACTCACCGCGTCAGAAGTGACGGCCACAGAAACTGCAGGGATGGGATTGATGCTGTTGGGGAGTTGGGTGCTCGAAGGAAGCACATTGCTCGGTGTAAAGAACTCCGGAGCCACCGTTGGCGGATTTACAGACAACGGCGTGGCATGCCTACACGGAAATGCTTCCGATGGATGAAGGTGGGAGGCAGGCGTACCAATCGGATTAGGTTGCAAGAGATTGGTATCATTATGCGGAATTTTCCGTCTAGGCGATTCGCTCAAGAGTTTGAGCCCAAGAAACTGTGATTCAAGGGCAAGAAATTTCTCGTTGAGAGCCACAAATTGTTTCCGGACATCCAGAAACCCAGTTCGAGTCTGTCTCATAAATGTGCGCATTTCGGCCTCAATCTCCCGACAAGCCAGACATGACCAAGACAGGCCCATGCGTTTCGAGATCAGATCATTCAGCCGGCCAAAATTTCCACCACCAGCACATTTTATGTGGGCAAAATTGTCGCACAGCCAGCAGCTAAGAAATGAATCACCAATGATAACACCACCGAATTCACATTTCTTTGCACTACAAACGATTGCCATTATTGACAGCAGTAGAATCACTGTGCACGAATAATAAGAGAACGGAGTGAGATCGCAGGTAAAGTAGGAGAGCAGACAGCAGAGCGAGCCAGACAATCAGCTGCAGCGGCAAAAATTCAAAGCAGATGATCCAACGAAGTGCAGAAAACGAGCGGTAAACTCACCAAAGCAGAGACACAAAAGAAAAGTCCACAGAGAGGGAGAGTGTAGGCAATCCAGAGAGAGTGAGAGCAACAATGCGAGAAGCCCGCGTATGCTCACGAGAGAGTGTGGGCGATGCAAACGCTGATGCGCGAGAACAGTGCACACCGAAGAAGCGATAACGAAAAGCAGACTGGGCAAAAAACAATAACAAATTGCCTGCACGAGTCCGATGTGTTACGTTGCAATATTGAATTTATATTAAACACTTGTTTACAAACAAAACACTGGTGGTTAACACAAAGTAGAATCAAATTAAAGAGATGCGATAATAAATCAAAACAAAGACACAACAATGTTGTATGATATTTAGGCAAAGGGCGGAGAATGCGGGAGCAAGAAAAAAACACAACCGGCTTAAGCAAGAGCTAGAAGCGAATTCTTTACGGGTTCTAAAAACGGATATTTTGAAAGATGGTCCAAAACAACGAAGATACCGATATTTCCGGATTTGCTTCGTGGATACGGACCCAGGAAATCCACAAACAACTTCTGAAACACTCGTTGAGTTTCCTTCACTGGAGCTAATGGGGGTCGTAACGAACGATTCGGGTACTTGGTGCACTTGCAGACCGAACAGCTGTTTATGAACGCTCTCACATCGGTTACTAAACTTGGCCAATAATAATAACGTCGAACTCTCTCCAACGTTTTATTAATGCCGCTATGTGCTGCTAGCGACTGTTCGTGACTCTGTTTCAGTACATCGGACACCAGCTCCGTTGGAACCCACAGCTTCCAACACAGGTCGTCAGCGATCTGATCAGCAGCCGCGTGTTCTGCTCGCCGATATATGAGATTATCGATCACCTTAATGTCTGGCATCTGTGTCTGGTTGCCTTTAATTTTTCGAATTAGTTCCAAATATTCTGCCGACTTGAAGCAATCAGACTGCAGGTCTACCAATCCATCGCAGCTGAATGCCGATAGATCTTCGGTGTGCACCCGCGACAGAGCATCTGGGACAACATTTTGGCTACCTTTGCGGTGGAAAATTTTGAAGTTGAACCCCTGCAATTTGAGAGCCCATCTTGCCAATCTAGAGCTTAGGTCCGATTGTGACATTAGCCACTTCAATGATGCATGGTCGGTATGGATGGAGAACTCGTGTCCTTCCACATAAGCTCGAAACTTCTTCACACACATTATGGCTGCCAAACACTCTTTCTCCGTGACTGAATAGTTTCGCTGACACTGATTCAGCTTGCGAGACATGAATGCGATTGGGATGTCATTACCATCGCTATCCGTTTGCATTAACACGCCGCCAACTCCGGTGTGGCTGGCATCGCAATGAATGGCAAATGGAATGGTAAAGTCGGGGCTATGTAGGACTGGTGCCTCGCACATTTGGTCTTTTAAACTTTCAAACGCCCTTTGCGCTTCGTTGGTCCATACAAACGATCGACGTTGCTTTAGTGTATCTGATATCGGGGCAGCAATTCCGGCATAGTTTTTATTAAATTTATGGTACCATCCAGTGGTTCCCAAAAATCGTCGCACTTGCTTCACCGATCGTGGCACTGGAAACTCCCGAATAGCAGCAACTTTTTCGGGATCCGTTTGTATCATCCCATACCCTATCACGTGGCCCAGGTATTTCACTTCCTTCAGGCAAAATTTGCTCTTCTCTACGTTTATCGTCAGTCCAGCTTGAGACAGTCGGTCGGCCAGCGCTTTCAACACGGACATGTGCTTCTCGAAGGACTCCGAAATCACCAATAAGTCGTCGAGATAAATGAAAATCTCATTTCGCAAAGATGGTGGGATAACTTTATCCATCAGTTTGGACATGGTCTGTGGGGCATTGCATAAACCAAACGGCATCACCGTGAATTGATATAGCGGCCTCCCAGGCACAGCAAAAGCCGTCTTCTCCCGAGCCCTTGGAGTAAGCGGAATCTGCCAGTAAGCATCTTTAAGATCGATGCTTGAAATGAACTGCGCTTTTGGAAGTCTACTTAAAATGCCATCAATGAGGGGCATAGGGTAAGCAATTTTGACTGTTACTCCGTTAACTTTCCGGCTATCAAGGCAAAGGCGAACCTTACCTGGCTTACGCACAATTACTACCGGGGAAGACCACGGGCTATCTGATTCTTCAATCACCCCAAGGCCTAACATTCGGTCCAACTCTTCGTATATACATTTTTCGACTGCAGGCGACACTGCGTAGTGGCGTTGTTTTATGGGCCGAGTCTCGGAAATTTCTATGTCATGTGTAAGCCAGTTTGTCTTTCCTAATCCTTTTTCGGCAAACGAAGGGAACATCTGTACTATCGCTACTAGTTCCTTCTGCTGTAATTCCGACAAAGGTATTTGCATCGGGTTGTCAAAGTTTATAGCCGCCAAACTGTTGTTATTCGCTTTGCTCATTAAGAAGAACGGCAGTAGATTAAAGCTTCTCCAAAAGTCTATTCCTAGATATAACTCCTGCGATAACGATGGTACAAGATAAAGGCATATTCGTTTGGAATTTCCACGAAAGCAAATGAGTGTGGAGATCCTACCTAGAATAACTTGCTTTTTCCCATCTGCGGTTCGCACGGCTGACTTCATCGGCTTGACCTCAGGGTTTGTTCGAGATAACTCTTCTGCAAATTTACCCCCAAGGCAGCTGATTGAGGCGCCTGTGTCCATTAATCCACTTATCGTCTTGCCAAACAGAGTGACATTGGCGTAGGGTCGTAGGTCAGTGATATTACTAATAACAGAGGCTAATAATGCTCTGCGCGCATTTTTACTCTGCGTGCGGAACAGCTTCCTACGCTTACGGTCTCGAGTTTTGCTAGGCGCAGGGGTCGTTTCCTGATCGTCGTCCTGTACTGGTATCATAGTGGTCGTTATCATGTCAGGAGGTAGGGGGAGTGAGCTTGACGTAGCCCCGGTTACTCCGTATTCGTTGCCTTCGACACTAACTTGCGTGCACTCGATATCGGTGCACGAGCCAACTCGTTTTTTGACGAGCTACATTTTCGGCACGATGGTTTATATGTGTCCCGCTTACCACATCCATAACAGAATACTTTACGCTCTGCTTCGCACTCTTGATATCGGTGGCCTTGTTTATTGCAATTCCAGCAAGAAAGCGTCATCGCGTCGATATCAAAAGCGTCAGCTTCTTCCGAATCGCCTTCTGCCAGACCTTCTGTCTGGATGGACATTTCGTTCACCTGATTGCGAGGAACAAATCGTCGAGTAGCCGGGATTGGCTTAGCAGTATTTTCCATGAACCTTTCACGCTTGCGGACCACTTGTCGCAACTGCACAATGTTCGGTATGGGCACATATAAAATCTCATGTTGTATCTCATTGAGCAGATTTGCTCGCAACACCTCTAACAAGGACTGCTCGGTCATCGGCTGCACGAGCTTGTCTGCAAGCGCCACTATGGCCTCATAAAAACTGTCAAACGGTTCGTTGACTTTCTGCTTCCTCTGGGTGATCGCGGTTCTGATTTCTAAATCTGTTCTGCCGTCCGAAAACTGCGATCTCAGAGCAATACAGAGATCAATCCAGCGCACTCTTGGTACGCTTTTATGATACCTCCAGTACCATTCACCCGCGCTTCCTTCGAACAGGTTGCTCGCGTAGCGAGATAACAATTCAAAATTGCTATCTAATGTCTGGCTGGTCAGAGCTTCGACGCGATACAAAAAATCATCTATTGACATAGAGGAGCGCCCTGAGAATCTCAACTTCCAGTTCGCGATTATCTGGCTAATCCGATCCGCGCGCAACTGATGTGATTGCTGCGACTCGGGTGGGGCTGACAAGTTAGTCGGTCGCTCGGACGCTGAGTTTGGCAATGCTGCGTTTTCCCTGGCGGATAACCTAAAGAGTTGCTCAAAGGATTGATTTGACCTAACGGGAGAGGACTGCCTATGGGCTGGGTGTACCCTTTCCGTTGGAACTGGAGCTGCATTCTGGAGCGACAATCTTTGAAACCCCGCTTCAATCGCGTTAGCTAGCATTTGAGTGTGCTGTGCTAGTGCGGCTGTCACTGCGTCCGCAATGGTCTGTTGCAAGATACCATCCGTGGCTGGCAGACCCGTTCGAGCTGCTGAAGCTGACACCACTGCTGCCGCAGAATTTGGCGGTTGGCCTCTAGGACGATCTGGAGCGGCCATTGGACCGGACACACTAGGCCCTTCGGGTTGGCTAACACTTCGGACCCCACTCTGCATATTGGCTGCGGATAATTGGTTTTGCTGTGACTTAAGTGTTTTCGAACGGGATCTGGTCACTGCAACTGCCCTGGTTGGTTGCCTGGGGCTTGAGCTGCTTCTAGTTCTTTTGCCAAATTAAGGGTCGATTTGCTCAGCGCAGTTCTGCACACTGGACAGACTTTCTTATTTCCTGAACGTGCACTAAAGCAGGTGTGATGGAAATAATGGTTACAGCTGGTAGCTAATAGTTGGCCTGGGTATTCGACTTCTTGCGTGCATACACAGCAAACGGTTTCGCTCTCTTTTGGCTGAATCCTATAATCCGGGCTTCGGTCTACCGGCATTGTAAAGTTATCCTATATATTAACTAGCTTTAAGCACGTTCCTATAAATCTAGTTCAGACAAATATTAACAAAAAAAACAATAATAACGGGGAAAGCAAAAAAAACGATCTTTGATAGAGAGATTTTGGGGGAAACCATGCAACCCTTTCCCTCCGAAAGGTTGCCAATAACTATGCGTGGTAGAGCGAAAAAGGGGGAAATAAAGAAAAGGTATCTTCGGCAATCGTGACCCAAGTAGTAGCTCTAGGCCCCTTCCTGTCTGCGGCGAACGCCTAAACATAGGGACGGACGACGTTCTTGCCCGCGTGCCCATACCAGGATCACGACGGTGTTCGTCAGCCGCCCATCGAGGAAACATTACCGAAGCGGTTACGGGGAGTTTGTAATAGTCTCTGCGTGCTACGACCTATACCTTTTTCGCAGCCATTATCGGTCCGGGCCGGAAGCGTAGCACGAAGAAACGCACCAGCACCAGGGGTACCACGTTCGGCCGGCGATAACCTGCTGTATAAATCGGCGCACGAATAGACCAATCACTAGAAAGTAGAGAGAGAAACAAAAGACGGAGGCACCCTAATAACCCCGATTCGAGTTGAGCGGCAACAAAAAATAATTTTGATTCTTCTAGCTGACTCCGGCGACAACTGAACCAAAGCTACCCAAGGTACCTGTCAATTTCCAAGGGATACGGGCGAATGTATTCACTAATATGCTTCTGTATAGCGGCAGGTCGTAGATTTACTCCACTAATAACCCTGTGTCCAGCCAACTTCCACATACCAGTGAATCCATCTAGATTTCACTGCTATGGCATATACTGCTCGGCAATAAAGCTATGGTGAAGCTATTATCGATTCCAGAGCAGCTTACCATCGAGCAAGGGTTATGGATCATACTCTAATGCGGGCTAACCGTTATCGGAAACTAATAAGCATCCACCATCACAGGATCCAATTCCAGGACAAAAGGAAGGCTTTAAGGAAGGGGGGTGGGAAACAGGGAACAAAAGTCTTAAGCCAGTGCATGACTATGCACTGCTCGCAGGTGTTATGGACTTTCTCAACAATTTTTCTGCTTCGGGGTCAAGTTTGGCTGGGGTCACACACAACCATATAAGTTAATGTAACTCCGCTTTGTAACGTTTACAATTACGTCAACCCTGACCTTCAGGCCTTTCGGCCCCACGTTGGGCGCCAAATAAAATAATTATTACTGTAACGAGTAACGAAGAGAATCTTCGCACGATGAAGCTGGTGGTCGGCTAACTGAGAAGGAGTACGCGCTCGCTTCCACGGCTGATCTCTGGTCGGAAATGGGGATGGGTCCTTTGGGGTAACCCTCCAGTTAGGTTGCTTCGCTCCTGCTGGTATTATTTTATTAAAATTCGCGTACTCTTTTTGGGAATGGGAGGGGGACAGACAAGGAAAGGATCGTTAGGGGTACGGAAAGTATAGTGGGGCAAAGATAGTGCAGAGAAGGAGTAGGGATCTACCACCGCGGCGGACATCTCTGTTTTGCTGGCACGGAGTCGTGCCACGCCCACCCTACCATGATCCTGAAAGAGTCAAGAATAATATCAGGATCCCTGGAGTGTCCGGTATTGGTCATCCTAATTCGCTCACGAGCGGCATGGTTCCCCCAAATGCGGTAACGTCTAGCACATATTTATCTTAACAATCATTTTATTAGAAACTATATTCAGATACTATATTCATGTTACAAGAAAAAAGAAACACTAACCGAGAACTCCAAGACAAGGCTAAATGGACAAAAGGAGGAACGAAAAGCGTCACAAGAGATATAGCTATTATTACTAGGGAATATTTAGATAAATAAATACGATAAGTGTAAATAGTTATAAGTGCATATACGATATTTTATAGTGCGATATAAACTAATGATTTTTCCTTAGATAGAAAGATAATACTATAGCGCAATATAGGTACACATGTCGCAGCACATCGGCTTCAGGGAGTAGTTGGACATACTATTCGTTCTACCAAGCGTATTGTAAAGGCAGAAGGCCAATCAGCTGTGACTACTTTAAAAGTGTGAGGTCAACGACCGACAAACAGCTCTAGCAAAAAAGAACGAAGCTTTTGCCACGCTCGCGGAATTTTGGGAGGCAATAAAATGTAATGTTGTTGGTATATTATAAAGCTCACTCAGTTTTTGTTTGTGTTCCCGCGGCGAAAGATCTTTCGTAGCTGGGCGTGTGGCTGTGTGTGGGTGCATTAAACTTTTACCTGCAAACCAAAAACAAAATCGTACAGCGCGTGCTGCATGGCATAAGCTCGCGGAGGGGACCCGGCCGAGCGGACGCTTTTAAGCTCAAACTTTTAAGCTTTTATCAAATGCATTTTCAAACTTTCCATGTGTTGGTGGGTTTTTTTTCTGGTTTTTTTTTTTTGTTACAATTAACACTAAGTATATCCAACTACACAAAAACAGACATATCAACGGACTGCGAGGTTCAAGGGAATGCGAGTCACGGTGGGATCTTACTGGCCTCAGTGGCTTTCAGTGGGCGGTGTATACATATGTATGTGAGCACATCTCTTACAGTTTTCATTCAGCCTACATAATGACACTAACGTGCACATAAGACAAACGCTGGCCTCCACTGCACTTTAAATAAACGTTTGGAACAGCTAGGCCGAATCACGAGAAGAACAAGAGAGGCGATACCACTAGGGGTCGCCGGGAGGTTATGTACACACGTGGTGCACTATTTTTTCCCGCCCGGTAGGAACATTTAAGCGGCTTCGGTCCTACGCTGACTGCAAGCACCGGTTTCCGTTTCTTGGCCCGGTTTTGAATGCGAAACGGGTACGCCACTTCGCCGCACTAAGCCCGTTCAGACGGCTGTCCTCGTCTCGCGCAGCCAAAGTTCACTGCCCGCGACTTGGTGGATCAGCTGGTTCGTAGTGCGGGGGCTTAAAGCTCGGGCTGCAGCTTTTGGATAATTCCCAAACTAAGTGCCGATTCTAATGTGGAATTTGAAAATACTGATCAGGCTACTTTTTCTAACAGTTACTCCATGCACATATTTACCTTGTTGGAACTGGCACTGCGAAAATAGGGGGATGGGGTTGAGGTGCTAATTCCTTCTTTCTCCAGGTGTTTTTTTTTTTTTTTGTGTTGGGGCTGCTCACCTCCAAGCGGAAAGTTTTCGATTAGAGCCCAATCTGCTTTCTTGGGTTCTTTTTTCCCGATCGAGTGCACTTTGGTTTAACACCACGGTTATTTACGGCGGTTTAATTTTATTTTTATTATTTTTTTTTCTCACCGCGCAACTGAATGCTTGTACGGCCACGAGGAGAAAGAAAGATTTGGGCGGATCTACTGACCAACAAAAATTTTGTTCTCCGGATCTGCCTTTGCACGATCCTTCGCCATTCACCTTGAATGGTTATGGACATGGTGGGGAGATTTTTGTTCGTTTTTAAGCATATTCTTAATGTCAACCCTAGATGGCGCTAGCCCCCACACGACCAGGAACATTTAACATGTAACCCCACAACAAGAAATTAAGCCAACCTAACTATACACTAACTATGGGGACTAAACTTAATAATTAATAAGTATCTCGGTGAGGTGTGATATATACTTGTATAAATAATATAATATATATAAATATATTTATATATATAATATACATATATATATAAATTGTACAAATACCATCGGGCATACTTTCAGGCGAAGAACACAAATATGCTTTCCTATCCGCCCGACAAGCGACCACTACAACCATTAAATCGGTGGGAATTTTAAGAAACATTAAAAACTGAACATGTGATTTCTTTCCTGCAAGCGTGGATTTAGAAATAATAATATGCCATATTATTTAAGAAAAGATAGAATATACATAAATGAGAATATAAGTTTATTAACATTTTTACATATATACAAACTGATGGCTACATACTACAGTACAGGTAACTGGCTGACTAAGATGTACGTTTAATCCTAGAAAAAAAATTCGAAAATCTCATACAAGTCTGGATAATTTTACCCGTCCCCACCCATGACTAACTAACTAACTATCTAACTAATGGCACCCTATATGTTTTGTTGATCCTCATTTATGTATGTTTTGATGATGCATTTCCTCTCACAAAAGAGTACCTTCCAAGGGGCTCTGTGTTCTGTTTTCCCATTTCCATATCAAGACCACACATACACTCTGTACATCTGTTTAAAATCATCTCTCTGCTCACTGCTCTCTCCTCTTGCCCTCCATTCCATGCCACGCATTTTTAGAGTAGTCAAGAGGCATTTTCGGTAAAGTATGCTCTACTGTACACACCCCCCCCCTACCCCCTATAAGTAAATCCTAAACAAAACTAAAACTAACCATACATATATACGTAATGTGAATATACGATTTTCAGTTGTAGATGAATAGCTAGATCTAGATACATATGATTTTAAGGCTTCCCCTTCCCATAACCTAGCCAAAAAAATCCTGAATAATTACAGATCTATTCGGTGTTAGCGAATAAATACTTAAACGTCAAGATAGTGACCAAGAAACAAAAACAATATAACTATCAACGGAATATCGATATAGCAATGGAGAGTGATCAGAATGAGGTAAAAGAATCCAACCGGCTGGAGCAGCCATCGCCGCCGCCGTCGAACGGCAGAGTAGAGGAGTTTTGTCCCGTGTTCAGTACAATTTTTAGAGTAGTCTTTTGCTTGCTTTCCGTAGATTAATCCTTTGAGAACTGCATGTGGTTGTCCTTGTCCTTGTCGATTGTTTGTTGCATGTTTTCTATGTGTACATTGTGCTTTTTTTGTGTTGCTAACCCTAGACATCGTTAGATCTCTGAAGAACCTGCAATAATCCCATTCTCTTGAGTCCTCCCGCTACTCAGGGTGAACTGGAGCAACAACTGCTGCAAGCGAATCCCATACTGGAGGCCTTTGGCAATGCCAAGACCGTCAAGAACGATAATTCATCGCGTTTCGTAAGTCACACACACACACACGTTTCGATAGAGACTCTTCCAGTAATCCTTGTATTTGTGATCCTTTTTGTGCAGGGCAAATTCATACGGATCAATTTCGATGCCTCTGGTTTCATCTCGGGCGCCAACATCGAGACGTACCTGCTGGAGAAGTCGCGGGCCATCCGCCAAGCCAAGGACGAACGTACATTCCACATCTTCTATCAGTTGCTGGCGGGCGCCTCGCCGGAGCAGCGCGAGAAGTTCATACTCGATGATGTCAAGTCGTATGCATTCCTGTCGAACGGCAGCCTGCCAGTGCCCGGTGTGGATGACTATGCCGAGTTCCAGGCCACCGTCAAGTCGATGAACATCATGGGCATGACCTCGGAGGACTTCAACTTGATATTCCGTATCGTGAGCGCCGTCCTGCTGTTCGGAAGCATGAAGTTCCGGCAGGAGCGCAACAACGACCAGGCCACGCTACCCGACAACACAGTGGCCCAGAAGATTGCCCATTTGCTCGGCCTGAGTGTGACGGACATGTCGCGGGCCTTCCTCACGCCGCGCATCAAGGTGGGCCGCGACTTTGTCACCAAGGCCCAGACCAAGGAGCAGGTGGAGTTCGCTGTGGAGGCCATTGCCAAGGCCTGCTACGAGCGGATGTTCAAGTGGCTGGTGAATCGCATCAATCGGTCGCTGGACCGCACCAAGCGGCAGGGGGCCTCCTTCATCGGCATCCTCGACATGGCTGGCTTCGAGATTTTCGAGCTCAACTCGTTCGAGCAGCTGTGCATCAACTACACGAACGAGAAGTTGCAGCAGCTCTTCAACCACACCATGTTCATCCTGGAGCAGGAGGAGTACCAGCGCGAGGGCATCGAGTGGAAGTTCATTGATTTTGGGCTCGATCTGCAGCCCACCATTGACCTGATCGACAAACCGGGCGGCATCATGGCCCTGCTCGACGAGGAGTGCTGGTTCCCCAAGGCCACCGACAAGACGTTTGTCGACAAGCTCGTCTCGGCCCACTCGATGCATCCGAAGTTCATGAAGACCGACTTCCGGGGCGTGGCCGATTTTGCCATCGTCCACTATGCCCGACGGGTGGACTACTCGGCGACCAAGTGGCTGATGAAGAACATGGATCCGCTGAACGAGAACATTGTGTCGCTGCTGCAGGGCTCGCAGGATCCGTTTGTGGTGAACATCTGGAAGGATGCGGAGATCGTTGGCATGGCACAGCAGGCCCTGACCGACACCACGTTCGGGGCACGCACCCGCAAGGGCATGTTCCGCACCGTGTCCCACCTATACAAGGAGCAGCTGGCGAAGCTGATGGACACGCTGCGCAACACGAATCCCAATTTTGTGCGCTGTATCATACCGAACCACGAGAAGCGGGCCGGCAAGATCGATGCCCCCCTGGTGCTCGACCAGTTGCGTTGCAACGGCGTCCTCGAGGGCATACGCATCTGTCGCCAAGGCTTCCCCAATCGCATACCCTTCCAGGAGTTCCGCCAGCGGTACGAGCTGCTCACTCCGAACGTCATCGCCAAGGGCTTCATGGACGGCAAGAAGGCCTGCGAGAGGATGATCCAGGCGCTGGAACTCGACTCGAATCTGTATCGAGTCGGTCAGTCGAAGATCTTCTTCCGCGCGGGCGTCCTCGCCCATCTCGAGGAGGAGCGTGACTTCAAGATCTCCGACCTAATCGTGAACTTCCAGGCGTTCTGTCGCGGCTTCCTCGCCCGCCGCAACTACCAGAAGCGGCTCCAGCAGCTGAATGCCATCCGGATCATTCAGCGCAACTGCGCCGCCTACCTCAAGCTCCGCAACTGGCAGTGGTGGCGCCTCTACACGAAGGTTAAGCCCCTGCTGGAGGTCACCAAGCAGGAGGAGAAGCTCGTCCAGAAAGAGGATGAGCTGAAGCAGGTGCGCGAGAAGCTCGACACGCTGGCCAAGAACACCCAGGAGTACGAGCGCAAGTACCAGCAGGCGCTGGTGGAGAAAACCAGGCTCGCCGAACATCTGCAGGCCGAGACTGAGCTGTGCGACGAGGCGGAGGAGTCGCGCTCGCGTCTGATGGCTCGCAAACAGGAGCTGGAGGACATGATGCAGGAGCTGGAGACGCGCGTCGAGGAGGAGGAGGAGCGTGTATTGGCCCTGGGCGGTGAGAAGAAAAAGCTGGAGCTGCACATCCAGGACCTCGAGGAGCAGCTGGAGGAGGAGGAGGCCGCGCGCCAGAAGCTGCAGCTGGAGAAGGTCCAGTTGGACGGGAAGATCAAGAAGCACGAGGAGGATCTCGCCCTCACCGACGACCAGAACCAAAAGCTGCTCAAGGAGAAGAAGCTGCTCGAAGAGCGGGCCAACGATCTCTCCCAGACGCTCGCCGAGGAGGAGGAGAAGGCCAAGCACCTGGCCAAACTGAAGGCCAAGCACGAGGCCACCATCGCCGAGCTCGAGGAGCGCATGCACAAGGATCAGCAGCAGCGCCAGGAGACGGACCGCACCAAGCGAAAGGTGGAAACCGAGGTGGCGGACCTTAGGGAGCAGCTGAATGAGCGACGCACCCAAGTGGAGGAGATGCAGGCGCAGCTGTTGAAGCGCGAGGAGGAGCTCACCCAGACCCTGATGCGCATTGACGAGGAGTCCGCCACCAAGGCCACCGCCCAGAAGGCCCAACGTGAACTCGAATCGCAGCTCGCCGAGATCCAGGAGGATCTCGAGGCCGAGAAGGCGGCCCGCGCCAAGGCCGAGAAGGTGCGACGCGACCTCAGCGAGGAGCTCGAAGCACTCAAGAACGAGCTTCTCGACTCCCTGGACACCACGGCCGCCCAACAAGAGCTGCGCTCCAAGCGCGAACAGGAGCTGGCCACGCTGAAGAAGTCGCTGGAGGAAGAGGGTGTGAACCACGAGGGCGTCCTGGCCGACATGCGGCACAAGCACTCGCAGGAGCTGAACGGCATCAACGATCAGTTGGAGAACCTGCGCAAGGCCAAGTCCGTTCTGGAGAAGGCCAAGGGTACGCTGGAGGCGGAGAACGCCGATCTGGCCACCGAATTGCGCAGCGTCAACAGCTCCCGGCAGGAGAACGATCGACGACGCAAGCAGGCCGAATCCCAAATCGCAGAGCTTCAGGTGAGTGACGAAAGCAGAAGGTGGCCGAACGATCTCTATTCTGATTCTGTTTGCAGGTGAAATTGGCCGAGATCGAACGCGCACGATCGGAATTGCAGGAGAAGTGCACAAAGCTGCAGCAGGAGGCGGAGAATATCACCAATCAGCTGGAGGAGGCCGAGCTGAAGGCATCGGCAGCCGTCAAGTCGGCCAGCAATATGGAGTCGCAGCTGACGGAAGCGCAGCAGCAGCTGGAGGAGGAGACACGCCAGAAACTGGGCCTCAGCTCCAAGCTGCGCCAGATCGAGTCCGAGAAGGAGGCGCTGCAGGAGCAGCTCGAGGAGGATGAGGAGGCCAAGCGTAACTTTGAGCGCAAGCTGGCCGAGGTCACCGGCCAGATGCAGGAGATCAAGAAGAAGGCTGAGGAGGATGCCGACCTGGCCAAGGAGCTGGAGGAGGGCAAGAAGCGGCTCAACAAGGAGATCGAGGTGTTGGAGCGACAGGTGAAGGAGCTGATTGCCCAGAACGATCGCCTGGACAAGAGCAAAAAGAAGATCCAATCGGAGCTGGAGGATGCCACCATCGAGCTGGAGACGCAACGCACGAAGGTAGGTCCCTGGCCCTCGTCATAGTTCCTTGAAGGACTCCCTTTGCTAATCCCCAATCCCAATCCCAATCCCTCATAGGTGCTCGAGTTGGAGAAGAAGCAGAAGAACTTCGACAAGACCCTCGCCGAGGAGAAAGCCATATCAGAGCAGATCGCCCAGGAACGCGACACTGCAGAGCGGGAGGCGCGCGAGAAGGAGACCAAGGTGCTGTCGGTGTCCCGCGAGCTGGACGAGGCCTTCGACAAGATCGAAGATCTCGAGAACAAGCGCAAGACACTCCAGAACGAGCTAGACGACCTGGCCAACTCCCAAGGCACCGCCGACAAGAACGTCCACGAGCTTGAGAAGGCCAAGCGCGCCCTGGAGTCGCAGCTGGCCGAGCTGAAAGCACAAAACGAGGAGCTCGAGGACGACCTCCAGCTGACGGAGGATGCCAAGCTGCGTCTCGAGGTCAATATGCAGGCCCTGCGCTCCCAGTTTGAGCGCGACCTGCTGGCCAAGGAGGAGGGGGCGGAGGAGAAGCGGCGAGGACTGGTCAAGCAATTGCGCGATCTGGAAGCGGAGCTCGATGAGGAGCGCAAGCAGCGAACGGCCGCCGTGGCATCGAAGAAGAAGCTGGAGGGCGACCTCAAGGAGATCGAGACCACGATGGAGATGCATAACAAGGTGAAGGAGGATGCCCTGAAGCACGCCAAGAAGCTGCAAGCACAAGTCAAGGATGCGCTTCGCGCCGCCGAGGAGGCCAAGGCGGCCAAGGAGGAGCTGCAGGCGCAGAGCAAGGAGGCCGAGCGCAAGGTCAAGGCCTTGGAGGCAGAAGTATTACAGCTGACCGAGGATTTGGCCAGCTCGGAGCGGGCCCGACGGGCGGCCGAAACGGAGCGCGACGAGCTTGCCGAGGAGATTGCCAACAGTTCCAGCAAGGGATCGCTGATGGTCGACGAGAAGCGGCGACTGGAGGCCCGCATTGCCACACTCGAGGAGGAGCTGGAGGAGGAGCAGTCCATTTCGGAGGTTCTGCTCGACCGCAGCCGCAAGGCGCAGCTGCAGATCGAGCAGCTGACCACCGAGCTAGCCAACGAGAAGTCCAACTCGCAGAAGAACGAGAATGGACGCGCCCTGCTCGAGCGCCAGAACAAGGAGCTGAAGGCCAAGCTGGCCGAGATTGAGACGGCACAACGTACCAAGGTGAAGGCCACCATCGCCACGCTCGAGGCCAAAATCGCCAATCTGGAGGAGCAGCTGGAGAGCGAGGGCAAGGAGCGACTGCTGCAGCAGAAGGCCAACCGCAAGATGGACAAGAAGATCAAGGAGCTGACGATGAACATCGAAGACGAGCGGAGACATGTCGACCAGCACAAGGAGCAAATGGATAAGGTAAGCAGCCCGACCGTTCCTGACTGTGGGATGGTTATACTAAAGGATTCGTTTTGCTCCCACAGCTGAATAGCCGCATCAAATTGCTCAAGCGCAATCTGGACGAGACGGAGGAGGAACTGCAGAAGGAGAAGACACAGAAGCGCAAGTACCAGCGCGAGTGCGAGGAGACCCAGTGAATGTGAACCAGAAACCACTCCAAACCAAAGAAAACCTAGCAACCACACCTCTGTGTACATCTCTCTGCATGTTAGGAACACACCATCCAGCAAATTCATCCAACAGTGCGAACTAATGCCGTTCAAACTCATATTTTAAATAGAACTTAGTTCGTGCAACTCCAACCTCTGTTCTGTTATTTTTGTATTCCCCCATGCACTGCACGTCTACCCAGAACCATCCTCTACTATATATTGTAAACCCTGATACTAATCCTGCAACTTGTATGTCTCCCTTTCCTTTAGACGCACCGGCGGCATGGGCCTCAGCTCCAGCCGGCTCACGGGCACACCTTCATCGAAGCGCGGAGGAGGCGGTGGTGGGGGCGGCGGCGGCGGTGACGACAGCTCATCGGTGCAGGATGAATCATTAGATGGCGAGGATTCGGGCAATTGACGCGTTAATTATAAGGTCAAGATCGAGAATAGGACGGAGAAGAGATGAAGAAGAGAAGAGCAAAATAAACGACGTAAACCAACAAAACCAACATTTTATAACGACAAAAAACATAAACAATGAAACAAAAAAAGCAAAAAGAAAAACAATGTTGTCAAACACTCCAATTTCCCCCAATTTAAATTTATATAAAACAACCATAAACACATAAGAAACTTTCCCCGCATCCCTCGATTGGCTGCCGATCGGAGCAAGCATCGAAAATAAAAACGAAAATTATGCAACTCAAAAACAACCGAAACCCAGAAACTTATTAACTTCCTTCAGCATATCTTTAGGATACACTCACTTCCACGTTGCAATCAATCTTTAAATACATACATAAATACCTAACATAGAACAGCCCGTAGCATAGCAATACGATGCAATATGTAATTCATGCATTTAACAACTAAAACGGTTCTCAAAATGGAAACGAATCCGAACAGAGCTGAGTAAAAACAAAAGATAATCGGAAAGAAAATGTTGAACAAGCAACTAATGTACGAATTTAATTTCGTTTTTGTTTAGAACTAAACAATAAAATTTGCTATATTATATACATAAAATGATTTTGTACTGTTAGCCGTTAGGTTGCTCTGGATTGAGGAATAGGAAATACAGAGATCAGTGTATAATTTCTAGAGTTATTCATGATCTCGGCATGTATTCTGGTTCTCTTCAAAATTGGGGTAGTTTGACCGGAATTTAAATTGAAATTTGTGCTTTTTAGTGTGACCATCTTTTCCAATTGTTATCGATACCATCGAAATTCGATTTTTTCTGCATACTTTAGAGCACTGGAAATACCATTAAATCGGAGGGAATTTTAAGAAACATTAAAAACTGAACGTGTGATTTCTTTCCTGCAAGCGTGGATTTAGAAATAATAATATGCCATATTATTTAAGAAAAGATAGAATATACATAAATGAGAATATAAGTTTGATTTCTTTCCTGCAAGCGTGGATTTAGAAATAATAATATGCCATATTATTTAAGAAAAGATAGAATATACATAAATGAGAATATACATAAATGAGAATATAAGTATATATTAACATTTTTACATATATACAAACTGATGGCTACATACTACAGTACAGGTAACTGGCTGACTAAGATGTACGTTTAATCCTAGAAAAAAAATTCGAAAATCTCATAGAAGTCTGGATAATTTTCCCCGTCCCCGCCCATGACTAACTAACTAACTATCTAACTAATGGCACCCTATATGTTTTGTTGATCCTCTCCTATCTTTCGTTATCTATTACGTTTAACCCAATTTTAATGTTTCTCCCAATGAGGGGACTGGTTTCTCCCACTTGTCCATATTTTATTTCTAATTCATTTATGTATGTTTTGATGATGCATTTCCTCTCACAAAAGAGTACCTTCCAAGGGGCTCTGTGTTCTGTTTTCCCATTTCCATATCAAGACCACACATACACTCTGTACATCTGTTTAAAATCATCTCTCTGCTCACTGCTCTCTCCTCTTGCCCTCCATTCCATGCCACGCATTTTTAGAGTAGTCAAGAGGCATTTTCGGTAAAGTATGCTCTACTGTACACACCCCCCCAATTTTTAGAGTAGTCTTTTGCTTGCTTTCCGTAGATTAATCCTTTGAGAACTGCATGTGGTTGTCCTTGTCCTTGTCCATTGTTTGTTGCATGTTTTCTATGTGTACATTCTGCTTTTTTTGTGTTGCTAACCCTAGACATCGTTAGATCTCTGAAGAACCTGCAATAATCCCATTCTCTTGTGTCCTCCCGCTACTCAGGGTGAACTGGAGCAACAACTGCTGCAAGCGAATCCCATACTGGAGGCCTTTGGCAATGCCAAGACCGTCAAGAACGATAATTCATCGCGTTTCGTAAGTCACACACACACACACACGTTTCGATAGAGACTCTTCCAGTAATCCTTGTATTTGTGATCCTTTTTGTGCAGGGCAAATTCATACGGATCAATTTCGATGCCTCTGGTTTCATCTCGGGCGCCAACATCGAGACGTACCTGCTGGAGAAGTCGCGGGCCATCCGCCAAGCCAAGGACGAACGTACATTCCACATCTTCTATCAGTTGCTGGCGGGCGCCTCGCCGGAGCAGCGCGAGAAGTTCATACTCGATGATGTCAAGTCGTATGCATTCCTGTCGAACGGCAGCCTGCCAGTGCCCGGTGTGGATGACTATGCCGAGTTCCAGGCCACCGTCAAGTCGATGAACATCATGGGCATGACCTCGGAGGACTTCAACTTGATATTCCGTATCGTGAGCGCCGTCCTGCTGTTCGGAAGCATGAAGTTCCGGCAGGAGCGCAACAACGACCAGGCCACGCTACCCGACAACACAGTGGCCCAGAAGATTGCCCATTTGCTCGGCCTGAGTGTGACGGACATGTCGCGGGCCTTCCTCACGCCGCGCATCAAGGTGGGCCGCGACTTTGTCACCAAGGCCCAGACCAAGGAGCAGGTGGAGTTCGCTGTGGAGGCCATTGCCAAGGCCTGCTACGAGCGGATGTTCAAGTGGCTGGTGAATCGCATCAATCGGTCGCTGGACCGCACCAAGCGGCAGGGGGCCTCCTTCATCGGCATCCTCGACATGGCTGGCTTCGAGATTTTCGAGCTCAACTCGTTCGAGCAGCTGTGCATCAACTACACGAAGCTGCAGCAGCTCTTCAACCACACCATGATCATCCTGGAGCAGGAGGAGTACCAGCGCGAGGGCATCGAGTGGAAGTTCATTGATTTTGGGCTCGATCTGCAGCCCAGCATTGACCTGATCGACAAACCGGGCGGCATCATGGCCCTGCTCGACGAGGAGTGCTGGTTCCCCAAGGCCACCGACAAGACGTTTGTCGACAAGCTCGTCTCGGCCCACTCGATGCATCCGAAGTTCATGAAGACCGACTTCCGGGGCGTGGCCGATTTTGCCATCGTCCACTATGCCGGACGGGTGGACTACTCGGCGACCAAGTGGCTGATGAAGAACATGGATCCGCTGAACGAGAACATTGTGTCGCTGCTGCAGGGCTCGCAGGATCCGTTTGTGGTGAACATCTGGAAGGATGCGGAGATCGTTGGCATGGCACAGCAGGCCCTGACCGACACCACGTTCGGGGCACGCACCCGCAAGGGCATGTTCCGCACCGTGTCCCACCTATACAAGGAGCAGCTGGCGAAGCTGATGGACACGCTGCGCAACACGAATCCCAATTTTGTGCGCTGTATCATACCGAACCACGAGAAGCGGGCCGGCAAGATCGATGCCCCCCTGGTGCTCGACCAGTTGCGTTGCAACGGCGTCCTCGAGGGCATACGCATCTGTCGCCAAGGCTTTCCCAATCGCATACCCTTCCAGGAGTTCCGCCAGCGGTACGAGCTGCTCACTCCGAACGTCATCGCCAAGGGCTTCATGGACGGCAAGAAGGCCTGCGAGAGGATGATCCAGGCGCTGGAACTCGACTCGAATCTGTATCGAGTCGGTCAGTCGAAGATCTTCTTCCGCGCGGGCGTCCTCGCCCATCTCGAGGAGGAGCGTGACTTCAAGATCTCCGACCTAATCGTGAACTTCCAGGCGTTCTGTCGCGGCTTCCTCGCCCGCCGCAACTACCAGAAGCGGCTCCAGCGCAACTGCGCCGCCTACCTCAAGCTCCGCAACTGGCAGTGGTGGCGCCTCTACACGAAGGTTAAGCCCCTGCTGGAGGTCACCAAGCAGGAGGAGAAGCTCGTCCAGAAGGAGGATGAGCTGAAGCAGGTGCGCGAGAAGCTCGACACGCTGGCCAAGAACACCCAGGAGTACGAGCGCAAGTACCAGCAGGCGCTGGTGGAGAAAACCAGGCTCGCCGAACATCTGCAGGCCGAGACTGAGCTGTGCGACGAGGCGGAGGAGTCGCGCTCGCGTCTGATGGCTCGCAAACAAGAGCTGGAGGACATCATGCAGGAGCTGGAGACGCGCGTCGAGGAGGAGGAGGAGCGTGTATTGGCCCTGGGCGGTGAGAAGAAAAAGCTGGAGCTGCACATCCAGGACCTCGAGGAGCAGCTGGAGGAGGAGGAGGCCGCGCGCCAGAAGCTGCAGCTGGAGAAGGTCCAGTTGGACGGGAAGATCAAGAAGCACGAGGAGGATCTCGTGTAACGTGTCATCTACGCACGTCTGTGTATATAAATCCTGCCAGGCTAGCTGTCATTCAGCGAAGGGAAGCACACGCTTTGGGTTTCCGGCCTCTGCTCGTCGGCTATTGGAGTGATGTTCTTGCCCCCCTCCTGCTGGTGGCCTATACGCATTATACCGCGAATGAAGTAGCGTGTCACGACGAAAATGCTTAACCGGGAGACACTGTTTATCCCTGAATAGAATTGTGGATGTGTGCTGGAAAGGTATCTCAACTCCGCCTCTGGTGTTGTCGAGGTCGTGTCGCCCACCCTACCATGGCCATTCCAAACCGTTCGATTTAATGACGGAATGGCCCCTTTGTCCGGGGCGTCCTACATGGGGAATTTGCCAGCGAAAGCAAAGCGGTAGATTAATACATTATAAAGTTTATTCACCTACTGGCTAAAACACTAACATTACCCGCAAATACCATAATATAATCACCCACATTAAAAGAGTAGCTAAATGAAATATATGTATAAAAATTCCTACAAATACTTGGCTATGTGTCATACAAACGATATACTAAATAAGTCCGAAATGGACAAACTAACTTGCTTGCTGACTCCGTAATGCTACGAAACCAATTCGAGTGGGCACTTCTCCCTCTCACTCACCGACCGGCCCTAGTTCCCTTGTTTCAAGTTGTATTTATTAATAATAGAATTTAAGTCCACTCATACCTTTTCTCCAGTTTATGGCTCCATCGGCGAAAGCGCTTTCCTCGATGAATACCTAAAGCTGCTGTGGTGGAAGAACACTTAAATGGGCACAAGGTTGGGGGAAATCATATTTGCAGATCGGCGAGAGTCACGAGAAGCCACTACCGGAATCAAATCTAAATCTCTCCTAATTAGCTCCGCACAGAAATCATAATTAATTACACATTTACAAACACGAATACAATTACTCCGTCAATCCGTTGCTTCCTCTTTTTTTTCTATTCTCTTTCTCCCAACTGTTATCTATGTTTCCTTTCCACCTCCTGGGCGAACGGGAACAACTCAAATTCTTTCCCCTGCTTCTGCAGGTGAAAGGTACGCGAAAGCAAAGAAAAAGGCCAAACGGCCAATCTCCGACGGTGCTAGATTAACACTTTCTCTCCGCCGCTCTGCTCGCGACCAAGGGACGGGCCCTCCTTATCTGCCGCGTCGCGCTCGACTACTAAAGTGCCGACGCCAACGCCTCGGGAAGCTAGCCGCTTGGGGGACCGAGCGTTCCCCAAATGTCTTCTCCCTCTGCTTCCACGCTCGCTTCTCCGATGGCTGAGCGCTTTCCAGATAATCCCAAAGGTTTAAACGCCACTTTGTTAGGCTTGCGGCTGTTGTTGTTTGCTGGCTGGCTTCCTTGGACGATCGAATCCGCACTGATTAACTCGATTTACTAAGCGCCAAGACTACAAATGGGACAACTCTTTATTCTCCTTTAGCCCTTATCTTCTCTTCCCGCAGCACTTACCCCAACCGGACTCAGCGCTATACGGCTTCTGACGACTGAATAGCCCACTCGCCTTCAACCAAGAATCTCGCAGTCGAATCTTGGATTTAGATATTTAGATTCCCTAGAGTTTTTCTCTTCACTAAATTCTTGGTTTTCCTTTCCGTCGGACCGATACGCAACCGACTCAATTGACTTTCACGAGGGAATAGCCGATAGGGACGCCAACGTTCTGGCGGCAAATCCTCTAACAGGTCCCTGGATGCATTTTCAACAGAGATAGCCTGACGTTTTGACCTGTTACCGTCTTTTTGGTTTTCCCTTGACCTGTCGTTCGCCTGCCACTCTGAGCACTAGATGGCGCCACAAAAAACTCAGCATTCCCTGCTACAAGCGCTACAAAAGCCCCCCCGAAAGATCAGGCTTGGGGGTTACACTCCCAAGAATGATAACAGGACAGCTTGAAGCAGTTGGTTTACTGACAAAGATCTTTCGCGTGAAACCGTCCTACGTAACGACCCTGCAAATCCTCTAACTCATAGTAGGCCTGCCCTATCTTCTTTTTGACCCTGGCCTTCAGAAAGGCCGGACCCAACTTCGCGCTGTACCCTGACTGAAAATTGCTCTGCCTGAAATTTCTTCGGAACACCTCCTGGCCGACATTGTAGGATATGTCTCTCGACCGTAAGTTATACTGCCGTCCATTCTTATCGTTCTGTTTTTTCATGACTTCTAGAGCCTTGCTTCGAACCAAGTCTAATGAATCCTCCCGCGAGAAAACTGCTGACCTGTCGTCCATCACCCGCAATGCTCTCAGAAGCTTGTATGTTGCCCCGGAAGTGATGAAATGCTGTCCGAACACCATATAATAAGGAGTTGCATTCAGACTTGCATGCACCGCCGAACGCAATGCGCAGCAAATGCTGCTGAGGTGCTCGTCCCAGTCCTTCTGATCCTCGCGCACATAAGATCGGATTGCTGCAATCACCGAGCGATTTACACGTTCGGAAGCATTAGCTTGGGGTGCGTACAGGGCCGTGAGAGTGTGCGAAACTTTATATTCCCGGAGTAGCTTTTGGAATGCCTCAGACTTAAATTGTGTGCCATTGTCGGATACTATTGTCTCCGGAACCCCGAAAGCATGAAAAAGATCTTGCTGCATGTATTTGACTACCACGTCCGCGGTCAACTTCTTCACTGCCTTAAGAAACACATATTTAGAATAGTGATCGAGGACGATAAAGATGCCTATATGTCCACTTCTTGAACGGGGATATGGCCCCAGGAAATCTACATATAATTTCTGGAAGAAACGTTGTGACTCGGGCGCAATTCCAATCTTCGGTCTCTGGATTGTATTGGGGGCCTTGGTAGTCTTGCAGACATCACAAGCCTGGATATACTTCTTCACATCGGCAACCAAACCAGGCCAGTAATAATACCGCCGTATCCTTTCTAGGGTTTTGTGAATGCCTCCATGGGAAGCCAGTGAATTGTCGTGCGCGTTACGCAAAACGTCAACCACTAACCCTTGAGGAATCCAGAGTTTCCAAATGAGCACATCATGTAGCACCTCTCCTGTTGCGTGATCTGACCTACGATACAACAAGTTATCTACAATTTTGAGATCTGGCAACTTATCAATATTGGCCCTAACCCTTTCTACGATCTCCACGTAATCTTCTGCCTTGAATTCTGGCGATTCCAAATCCACCAACAACCCATTGCTCGCGTCTAGAGTCGCCACTTCCTCCTCATTTACGCGAGAAAGAGCATCCGGAACCACATTAAGCCTGCCGCTACGATGCTCGATTTTAAACGAGAAACTCTGCAGCTTTAATGCCCATCGGGCTAGACGTGAGTGTAAGTCAGTTTGTGACATGAGCCACTTTAAAGAGGCGTGATCAGTGATTACAGTAAATTCATGCCCCTCGATATAAGCTCTGAACCTATTTATGCAAACTATTGCGGCCAGACATTCTTGTTCGGTGACCGAATAATTCTTTTGGGCTTTGTTGAGTTTTTTCGATACAAACGCAATCGGATATTCGTCCCCCTCCGGCGTCTTCTGCACCAGCACTCCCCCAACGCCTGTCTTGCTAGCGTCGCAGTGAACATAGAATGGTTTGCTAAAATCAGGACTACGCAAAACTGGCGCTGAGCAAAGCATCTCCTTCAACTTTTCAAAAGCCTCCTGACCCTCTGGAGTCATTGAAAATTTCTGTCTGGGTTTGAGCAAGTCCGTGAGAGGCGCGGCTACCGATGCGAAGTTGCTTATAAACTTCCTGTACCAGCCTACCATACCTAGGAAGCGACGCAGAGACTTTAGGGATTTTGGCAAAGGAAAATCGGACATGGCCGAAATCTTATCCGGATCTGTACGAATCACCCCTTCGCCTACTATATGCCCCAAATACCGCACTGACTTCATGCAAAACTTGCTTTTCTCCACATTCAGCGTTAACCCTGCCGCTTTAATGTAACTTGCCACTTCACTCAACACCCTCCGATGTGACTCGAAACTGTCCGACACAATCAAAAGGTCGTCCAGGTACACAAAAACTTCATTTCTTAAACTGGCCGGAATTACCTTGTCCATCAACCTTGTCATGGTCTGCGAAGCATTAGTGAGACCAAAAGGCATTACCTTATACTGGTAGAGAGGTTTCCCCGGAACCGTGAACGCTGTTTTATCGCGTGAGCTCGGCTCTAAGGGAACTTGCCAATAGGCATCCTTAAGATCCAGGCTCGAAATAAACAACGCCTTAGGAAGACGTCCTAGAATCCCATCAATTTGTGGTAACGGATACGCGTCTTTTTTGGTCACCGCGTTAACTTTCCTACTATCTAAACATAGCCTCACCTTTCCTGGCTTCTGCACCAATACTACCGGTGATGACCACGCACTATCGGATTCCTCTATCACCCCTAAGCTGAGCATCCGATCTATCTCCGCATATAACAATTTCTCTACCGCAGGAGATACAGGGAAGTGTCTCTGCTTCACGGCTTTTGCATCACCTACATCAATTGAATGCGAAAGCAGAGCCGTCTTTCCTAGACCGGAAACGGAAAACGAAGGAAATAAATTGATGGTCGCTTGCAACTGGTCCATTTCCCCTCGGCTGAGGTTCTGCGGTTCATGAACTATCTCTGCCAGCGACATGCTGGGTGGTAATAAATCGAAACTTGACCAAAAGTCGATCCCTAAATACAAGTCCTGGCTGAGCGATGGAATAATGTGCAGCTCAAGGTCCTTCACTGCACCCTTATACTGCACCGGTGTCCGCAGTCGTCCCACTACCTCTTGCCTCCGTCCATCCGCAGTGGAAGCATTTACAACTCCTCTCTTAAAAGGAATTCGGCTTTGGATTACGCGTTCTGCTAACTTTCCGCCTATAACACTCATAGCTGCTCCGGTGTCCAATAGACCAAGGACCGTTTGATCCAACAGGCGAACTTCCGCATATGGACGCTTGTCCTTCTGCTTGTAACGAATGCAATTTATCGCTTTCGCCGCCTGCCGGAACGCTCTCATCCTTCTTGCACTCCTTGTGAGGGACTTATTACTGGGTTGGTCGTTGGTGAAAAGCGAATGGGATCTGGCATGGACTAGTTGTGGCCAGACTAAAGCTTGGTGTATGTCGGATTCTGATTTCTCAGACGGAAGCTGGGCGGTAGTTTTAAGTATCCCTACTGGGATTTCGCCTCTGCACTCGACTGCTTGCGCTGAACACTGACCGGCTGGCGAGGCTGGGTGTTCACTTTGCCGTTTTTTTGGCATTTGCTACACGACGGCTTATATTTATTAGGTGCTCCGCACCCAAAGCAAAAAATTTTCCTTTTGCTATCGCAATCGTGGTAGCGATGCCCCTCCTTTCGGCAGTTCCAGCAAATCAGTGCCATGGCTGCCACCTCGTCCTCTTCTTCTACATCCGAGAATTCGGAGGCCTCCTCTAATTGGGCTTCCTCTACCAATTCCGCAACCTGTTTCCGGAAAGGAATCAATTTCTGGTACCCATGACTCCGCCTAACGTCGTCGAGAAAACCCTCCCTTCTACGACAGACTTCTCTCAAGCGTTCTACGGAGTCGATTTGGACATTCAGGAGCTCATGTCTAATTTCAGGTCGCAAATTGCGCCGTAAGGTTTCCACAATCGCTTTCTCTGACATGGGAGTTTCCAAATCATCCATCAGCTGTATCAGGGCGTCGTGGAAGGAATCGAAATTTTCTTTTTCTTTTTGCTTCCTGTCCCTTATCGCTTCTCTGATATCCACATCGGTTCGAGAATCCCTAAACTGCTTTCTTAGAGCTTGGCATAACCGGTCCCATCTCATCGATCCTGAAGTCTTGTGGTAACGCCAATAAAAATCTCTGGCCTTTCCGTCAAAAAGCAGACTGGCTTTACTGCACAGAACTGGAAAATTTCCTTCGAGAGTCTGATGCGTCAAAGCCTCTACCCTATAGAGAAAATTATCAATGCTCAATCCTTCTTGGGTACCATTAAAACGTAATTTCCAACTATTGAGGATATGGGCGACTTTGTCCGGTCGCTGACTCAGATCTGAGACTGCACTGCTTGGACGGTCGTAGCTCGGAAACTGTGCTGAATACTGACTATTCAGTCCCTGTCGGAATGTATCCTCCCCTTCTCTGTCCCTATTTTGTTGGACCGGATTATCCGCTTCCCCACGTCTATTCCCTTGAGGAATGCTATTGCCAGTCTCTTGGAAATGTGCTGCTATGCTGGACTGAATGATTTGAGCCATTTTGTCCGTGAGCTGGGCTACCACCTCGTTTTGCATCGTGCTGATGGCCTGTGTAACCATGCTACTAACTCTTTCCGCGGTTATGGCTGCTGCATCGTTTTGCTTGGCCTGGGACCTGGTATTATGAGGAGTACTTCTATCGACGCATAGCGTCTTGCATGTGGGACAGGTAGTATGGGTCTTGACATGTGACTCAATACAAGTTTTGTGAAACTCGTGGCTGCACTTTGTTTTCAATGTAGGAGCCGAAGCCAAAGTTTTCCCACACAACTGGCATTTTGGCGCCGGAGCCGGTTCAGGCTCGTTATCGGGGTTCTCCATTGTAAAAAAATAAATCAAACTTAATTGCTAACTGTCCTGACAAAAATATGTCCCACAAAAACTACACGACAAAACATAAACACTTACTTATCAAACGCAGACAAAACCAAAGTTAAAAATGTGTTAATAGTAAAACTAAATTAAGTATTCTGGTTAAAAGTCAGATAACTTATGCTAGCAAACCTAAGATGACCTAAAAATTCAAAAATAATAAGTAATTGTACGTGAACTCAAATTGCAAAGAGAACTGATTCCTCGTGTTATAATTCATAGCTTCCAACGTTGCCAACTTAGGGTCAATGGCCCAGCAAACGGCACAGCTGTTCTCAAGTCTCGCTTCCCTTGTACAGCGAGAGAGCTAGCAAATCAACAGCCCTACCAAATAACACACATGGAATGTAAACCACAAGAATAGAACGCAAAGAATATGATACGATAAAATAAAGTCATAAAAATGTTTGCCTTACGCATAGCTAATCCCCATGCGAAACGGACCCTATGCTAATTGAGACCCCAATTCCTAAGCACAAAAGAAAATGAAAAGAATGTGTACGCGCGCAGACGCCTTGCACTTGTCGCTGTCTAATCAAAACCAACAACAACTGCAGGCGCGAGCCGTGGCCAGCTGCTGCTTTGATTCGCGCCGCTGTCGTCCAAACATCTCGGCTCGGCACTCTACACTTGCAATGAGCATGCTGCTTCTGATTTCACTCGTGGCCAACGGAATTCTATAATCAAGATTAATCCGAGTATGTCCAACGCGCTAAAGCTCATCAGCAGCAATGTCTAAGCCTTCCGCACAGTCCTTCAGCCGTGGGCAGGGTTCCGTAAGTAAACGAGATTCCCTCTGCAGTCCTATGCGCCCGAAAGACCATGTTTAAGACTCCTGCCTCAGAAAAAGTAGGGTATTATTAAGATCGATGCACTTTTCGAAACGCTCCTCAGACGTGGCCGGATGAAAAGTCAAAACTTCTGCTTCCGTTTTCCGAATCGTCTGACAAGCCCTCTACTTGGTGTTGAGAAAAGAAGATATTCTTGAGCAATGACCACTTTCAGAGAAACAATTTTGGTCAATGCCGTCTATGCTGAATCGGGAAGTTTTAAAGACAAAAAAAAAGGATGTCACAGTGTTGATGGTGTCACACCTGAAAAGGTGTGGCTACACGTTGGGCGCCAATTTTTAGTTATAATACTATATCTATGATTCATAAATGTAACGTGTCATCTACGCACGTCTGTGTATATAAATCCTGCCAGGCTAGCTGTCATTCAGCGAAGGGAAGCACACGCTTTGGGTTTCCGGCCTCTGCTCGTCGGCTATTGGAGTGATGTTCTTGCCCCCCTCCTGCTGGTGGCCTATACGCATTATACCGCGAATGAAGTAGCGTGTCACGACGAAAATGCTTAACCGGGAGACACTGTTTATCCCTGAATAGAATTGTGGATGTGTGCTGGAAAGGTATCTCAACTCCGCCTCTGGTGTTGTCGAGGTCGTGTCGCCCCCCCTACCATGGCCATTCCAAACCGTTCGATTTAATGACGGAATGGCCCCTTTGTCCGGGGCGTCCTACATGGGGAATTTGCCAGCGAAAGCAAAGCGGTAGATTAATACATTATAAAGTTTATTCACCTACTGGCTAAAACACTAACATTACCCGCAAATACCATAATATAATCACCCACATTAAAAGAGTAGCTAAATGAAATATATGTATAAAAATTCCTACAAATACTTGGCTATGTGTCATACAAACGATATACTAAATAAGTCCGAAATGGACAAACTAACTTGCTTGCTGACTCCGTAATGCTACGAAACCAATTCGAGTGGGCACTTCTCCCTCTCACTCACCGACCGGCCCTAGTTCCCTTGTTTCAAGTTGTATTTATTAATAATAGAATTTAAGTCCACTCATACCTTTTCTCCAGTTTATGGCTCCATCGGCGAAAGCGCTTTCCTCGATGAATACCTAAAGCTGCTGTGGTGGAAGAACACTTAAATGGGCACAAGGTTGGGGGAAATCATATTTGCAGATCGGCGAGAGTCACGAGAAGCCACTACCGGAATCAAATCTAAATCTCTCCTAATTAGCTCCGCACAGAAATCATAATTAATTACACATTTACAAACACGAATACAATTACTCCGTCAATCCGTTGCTTCCTCTTTTTTTTCTATTCTCTTTCTCCCAACTGTTATCTATGTTTCCTTTCCACCTCCTGGGCGAACGGGAACAACTCAAATTCTTTCCCCTGCTTCTGCAGGTGAAAGGTACGCGAAAGCAAAGAAAAAGGCCAAACGGCCAATCTCCGACGGTGCTAGATTAACACTTTCTCTCCGCCGCTCTGCTCGCGACCAAGGGACGGGCCCTCCTTATCTGCCGCGTCGCGCTCGACTACTAAAGTGCCGACGCCAACGCCTCGGGAAGCTAGCCGCTTGGGGGGACCGAGCGTTCCCCAAATGTCTTCTCCCTCTGCTTCCACGCTCGCTTCTCCGATGGCTGAGCGCTTTCCAGATAATCCCAAAGGTTTAAACGCCACTTTGTTAGGCTTGCGGCTGTTGTTGTTTGCTGGCTGGCTTCCTTGGACGATCGAATCCGCACTGATTAACTCGATTTACTAAGCGCCAAGACTACAAATGGGACAACTCTTTATTCTCCTTTAGCCCTTATCTTCTCTTCCCGCAGCACTTACCCCAACCGGACTCAGCGCTATACGGCTTCTGACGACTGAATAGCCCACTCGCCTTCAACCAAGAATCTCGCAGTCGAATCTTGGATTTAGATATTTAGATTCCCTAGAGTTTTTCTCTTCACTAAATTCTTGGTTTTCCTTTCCGTCGGACCGATACGCAACCGACTCAATTGACTTTCACGAGGGAATAGCCGATAGGGACGCCAACGTTCTGGCGGCAAATCCTCTAACAGGTCCCTGGATGCATTTTCAACAGAGATAGCCTGACGTTTTGACCTGTTACCGTCTTTTTGGTTTTCCCTTGACCTGTCGTTCGCCTGCCACTCTGAGCACTAGATGGCGCCACAAAAAACTCAGCATTCCCTGCTACAAGCGCTACACTCGCCCTCACCGACGACCAGAACCAAAAGCTGCTCAAGGAGAAGAAGCTGCTCGAAGAGCGGGCCAACGATCTCTCCCAGACGCTCGCCGAGGAGGAGGAGAAGGCCAAGCACCTGGCCAAACTGAAGGCCAAGCACGAGGCCACCATCGCCGAGCTCGAGGAGCGCATGCACAAGGATCAGCAGCAGCGCCAGGAGACGGACCGCACCAAGCGAAAGGTGGAAACCGAGGTGGCGGACCTTAGGGAGCAGCTGAATGAGCGACGCACCCAAGTGGAGGAGATGCAGGCGCAGCTGTTGAAGCGCGAGGAGGAGCTCACCCAGACCCTGATGCGCATTGACGAGGAGTCCGCCACCAAGGCCACCGCCCAGAAGGCCCAACGTGAACTCGAATCGCAGCTCGCCGAGATCCAGGAGGATCTCGAGGCCGAGAAGGCGGCCCGCGCCAAGGCCGAGAAGGTGCGACGCGACCTCAGCGAGGAGCTCAAAGCACTCAAGAACGAGCTTCTCGACTCCCTGGACACCACGGCCGCCCAACAAGAGCTGCGCTCCAAGCGCGAACAGGAGCTGGCCACGCTGAAGAAGTCGCTGGAGGAAGAGGGTGTGAACCACGAGGGCGTCCTGGCCGAAATGCGGCACAAGCACTCGCAGGAGCTGAACGGCATCAACGATCAGTTGGAGAACCTGCGCAAGGCCAAGTCCGTGCTGGAGAAGGCCAAGGGTACGCTGGAGGCGGAGAACGCCGATCTGGCCACCGAATTGCGCAGCGTCAACAGCTCCCGGCAGGAGATCGAACGACGCAAGCAGGCCGAATCCCAAATCGCAGAGCTTCAGGTGAGTGACGAAAGCAGAAGGTGGCCGAACGATCTCTATTCTGATTCTGTTTGCAGGTGAAACTGGCCGAGATCGAACGCGCACGATCGGAATTGCAGGAGAAGTGCACAAAGCTGCAGCAGGAGGCGGAGAATATCACCAATCAGCTGGAGGAGGCCGAGCTGAAGGCATCGGCAGCCGTCAAGTCGGCCAGCAATATGGAGTCGCAGCTGACGGAAGCGCAGCAGCAGCTGGAGGAGGAGACACGCCAGAAACTGGGCCTCAGCTCCAAGCTGCGCCAGATCGAGTCCGAGAAGGAGGCGCTGCAGGAGCAGCTCGAGGAGGATGAGGAGGCCAAGCGTAACTTTGAGCGCAAACTGGCCGAGGTCACCGGCCAGATGCAGGAGATCAAGAAGAAGGCTGAGGAGGATGCCGACCTGGCCAAGGAGCTGGAGGAGGGCAAGAAGCGGCTCAACAAGGAGATCGAGGTGTTGGAGCGACAGGTGAAGGAGCTGATTGCCCAGAACGATCGCCTGGACAAGAGCAAAAAGAAGATCCAATCGGAGCTGGAGGATGCCACCATCGAGCTGGAGACGCAACGCACGAAGGTAGGTCCCTGGCCCTCGTCATATTCCTTGAAGGACTCCCTTTGCTAATCCCCAATCCCAATCCCAATCCCTCATAGGTGCTCGAGTTGGAGAAGAAGCAGAAGAACTTCGACAAGACCCTCGCCGAGGAGAAAGCCATATCAGAGCAGATCGCCCAGGAACGCGACACTGCAGAGCGGGAGGCGCGCGAGAAGGAGACCAAGGTGCTGTCGGTGTCCCGCGAGCTGGACGAGGCCTTCGACAAGATCGAAGATCTCGAGAACAAGCGCAAGACACTCCAGAACGAGCTAGACGACCTGGCCAACTCCCAAGGCACCGCCGACAAGAACGTCCACGAGCTTGAGAAGGCCAAGCGCGCCCTGGAGTCGCAGCTGGCCGAGCTGAAAGCACAAAACGAGGAGCTCGAGGACGACCTCCAGCTGACGGAGGATGCCAAGCTGCGTCTCGAGGTCAATATGCAGGCCCTGCGCTCCCAGTTTGAGCGCGACCTGCTGGCCAAGGAGGAGGGGGCGGAGGAGAAGCGGCGAGGACTGGTCAAGCAATTGCGCGATCTGGAAGCGGAGCTCGATGAGGAGCGCAAGCAGCGAACGGCCGCCGTGGCATCGAAGAAGAAGCTGGAGGGCGACCTCAAGGAGATCGAGACCACGATGGAGATGCATAACAAGGTGAAGGAGGATGCCCTGAAGCACGCCAAAAAGCTGCAAGCACAAGTCAAGGATGCGCTTCGCGACGCCGAGGAGGCCAAGGCGGCCAAGGAGGAGCTGCAGGCGCAGAGCAAGGAGGCCGAGCGCAAGGTCAAGGCCTTGGAGGCAGAAGTATTACAGCTGACCGAGGATTTGGCCAGCTCGGAGCGGGCCCGACGGGCGGCCGAAACGGAGCGCGACGAGCTTGCCGAGGAGATTGCCAACAGTTCCAGCAAGGGATCGCTGATGGTCGACGAGAAGCGGCGACTGGAGGCCCGCATTGCCACACTCGAGGAGGAGCTGGAGGAGGAGCAGTCCATTTCGGAGGTTCTGCTCGACCGCAGCCGCAAGGCGCAGCTGCAGATCGAGCAGCTGACCACCGAGCTAGCCAACGAGAAGTCCAACTCGCAGAAGAACGAGAATGGACGCGCCCTGCTCGAGCGCCAGAACAAGGAGCTGAAGGCCAAGCTGGCCGAGATTGAGACGGCACAACGTACCAAGGTGAAGGCCACCATCGCCACGCTCGAGGCCAAAATCGCCAATCTGGAGGAGCAGCTGGAGAGCGAGGGCAAGGAGCGACTGCTGCAGCAGAAGGCCAACCGCAAGATGGACAAGAAGATCAAGGAGCTGACGATGAACATCGAAGACGAGCGGAGACATGTCGACCAGCACAAGGAGCAAATGGATAAGGTAAGCAGCCCGACCGTTCCTGACTGTGGGATGGTTATACTAAAGGATTCGTTTTGCTCCCACAGCTGAATAGCCGCATCAAATTGCTCAAGCGCAATCTGGACGAGACGGAGGAGGAACTGCAGAAGGAGAAGACACAGAAGCGCAAGTACCAGCGCGAGTGCGAGGATATGATTGAATCGCAGGAGGCCATGAACCGTGAGATCAACTCACTCAAAACTAAACTACGGTAGGTGCAGATCCCTGTTCGATCAAGGGTTTTGTGACGGAAGGGGGAAGTCTCTAGCGCTATGTCTCTCTTTCGCTCTCTTCCGGGATTCAGATTCTTCCTATATTGTTTTGACATTTTATTGTTTTGGTTTAAGCTCCATCCAAGTGGCCGAGACCGAAAAGGCCAAGGCCTATTCGCCCAAAAAGGATGCCGCACTCATTATGAATTGTGAGGGTCTGCATTAGGTTTCGAATCGTTTCGCTTCTTTCTCGTAGGCGCTGTAAGTGCTGCTGGCCAAGATCCATAGTCAGATCCTCAGACCCAGACCCAGACCCAGACCCAGTGAATGTGAACCAGAAACCAATCCAAACCAAAGAAAACCTAGCAACCACACGTCTGTGTACATCTCTCTGCATGTTAGGAACACACCATCCAGCAAAATCATCCAACAGTGCGAACTAATGCCGTTCAAACTCCTATTTTAAATAGAACTTAGTTCGTGCAACTCCAACCTCTGTTCTGTTATTTTTGTATTCCCCCATGCACTGCACGTCTACCCAGAACCATCCTCTACTATATATTGTAAACCCTGATACTAATCCTGCAACTTGTATGTCTCCCTTTCCTTTAGACGCACCGGCGGCATGGGCCTCAGCTCCAGCCGGCTCACGGGCACACCTTCATCGAAGCGCGGAGGAGGCGGTGGTGGGGGCGGCGGCGGCGGTGACGACAGCTCATCGGTGCAGGATGAATCATTAGATAGCGAGGATTCGGGCAATTGACGCGTTAATTATTAGGTCAAGATCGAGAATAGGACGGAGAAGAGATGAAGAAGAGAAGAGCAAAATAAACGACGTAAACCAACAAAACCAACATTTTATAACGACAAACGAGGGGGAACGTTGTGAGTTGCTGCGGACACCGCAACTCTACGGTTATACCCGATACTAAGTCAGTATAACTCTCCTCCGGCAGACGCCGCTAATATTAAACGACACGACAAAGAGTGCGTGCGAGAGAGACAGAAAATCAGTCTGAGCGTGACGTCGGGCGCTGCGTAGCAACTGAAAATTGATTTCTTGCTTTTGGCTACAAATCTGATCCAGATTCAGCGATCTGATAGATATGGTCATTATCTATGATTCTGCGTTTTTAGTTTTCTCGAATGTGCAATATTGTGGATGCAACAGATTTTCGTCTTTTGTGGGGGCGGAACGGGGTGGGGCGAAATTCTGAGATATACGTTTTATAGTGAGATCTAACAGAAGTGCGGATACCAAATTTGGTTACTCTAGCCTTAATAGTCTCTGAGATTTGTGGATGCCCCAGATTTTCGTCCTTTGCGGGGGCGGAAGGGGGTGTGGCGAAATTTGGACACGAAACGGTCAAGGTCCGATATCACAGGAGTGTGGATACCAAATTTGGTTGCTCTGGCTCTTATAGGTTCTGAGATCCTTGAACTCATATTTTGCAATTGACAAAACCGACCATGAAACCTGTGTGTTAGAGAGAGACAGAGCGAGAAAGAATGAAATTGTTTTCTTGATTCTGGCTATAATCATTATTCGATCTGGTTCAGATTTTGCACTGTAGAAGATATGGTCATCCTCACCGATTCTGCGTTTTTGGTTTTATCGTATCTTTAAAAATGTGGATGCCACAGATTTTCGTCCTTTGTGGGGGCGGAAGTGGGCGGGGCGAAGTTTTGAAATATTTTTGTAGCAGTGACATATCACAGAAGTCTGGATCCAAAACATCGTTGCTCTAGCTCTTATAGTCTTTGAACACTAGGCGCTGAAGGGGACGGACGGACGGACGGACGGACGGACGGACAGACGGACAGACAGACAGGGCTCAATCGACTCGGCTATTGATGCTGATCAAGAATATATATACTTTATGGGGTCGGAAACGATTCCTTCTGGACGTTACACACATCCACTTTTACCACAAATCTAATATACCCCAATACTCATTTTGAGTATCGGGTATAAAAACATAAACAATGAAACAAAAAAAGCAAAAAGAAAAACGATGTTGTCAAACACTCCAATTTCCCCCAATTTAAATTTATATAAAACAACCGTAAACACATAAGAAACTTTCCCCGCATCCCCCGATTGGCTGCCGATCGGAGCAAGCATCGAAAATAAAAACGAAAATTATGCAACTCAAAAACAACCGAAACCCAGAAACTTATTAACTTCCTTCAGCATATCTTTAGGATACACTCACTTCCACGTTGCAATCAATCTTTAAATACATACATAAATACCTAACATAGAACAGCCCGTAGCATTGCAATACGATGCAATATGTAATTCATGCATTTAACAACTAAAACGGTTCTCAAAATGGAAACGAATCCGAACAGAGCTGAGTAAAAACAAAAGATAATCGGAAAGAGAATGTTGAACAAGCAACTAATGTACGAATTTAATTTCGTTTTTGTTTAGAACTAAACAATAAAATTTGCTATATTATATACATAAAATGATTTTGTACTGTTAGCCGTTAGGTTGCTCTGGATTGAGGAATAGGAAATACAGAGATCAGTGTATAATTTCTAGAGTTATTCATGATCTCGGCATGTATTCTGGTTCTCTTCAAAATTGGGGTAGTTTGACCGGAATTTAAATTGAAATTTGTGCTTTTTAGTGTGACCATCTTTTCCAATTGTTATCGATACCATCGAAATTCGATTTTTTCTGCATACTTTAGAGCACTGGAAATACCATTAAATCGGAGGGAATTTTAAGAAACATTAAAAACTGAACATGTGATTTCTTTCCTGCAAGCGTGGATTTAGAAATAATAATATGCCATATTATTTAAGAAAAGATAGAATATACATAAATGAGAATATAAGTTTATTAACATTTTTACATATATACAAACTGATGGCTTCATACTACAGTACAGGTAACTGGCTGACTAAGATGTACGTTTAATCCTAGAAAAAAAATTCGAAAATCTCATACAAGTCTGGATAATTTTCCCCGTCCCCGCCCATGACTAACTAACTAACTATCTAACTAATGGCACCCTATATGTTTTTTTGATCCTCATTTATGTATGTTTTGATGATGCATTTCCTCTCACAAAAGAGTACCTTCCAAGGGGCTCTGTGTTCTGTTTTCCCATTTCCATATCAAGACCACACATACACTTTGTACATCTGTTTACATCTCTCTGCTCACTGCTCCCTCCTCTTGCCCTCCATTCCATGCCACGCATTTTTAGAGTAGTCAAGAGGCATTTTCGGTAAAGTATGCTCTACTGTACACACCCCCCCCCTACCCTCTATAAGTAAATCCTAAACAAAACTAAAACTAACCATACATATATACGTAATGTGAATATACGATTTTCAGTTGTAGATAAATAGCTAGATCTAGATACATATGATTTTAAGGCTTCCCCTTCCCATAACCTACCCAAAAAATCCTGAATAATTACAGATCTATTCGGTGTTAGCGAATAAATACGTAAACGTCAAAATATTGACCAAGAAACAAAAACAATATAAGTATCAACGGAATATCGATATAGCAATGGAGAGTGATCAGAATGAGGTAAAAGAATCCAACCGGCTGGAGCAGCCATCGCCGCCGCCGCCGAACGGCAGAGTAGAGGAGTTTTGTCCCGTGTTCAGTACAATTTTTAGAGTAGTCTTTTGCTTGCTTTCCGTAGATTAATCCTTTGAGAACTGCATGTGGTTGTCCTTGTCCTTGTCGATTGTTTGTTGCATGTTTTCTATGTGTACATTGTGCTTTTTTTGTGTTGCTAACCCTAGACATCGTTAGATCTCTGAAGAACCTGCAATAATCCCATTCTCTTGTGTCCTCCCGCTACTCAGGGTGAACTGGAGCAACAACTGCTGCAAGCGAATCCCATCTACACGAAGGTTAAGCCCCTGCTGGAGGTCACCAAGCAGGAGGAGAAGCTCGTCCAGAAGGAGGATGAGCTGAAGCAGGTGCGCGAGAAGCTCGACACGCTGGCCAAGAACACCCAGGAGTACGAGCGCAAGTACCAGCAGGCGCTGGTGGAGAAAACCAGGCTCGCCGAACATCTGCAGGCCGAGACTGAGCTGTGCGACGAGGCGGAGGAGTCGCGCTCGCGTCTGATGGCTCGCAAACAGGAGCTGGAGGACATGATGCAGGAGCTGGAGACGCGCGTCGAGGAGGAGGAGGAGCGTGTATTGGCCCTGGGCGGTGAGAAGAAAAAGCTGGAGCTGCACATCCAGGACCTCGAGGAGCAGCTGGAGGAGGAGGAGGCCGCGCGCCAGAAGCTGCAGCTGGAGAAGGTCCAGTTGGACGGGAAGATCAAGAAGCACGAGGAGGATCTCGCCCTCACCGACGACCAGAACCAAAAGCTGCTCAAGGAGAAGAAGCTGCTCGAAAAGCGGGCCAACGATCTCTCCCAGACGCTCGCCGAGGAGGAGGAGAAGGCCAAGCACCTGGCCAAACTGAAGGCCAAGCACGAGGCCACCATCGCCGAGCTCGAGGAGCGCATGCACAAGGATCAGCAGCAGCGCCAGGAGACGGACCGCACCAAGCGAAAGGTGGAAACCGAGGTGGCGGACCTTAGGGAGCAGCTGAATGAGCGACGCACCCAAGTGGAGGAGATGCAGGCGCAGCTGTTGAAGCGCGAGGAGGAGCTCACCCAGACCCTGATGCGCATTGACGAGGAGTCCGCCACCAAGGCCACCGCCCAGAAGGCCCAACGTGAACTCGAATCGCAGCTCGCCGAGATCCAGGAGGATCTCGAGGCCGAGAAGGCGGCCCGCGCCAAGGCCGAGAAGGTGCGACGCGACCTCAGCGAGAAGCTCAAAGCACTCAAGAACGAGCTTCTCGACTCCCTGGACACCACGGCCGCCCAACAAGAGCTGCGCTCCAAGCGCGAACAGGAGCTGGCCACGCTGAAGAAGTCGCTGGAGGAAGAGGGTGTGAACCACGAGGGCGTCCTGGCCGACATGCGGCACAAGCACTCGCAGGAGCTGAACGGCATCAACGATCAGTTGGAGAACCTGCGCAAGGCCAAGTCCGTGCTGGAGAAGGCCAAGGGTACGCTGGAGGCGGAGAACGCCGATCTGGCCACCGAATTGCGCAGCGTCAACAGCTCCCGGCAGGAGATCGAACGACGCAAGCAGGCCGAATTCCAAATCGCAGAGCTTCAGGTGAGTGACGAAAGCAGAAAGTGGCCGAACGATCTCTATTCTGATTCTGTTTGCAGGTGAAATTGGCCGAGATCGAACGCGCACGATCGGAATTGCAGGAGAAGTGCACAAAGCTGCAGCAGGAGGCGGAGAATATCACCAATCAGCTGGAGGAGGCCGAGCTGAAGGCATCGGCAGCCGTCAAGTCGGCCAGCAATATGGAGTCGCAGCTGACGGAAGCGCAGCAGCAGCTGGAGGAGGAGACACGCCAGAAACTGGGCCTCAGCTCCAAGCTGCGCCAGATCGAGTCCGAGAAGGAGGCGCTGCAGGAGCAGCTCGAGGAGGATGAGGAGGCCAAGCGTAACTTTGAGCGCAAACTGGCCGAGGTCACCGGCCAGATGCAGGAGATCAAGAAGAAGGCTGAGGAGGATGCCGACCTGGCCAAGGAGCTGGAGGAGGGCAAGAAGCGGCTCAACAAGGAGATCGAGGTGTTGGAGCGACAGGTGAAGGAGCTGATTGCCCAGAACGATCGCCTGGACAAGAGCAAAAAGAAGATCCAATCGGAGCTGGAGGATGCCACCATCGAGCTGGAGACGCAACGCACGAAGGTAGGTCCCTGGCCCTCGTCATAGTTCCTTGAAGGACTCCCTTTGCTAATCCCCAATCCCAATCCCAATCCCTCATAGGTGCTCGAGTTGGAGAAGAAGCAGAAGAACTTCGACAAGACCCTCGCCGAGGAGAAAGCCATATCAGAGCAGATCGCCCAGGAATGCGACACTGCAGAGCGGGAGGCGCTCGAGAAGGAGACCAAGGTGCTGTCGGTGTCCCGCGAGCTGGACGAGGCCTTCGACAAGATCGAAGATCTCGAGAACAAGCGCAAGACACTCCAGAACGAGCTAGACGACCTGGCCAACTCCCAAGGCACCGCCGACAAGAACGTCCACGAGCTTGAGAAGGCCAAGCGCGCCCTGGAGTCGCAGCTGGCCGAGCTGAAAGCACAAAACGAGGAGCTCGAGGACGACCTCCAGCTGACGGAGGATGCCAAGCTGCGTCTCGAGGTCAATATGCAGGCCCTGCGCTCCCAGTTTGAGCGCGACCTGCTGGCCAAGGAGGAGGGGGCGGAGGAGAAGCGGCGAGGACTGGTCAAGCAATTGCGCGATCTGGAAGCGGAGCTCGATGAGGAGCGCAAGCAGCGAACGGCCGCCGTGGCATCGAAGAAGAAGCTGGAGGGCGACCTCAAGGAGATCGAGACCACGATGGAGATGCATAACAAGGTGAAGGAGGATGCCCTGAAGCACGCCAAAAAGCTGCAAGCACAAGTCAAGGATGCGCTTCGCGCCGCCGAGGAGGCCAAGGCGGCCAAGGAGGAGCTGCAGGCGCAGAGCAAGGAGGCCGAGCGCAAGGTCAAGGCCTTGGAGGCAGAAGTATTACAGCTGACCGAGGATTTGGCCAGCTCGGAGCGGGCCCGACGGGCGGCCGAAACGGAGCGCGACGAGCTTGCCGAGGAGATTGCCAACAGTTCCAGCAAGGGATCGCTGATGGTCGACGAGAAGCGGCGACTGGAGGCCCGCATTGCCACACTCGAGGAGGAGCTGGAGGAGGAGCAGTCCATTTCGGAGGTTCTGCTCGACCGCAGCCGCAAGGCGCAGCTGCAGATCGAGCAGCTGACCACCGAGCTAGCCAACGAGAAGTCCAACTCGCAGAAGAACGAGAATGGACGCGCCCTGCTCGAGCGCCAGAACAAGGAGCTGAAGGCCAAGCTGGCCGAGATTGAGACGGCACAACGTACCAAGGTGAAGGCCACCATCGCCACGCTCGAGGCCAAAATCGCCAATCTGGAGGAGCAGCTGGAGAGCGAGGGCAAGGAGCGACTGCTGCAGCAGAAGGCCAACCGCAAGATGGACAAGAAGATCAAGGAGCTGACGATGAACATCGAAGACGAGCGGAGACATGTCGACCAGCACAAGGAGCAAATGGATAAGGTAAGCAGCCCGACCGTTCCTGACTGTGGGATGGTTATACTAAAGGATTCGTTTTGCTCCCACAGCTGAATAGCCGCATCAAATTGCTCAAGCGCAATCTGGACGAGACGGAGGAGGAACTGCAGAAGGAGAAGACACAGAAGCGCAAGTACCAGCGCGAGTGCGAGGATATGATTGAATCGCAGGAGGCCATGAACCGTGAGATCAACTCACTCAAAACTAAACTACGGTAGGTGCAGATCCCTGTTCGATCAAGGGTTTTGTGACGGAAGGGGGAAGTCTCTAGCGCTATGTCTCTCTTTCGCTCTCTTCCGGGATTCAGATTCTTCCTATATTGTTTTGACATTTTATTGTTTTGGTTTAAGCTCCATCCAAGTGGCCGAGACCGAAAAGGCCAAGGCCTATTCGCCCAAAAAGGATGCCGCACTCATTATGAATTGTGAGGGTCTGCATTAGGTTTCGAATCGTTTCGCTTCTTTCTCGTAGGCGCTGTAAGTGCTGCTGGCCAAGATCCATAGTCAGATCCTCAGACCCAGACCCAGACCCAGACCCAGTGAATGTGAACCAGAAACCACTCCAAACCAAAGAAAACCTAGCAACCACACCTCTGTGTACATCTCTCTGCATGTTAGGAACACACCATCCAGCAAAATCATCCAACAGTGCGAACTAATGCCGTTCAAACTCCTATTTTAAATAGAACTTAGTTCGTGCAACTCCAACCTCTGTTCTGTTATTTTTGTATTCCCCCATGCACTGCACGTCTACCCAGAACCATCCTCTACTATATATTGTAAACCCTGATACTAATCCTGCAACTTGTATGTCTCCCTTTCCTTTAGACGCACCGGCGGCATGGGCCTCAGCTCCAGCCGGCTCACGGGCACACCTTCATCGAAGCGCGGAGGAGGCGGTGGTGGGGGCGGCGGCGGCGGTGACGACAGCTCATCGGTGCAGGATGAATCATTAGATGGCGAGGATTCGGGCAATTGACGCGTTAATTATTAGGTCAAGATCGAGAATAGGACGGAGAAGAGATGAAGAAGAGAAGAGCAAAATAAACGACGTAAACCAACAAAACCAGCATTTTATAACGACAGAAAACATAAACAATGAAACAAAAAAAGCAAAAAGAAAAACAATGTTGTCAAACACTCCAATTTCCCCCAATTTAAATTTATATAAAACAACCATAAACACATAAGAAACTTTCCCCGCATCCCCCGATTGGCTGCCGATCGGAGCAAGCATCGAAAATAAAAACGAAAATTATGCAACTCAAAAACAACCGAAACCCAGAAACTTATTAACTTCCTTCAGCATATCTTTAGGATACACTCACTTCCACGTTGCAATCAATCTTTAAATACATACATAAATACCTAACATAGAACAGCCCGTAGCATAGCAATACGATGCAATATGTAATTCATGCATTTAACAACTAAAACGGTTCTCAAAATGGAAACGAATCCGAACAGAGCAGAGTAAAAACAAAAGATAATCGGAAAGAAAATGTTGAACAAGCAACTAATGTACGAATTTAATTTCGTTTTTGTTTAGAACTAAACAATAAAATTTGCTATATTATATACATAAAATGATTTTGTACTGTTAGCCGTTAGGTTGCTCTGGATTGAGGAATAGGAAATACAGAGATCAGTGTATAATTTCTAGAGTTATTCATGATCTCGGCATGTATTCTGGTTCTCTTCAAAATTGGGGTAGTTTGACCGGAATTTAAATTGAAATTTGTGCTTTTTAGTGTGACCATCTTTTCCAATTGTTATCGATACCATCGAAATTCGATTTTTTCTGCATACTTTAGAGCACTGGAAATACCATTAAATCGGAGGGAATTTTAAGAAACATTAAAAACTGAACATGTGATTTCTTTCCTGCAAGCGTGGATTTAGAAATAATAATATGCCATATTATTTAAGGAAATACAGAGTATACACATAAATGAGAATATAAGTTTATTAACATTTTTACATATATACAAACTGATGGCTACATACTACAGTACAGGTAACTGGCTGACTAAGATGTACGTTTAATCCTAGAAAAAAAATTCGAAAATCTCATACAAGTCTGGATAATTTTCCCCGTCCCCGCCCATGACTAACTAACTAACTATCTAACTAATGGCACTGCTTGGTCACCTGGCTTACGCTGCTCGATGATCATCCACTTCGATGTGTGGAGCAGAAGGGGCACAGGAGACTGGTATGTTTAAGTGCTGCACCATCACTATGCCACCGTTCAGCGCCTCGAGCTCAGCGGAGGACTTGCTCTCCTGGAGGTGCTCCTCTCGCTTGCTGTTAAGGTAGTAGACCCCGGCCACAATCAGGCTGAAGGAGGTCACGGAGATGAGGAGCGTACCATACTTGAGAGACTGCTGGATGGCGTCAAGGTAGAAGGTGCTTACGTACAGCATGTGCAGTACCTCCTCCGAGAAGTCACCCGAGGTGATCTCGATCCACATCAGTGGCAAGATGGTACCGTTCTCCAGAAGATCCCCCTGATCTGAAATTGCCAAAAATTATCATTATCAAAAAGGTTGGATGGAGATGGATGGAGATCCTCCTGATAACTTACTCTTCAGTAGAGGGGTCTTGTCCAGCATAATGTTGATCTGGACGCGCGAAGCTCCGCTGATGGGGAAACCAAAGCGCGGATGAATGTCGGCGTAGGTCTGATGGAGCTCCGCATCGGGTTTGATGCCATCGAAGATCTTGTACAGGACCGGATCGCCGGAGAAGAAGTGCGGGAAGGAGGGAAAGATGGGCGAGTCCCCGTAGCACTTTGTGGCATTGATCACTCCGCTGGGCAGGCAGCGTTCCGTGTTGTGGCAATAGCACTGATTCGCCGGGTTCTCGGACGGATGGTCAAACACATCCATGGGCGTCCGGTAGCGCAGCACATCGATATCGTCGTAGATGGTCACCTCCTTCTCAAAGTTGAGCGGCACCTTGCGACACAACACTTGCAGGAAGACGTGAACCGTATCGCGAGTCTGCAGGAGATTCGGGGAGAACATGGAGGGGTCCACACCATCGATTCGATTACACTCCTCCCCCTCCCAGTAGTCCAACTGGGGCATGCCATTGAATTGGGTGATGGTGCTGTACTTGGTGATATCGTCCTCGCCGGTGTTCACCTGAATCGAGTCCACGCTTGTTCCATTTCGCTGAAGGAAAATAATACTATTGGGCCAAAGATCTTGGCAAAGGATCGACAAACACTTACGCTCATCAGCAGGCCGAAACGCCTCTTGCCCTTGCCCAGGCTCTTCAGTTTGATGATCTTGTCCTCGTATCCCCAAAGGTACTCTGCAGCCGTAAGGTTCTTGAACAGGCCTTCGTTGAACGTGTTGATTAACATGCCTGAAATGAGGCGATCAACGTAAGGCATACGCTTCACGTGGCCGGCGGCACTGATCAGCGGCACATTTGGTACCAGCAACACATCATCCTCCCGGATGGCCGATTTCTCTGGCAGAAACTTGTACGACTTGCGATCC